>NW_024426996.1:33307342-33554347 GCF_017311325.1 Ursus maritimus | reverse complement strand
TGTCACAGAACAGAGGGATTGCGGCCCGTTCTCTACTAATGTTCTGGCCACTTTAACTCTGTTACTGTTGGTGCTGCTCAACCCTGCAGCGTCCCGGGATGTGCGCCCCACACCCGGCGTCCCAGCCCTCACTTCCAGGGCCGGCGCGTCTCTGTCCTTTGTGTTTCTAATGCCGCCAGCCGCCAGCCGCCCCGCACACGCTCCCGGATTTCCCGGTCTCAGTCTGGAGCCAGTGAGGGCACTGGGATTCCGGAGTTCCGCGAGATGCCTGGTGGCGCGTGCACCCGGCTCACGGTCTCAGTCTGCTGTTTTGCGGGTGCCGACCTCGAGCCCGCTCGCTCCCCCGTGCAAGTGGCAGCCGCTTCCCGGCGCCAGAACGCGGCGGCTCCCTCCCCCTTCCGTTTATCTTCCGATATCTGTGCACGGTTTCATGGCTCCCCGCTTCGTACCTCAATACTCAGCGCTGGAGATGTTCATTTGTAGAGATCCAGATGCGTCTTCCTGCGTCTCAGGCTGGTTCCGTGGTTGTTTAGGCTGGTCTGGTACCGATCCAGCTCGACTCGGAGGACCGGCTGAAAACGGTGTCTCCTACTCCTCCGCCATCTTTCAGGACTCCCCCCACTTTTACTTTCTGATTTTCTAGAACTCTGGCCCTAAATACCACAATAAGAATTTCTCTCTTTAACTTTTCTCTTCTTTTCCCCTCCTTCTCCTCCTCCTCCTTTCCCTTTGCTCTCTCCCTCTCTCATCTTTATTTTTTTTAAAGATTTTATTTATTTATTTATTTGAGAGAGAGAGAGCACAGAGGGAGAAGCAGACTCCCTGCTGAGCGGGGAGCCCAAGATAGGGACTCGATCCCAGGACCCTGAGATCATGGCCTGAGCTGAAGGCAGACACTTAACCAACTGAGGCACCCAGGTGCCTCACATCTTTCTGATTATATATCAAATCTAAAATCTTTCTCAAAACAAAGCCATCATTATCATATCCCAGGCCCACACATTGTAGCTTGAGTTACTGTAACTGGGGATTCCTTTTTTGAAAAGCAGTTCAATGTCTTAAAAATGTAGGTTCCAGAGGTGACCTAAACAAATTTCCGTGTTTTCCTTTTCTTCCCCTACTGTATTGTGCCTTTCTCTTAATTATTAATTCTGCCTAAGGTTTCTATTCCTGACCTCATGATGACTTGGATCTCAATAGTCCATAGCTTTGTAATTAGACTAGGGCTCACATAAATGATGCTCCATGATTTTGAAAAAAAAAAAAAAGTGCACTAATGTGTAAATTGTATGAGAATGTATTTCACCATTGGTCAGTTCCACTTAAGTAGATAAATTGGAGTTTCGAACTTTCTACCTTCACTGCCCCCCTGGTTATCAAACAGAGTTTTTTGGCTTATTCTTCAAGTGTACTGTGAATTTTAAAAGGCCACATCTCCACATCTGCCTAATGAAATGAGTATCAGCAAATATTTAAAAATGAGCTATAGCGAAGCCATCTGCTGTGCAAATTGTTTTTTTTAAATATATATATTTAACATAAATTTAAATACCAAACTTGCTAATATTTTGTATGGTACTTTTTTTTCCCCTTTTTTTCTTCTCTTTGCATAACTCCTATCCATTTATCCAACCAATACTCCACCAAATAACCCATATAAACTATCTAGTAAGAAGCCTCCATATTTTAATTATATAGACAATACATAGTGTTTTTAATTATCTTACGTCTTTTAAGTGGAATAATTTTCAGTCTTTTTTGCTATTCTCGTTGTATAATATTTACGGAAATACTTCCAGGTCTATCGGTCTATGAGGAATTAACTATTTTTAATGACAGAGTAATACTTCAAAGTGAAGATATATCACAGTCTACTCAGTTATCCATCATGTAATAGTCATTTACTTTTAAATTTCCACTATTTCCATCCACTACAAATGCTTGCAATTAAACTTTTGATTCATATGTCACTGTACAATGATGTTTTATTTCAGTGGAGTAGATATCCTAGTATAGGATATGTGTTTGACAGAAAAATTTATTTTAATTTAAAATTTATTATTTTTAATTTTAATGAATTTTATTTTGTGCTGTTTATTTGCTTCTCTTAAAAACAATTCACATGTTTACAGGCAATGTATGAGTGTCATTTTCTATTAATCTCCAAAAACAGTTGTATTTTTTTTAATTTTTAAGTTTGACATATATAAAATGTAACAATTTGATACATGTGAAATATTTTTAAAAGATAATAATGCATCAACATTTATTACTTTATTTCCATTTTTCTGAATACTATTGTGTTTAATGATTTGGATTTTTTTTTTTTTTTTTTTGGTGAATTTCCTGTGCATGTCACTTGACAGTAATGTTCTGTTACATTTTGTCTTTCTCTTTACAGTGTATAAGAATACATTGCTTATTATCTACATTATGGATATATTTTCCATTGTCATACATTTGTTATTAATATTTACTTAGACCAGTGTTACTCTCTCTCTCTTTTTTTTTTTTCAGTATCTTTTTCAATTGCTGTTACGTATTCTTTGCCTATGTGTTGAGGTTTAATTTTAGTTAAAGTTGTGATGGTCTTGCAGTGGTAGAAACCCAACTGCCGGAAGAGTAAGGTAGACTGTATCCCCCAGTGGTGTACATAAACGAATATTCCCATCTGTCTGTGTTCCTTGTATTTTCCAAGAAAGGCTTCAGCCACGCCATTCAACTTTTTTGTGGGTTAGTGAAACTACTTAATATTACTGTTAAATATTGTTAAAATTTCAGTTGGGCACAGACAAGAGGCAGACCTTTATAAACTGTTTTCCAGGAAACTGCTAAAAAAAAATGGGGGAGAAGAGTGCTGGGTGACTCAGTCATGAAGTGTCTGCCTTCAGCCCAGGGCGTGATCCCGGGATCGAGCCCCACATCGGGCTCCCTGCTCCACTGGGAGCCTGCTTCTTCCTCTTCCACTGCCTCTGCTTATGTTCCCACTCTCGCTGGCGCTCTCTCTCTCTCTGTCAAATAAATAAATAAATAAATAAAATCTTTTTAAAAAATGGGGGAGAAAGCAAATTAATAGCTCCTTTTTACCTAGAACTCAAGACTTCATATGCCTATGAGCTCATATTGTCATTTGACTCAGAAGAGTGTTTTCACTCTGAAGGAAAGGAGACAATTTCAGGTCAGAGTCTTCTCAGAGTCCCTGCTTCATTGTGTTTTAAGCTATTTTGTTGTTAAGGGGAAAAAATGCTTTAGGATTGATTATGGTAAATTAGCATTCTCATGTGATAGCTCTAACCTATTAATCTACTGCTATTAATGTATGACATAAGTACATTTATGGAACGTTGCCTAAAACTTTGATCAATTTTTATATAACTTTATATATTTCCTTTAAATTTGGAAACTAGAAAATATTTTATAGAGGGAAGAATGCTTTATCCAAGGTCACACAATGAGTTAATTTTTCTTTGTCAATTGGTCATATGTAATAGCTATGATAAGAATTTAGGTTGTCACTGTTTCTTTCAGTGATGGAAGTACCATTTTGTAAACAAAACACAATTTGGTGAATCATTAGTGCCTCCCAAACTGAATAACTCAGTTACAATGAATCCATTTTGTGAAGAAAAATGACCGACACTGCCCAAAACCTCTGAATTTGTATGCATTGAAATTACTGTTCTAGATATGGTGGAGAAGGGATGAGAGGAATTAATCATTTTTATTAATATGATATTCAAAAAAGTGCCCTTTTTCCTCATTTTCAGGACTAACATATCATATCTGACACCTTTATTTTTGTCCTTCACAGTGAGTTACATTTCATCTTTTGGGTTATTGGCACAAGAAAAAAGAGATAGTCTTGCTGAGGGCCATTAAGAGTTTCATATATCACTTTTTAGCTGTGACTCAGCATCTCCATTGCATAAGTTCCATTTCTGACTGTTCACTATTATTCAAACATTGGCAGCACAGTTCAGAGAGGTCAACATTTATTCTCCTTCCACTGTAGAAGATGACCAGGAAAGATCATTCTTTTCATTAATCAGCATAGAATATTTCCTAAACATTTTAAATGCAATAAACACATTTCACATCATAAATATAAAATATGGTAATGTATTTGTGACCTTGACCAAGTCACAATCTCCCTTGATTCATTTTATTTATGTATAGAAGTATACATATTATTAACTGTACATGTATACTGACTGGACTATGAATGTCTTAGAAAAACTGTCTTTTAGAAATTGTTATATTTTTTTGTACTCTAAAATTAGTCTAAAAAGCAGAATTTGACTTTTATCACTTTTACCAACTAATATTGATTTAAAGATATGCCAGAAAATAAGGGGTTTTTTTGGCTTTTTTGGTTTTTGTTGTTTTAGATTTTATTTATTTATTTGTCAGAGAGAGAGAGAGAGAGAGGGCACAAGCAGGGGGAGTGGCAGGCAGAGAGAGAAGCAGGCTCCCGAGGAAGGAGCTTCATGTGGGACTAGATTCTAGGACCCTGGGATCATGACTTGGAGCCGAAGGCAGCTGCTGAATGGACTAAGCCACCCAGGCATCCAATGAAAAATCAGAAAATAGAGGAAGAAAAATTTCTCTCTTCTCATTTGCTTTGTCTAGTCCCCATAAATGACATCTTTTCTTATGCATTGCTGTTGATTGCCATTGATGTTTCAAAAGCTAAACTGGATTTTACAGCCTACTTAAGAAGAGAGATACTATCTTTTGGACTTCTGTTGCAATTGTCATGGGGAAACACTATACTTTTGTATGTTTCTGAGTATGCTAACAAAATATTATAGGTTCTAATTGTTTTACCATTATGTTTTCAAATTTGCAATTTTATTTTTTTTAAGATTTGATTTATTTATTTAAGAGAAAGAGAGCTCACAGTGGGGGGAGGAGCAGAGGGAGAGGGACAAGTAGACACCACACTGAGAACAGAGCTGGATGTGGGGCTCCATCCCAGTTTCCTGAGATCATGACCTGAGCTAAAATTAAGAGTCAGACCCTTAATTGACTGATCCACCCAGGTGCCCTCAAATTTGTGATTTTAAATCTATGATATAAAAAGTGAAAAATTAATTTCCAAATGGACAGAATCTGAAGGAAAATTGAAAGTAGAAAATTACATTTATGATTATTTTAAAGTCTGCCATCCAACATGTTATGTATTAGCACTGATTTGAAGACTTACACATGAAAACCTTTATAATTAAGAATGAAGGGGAACCTCTTTAACCTGCAAATGAATATATAAATAACTAAAGCAAATATAATATTTAACAGTGAAACATTGAAAACCTTCTCCCTACATTGTAAATAAAATCAGTATTACTACTATCACATCAACAGTCAGTGTCACTTTGGAAAGACAAAATTATTTTATAAATTATAGTCATTATAATAAAATTAGAGCCTCATTATTTTCAAATGATATGATTGTGTACATAGGAAATTCAAAAGAATGTAGAATAAATTCTTAGAATTAACAAGATAGATAACAACTTTGTTAGATAAATATAAACCATTAAAGTAATTCTTATATTCCTATTTGTATAGAAAATAAATTTATTAAAATATACACTTTAAAAAACCAATGAAAAAAGCTTCCGAGAATAAATATAATAATATACTTGTAGGACCTCTATGGTGAAATTTAAACATTGTTTTTAAAAAAACAATTTAAGAACCTTAACTGTTGAGAAAGATACGTTTCATTGATGTTCAGAAGACCATATTTAAAGGTGTTTGTTCTCCATTAAGTATCATAAAAATAATTCCCCCATATTAATTCATAAGCCTGATGATATTAAAACAAATAATCTGGGGTGGATTTGACACAATTCAAAATCTAATAATAACCAAGGTAGTCTTGAAGAAGAATAAAGACAAAGTTAAGGGAACTATTCTACCAGATTTCAAATATTTTATAATCATGTTTATTAAGACCATGCAGAAGGATTCAGGATAGACAAACTGATCCACAAAAAATGGGGAAGTTCAGAAGTAGACTCAGAAATACATGCATTCCTTATATTACAAATGTAGCACTGCAATATAATGCACGTGATGATTAAATGACAGGTGGCAGAGAAAGTGGGAAGAAAACTAGATCTCTACACAACCCTGCCCCCACTACATTTTGTATCCAATCATTACATTGAAAACTTAAGTGAAAAATGATGATCTGTGAAAGTTTAATGTGAAGATACAGAAGAATGTCTTTAGGATATGATGTCAGCTTTTACTATATAACAAACCAAAGCAAAACTAAGTGTTTTCAAGCAACTGGGTACATCTGCAATCAGCCACTGGTCAGTTAAGTGGCTCTGCTTTTGGAGGTTGGTTGGAGATATTAATTGGGGCAATGGGTGGTGACTAAGCTAGATGTCTCTCAACACATAGCATTTAGCCCGAGACTGTTCATATGGCAGAACGGCAGGATTCCAAGAAAATGACTGGGAGAACTCAAAGCTTCTTAATGCCTTGATATGGAACTCACGTACTATCACTTCCAAAGTAACAAAACAATTTAAGACAGCACAGATTTAAGAAATGGGGATATATATTCAACCTTTGTTGGAAGCAATTACAAAGACACAATGCAAGTGCATGATTCAGGGAAAGGAATAAGTAATCATTTTTTGCAAACAATCCAACACAATCTAAATTCAAGTTAGAGAAATATACTGTAACAGGTCACAAATGTGCAAGCCATGAAAAATAATAATAAAATTAATCCAAATGAATAACTTAATGATAAAATACATTGTAAATATAATAGACATTTGTCACAACCACTATGGAAAACACTATGGAGTTTCCTCCAAAAAAAGAAAGAATACCATATGATCCAGTAATTCCACTTTTGGATAATTTACCCAAAGAATATGAAAACACTAATTCAAAAAGATACATGCATCCCTATGTTTATTGCAGCAATATTTACAATAGCCAAGATATGAAAGTAACCCAAATGTCCATTGATAGATGAATGGAAAAAGTAGTGATATATATATATATATATATATATGATATTAGAATATTATATATATATGAATATTACTCAGACATAAAAAAGAATGAAACCTGGGGCGCCTGGGTGGCACAGCGGTTAAGCGTCTGCCTTCGGCTCAGGGCGTGATCCCGGAGTTCTAGGATCGAGCCCCACGTCAGGCTCTTCCTCTATGAGCCTGCTTCTTCCTCTCCCACTCCCCCTGCTTGTGTTCCCTCTCTCGCTGGCTGTCTCTCTCTCTGTCAAATAAATAAATAAAATCTAAAAAAAAAAAAAAAAAAAAGAATGAAACCTTGTCATTTGCAACAATATGAATGGATCTTGAGGGTATTATGCTAAGTGAAATAAATCAGACAAAGATAAATATGTGATTTCACTTAGATGTGGAATCTAAAAAACAAAACAATCCTAAATACAGAGAATAAACTGATAGTTGTCAGGGGGAGGTAGATTGGGGGATGAGTGAAATAGGTGAAGAGATTAAGAGGTACACATTTCCAGTTATAAGTCATATAAGTTATGGGGGAAAAGTCCAACATAGGGAATATAGTCAACAATATTGTAATAGTGTTGCATGGCTACAGACGGCAACTACACTTAATCCCGGTGAGCGTTGAGGAATAGTATAGAACTGTTGAATCACTATATTGTACACCTGAGGCTAATATAATATTGTGTATTAACTATAGTTCAATATACATTTTTAAGTATATAATGAAAAATAAAGAATTTATAAGCAAAAGATAGAAACCTAATAAAAATAGGCAAAAGACATAAATCAGCATTTAACAGCAAAGAAAACATAAACGACAAGTCAATTTATAAAAATATTCTTAGACACACTATTTATCAGATAAATAAAAAGTATTACCATAGTGTGATACCATTTTATTGCATCTAGATAGCTAAACATTAGTAAATTAGATCTTATCAAGTGTCAAGGAGAGCATGAACTGTGTTATACAGTGTTACTACATACATGTGTTTGGCGTGAAGTATCCCTCTTGCAAGGTAGAATAAAACATCTGTTTCATGTTAAAATAGTTATGGTCAAGTGGCTTGCTTTGGCCTATGAAATATGGGTGAAATTTGAGATTGGGACTACTCTGTCCATTAGATTCCCAGAGTGATGTTATCATGGAGTAGAGCCACAGCCATACCATAGTGGATGTATCATGTGAATAAGGAAGAGAACTTTTTTGTTGTAAACTACTGAGATTTGGGTATAATTGGCTATGACACCACATCTTCTGGTGTTCATGCCCTTGTGTAATTCCCTTCCAGATTACTCAGGGCTTGGCTATATGACTTTGACCAACAGGAAATCAGAAAGCATAATGCAAATAGCCTTGATATAAGTCTACCTCTTAGAACACTGCCCTCTTTGAAGCATATCTGGTCTGTCTTCTTTGAGGATGTAATCCCTTGTGAAGACCACCTAGAGAGAAAAGTCAGCCAGTTTATCCACTCCAGATATTTGAGCTGAGGAACAAGATATGTAAATGAGGTTACTTACATTACATAATTCTAATGCAATAGCAAATGATAAAAACAATTGACCTTTCAGAGGTCGATATAAAAACACACATTAAAATAAAGAATTTTATCTGCTCTTGGTACCAATACTCAATATTCATAGTTTTGATGACTTATATATGCAAACATTATATATATTTAAGTATTGCACTTATAAACTAAGTGCTAAAACATCTCATGAAGGAAAATTAAAAAATACAAATTGATTGGAGAGGTACGTAAGGCTTTATGTATTGGAAGTCTCAATATTGTTAAGATTACAATTCTCCCAATTGATCAATAAACTCAATGTAATTCCATTCAAAATGCTCATAGACTTTTTTTTAAGGTAAAAAGCTAATTTTAAAATATATTTGTAAAGGCAAAATATCTAGAATAGCCAAAACAATATGAAAAAAGGAAAATAAGTTTGAAGAAATTATACCCGTTTTTGGCAGTTAGAGAAAGGCTATCATAATCAAGTGATGGTATTGGTGGAAGGATAGATTTATAGATCAAGTAAGTAGATTAGAGAATTCAGAAATAGACTCACTCTTAGGCTATTTTTGATAAAGATGTTGAAGTATATTGCTTAAGGAAAGAAAATTTGAATGTGATTATTTTTATTTTACTTGAGTTGTGGAAAGTTAAAACGTAAAAATTTTTGGCTTAAGGAAAACTAGGATTTAAAATTTGAAGAATTTTAAATTTAAAGCACAAGTAGCTGCTAATAGTTATTATTATGCTCAAAATATCCTACAGGATTTAAAAACTTGTATTCAGAGGTTGAACCTCCTAGATTTCCAGCAATCATTCCCTTGGCTGCTAGAAATGTTGGTTGCTCCCAGGACCCAGGGATGTCCCTCTTCAGGAAATGCCCTGGGGTAAACAGTCTGCACCAATGACTGGTTATAAATGTCTAGCCTCCTGGGCTCAGTGCAGGACAACTCTGTAGGGTCATGCTAACTCCAGAACCCCCTCAGCTATTTTCTAACGCTCCCTGACTCGTGTCAGCACCAAGGATTGCCCAGTAAGCACCCTGCATGCAAATCTCTAACTCCAGGTTGGACTCCCCCTAATACTCAACTACAACACCTACAACGAATTCTATTCTGCAAAATAAGCTCCATATCTCAATCTTTGAGTCTTAGACTTCACAGATTTTTTTAAGCTTTTAAACTGTGAGTCAAAGACAAATTATAACTCTCTTACTCAATGTGTAAGCTTTTTGCTCTTAGACACAATGGCTTAATATTTCTTACCATTTGTTCCCAGTTACTCATGTGACTACTTAATATCACAGTTCAGTGTTTCTAGGCACACAGCCAGATTACAAGTCCAGCTATAGATTTTTAACATTATACTCCCCCAAGCCAAGTACACTTAAATGAGTATTTAATTGAATTAATTAGGAAATTATCACTTAGTTTAAATAACCTAATTGTTCTTAGCATTGGCAAGAATCCCAGCATTTACAAACTGAATTAAATGTGTGATACCAAGACTAAGGCAACATAAATTCAACTCAAAATGTTAAAGCATAAATTAAGTGTTGTTAAAAGATGCATACAGCTGCATGCATAGATGAATAGTAGATGAAGATACATTGTATATGAACTTTAAGTGCTCCACAGAACAGGGGCTTACAAACTAAAAGGTTGCTGATCTTTTGCATCTGTTATTATTCAGAAGGTATCATTTATTTCTGCAAAAATTAACATCTACAGTGAAAAGTGGAGTTCAAGAGCCATGCATATTAAATATGTCATTCAGCATGTGTTATATTTGAAAATATGAAATGCTTACTGTGCAAATGAATTTTTCATTTAAAAAATGTTATTGTTCCAAGGATACAATTCTATTTATTACTTTCATAAAAGACACTTTTCTTTCAAGGCCTACCTATTTTATTGCTTGTAACACCAATTTACAATCTCTGATAGCTGCATAATACTCCTTTGATTTACTTAACTATTGCTAATTTTATATATCCAGTGTTAAGCACTTAGATTACCACCAACTCCTTAATAACATAATTATGAGAAGAAAATCTTCATACACCTTTCTTTCTCTGCCTGTATGACAGTTGCACCGAGATATAATCACAAGTGAGATTGTAGTATACTAATACATGGAATTTTAACTTATTTAATTTTATTAGCTGCTGTCTCTGATTTTTTAAATGACTGCACCAGTTTACACTCTCACCAACAGTACTGTCATTTCCATTTCTCTATATTGTCATCATCATTTTGCATTTTCCAAGTTTTTAACATACTATTTTTCATCTAGAGATGAGTATTACTGTTTTATGATAACTGGGGAGATTGAATATATTGTCACAGTAAATATCACTTTCTACTTGCTTTGCATTTAAAATGTAGCCTAATTCCTTATATTTATGAAAACCATACAAAGTAATTTTTAAAATTTGTATACAATCCTATTTTGAGTCATAATTACTTATTTAGTATTCTCTGATTTCATAGGATTTTAAATTTATGTTCTGTTATGAACAATACTGTGATGAATATCTTTATATTAGCTTCTTGATAACCGTTGCTTTTGTTTTTAAATTTGTCTGAGATTAAGATGTAAGAAAAAAATTTACTTTGCACATGACTAGATCAAGACTAAGTAATAATGTTCTAGGCACATATAATTAACTATTTTTTAGTGTATCGAAGTTATGAATTTGTTGAAATATCACAGGAAGATTTATAAGTTAGAAACCAGGGTAAGAATCACTTTCAACATAGCTTCTCTAAATAAATTGAATATTTTATGCCTAGCCTAAGTTAATTTTTCAACTGAGTGGAACTCTTATAAACTTGATGTAAATAAATATCCAAGTGTGGTCTTTTACAATAGTAGAAAACTAATGAGTTGTTTTTTTTTTCTTCTTCAGCTCCTATGGATTGAGATTTCTCTAAAATCTGGTTTGAACATTGCTTTCCTGTGGTCTTTTTTAAGCAGTCGGTTGTAGCATTCATACTAAATGCAGTTTATATTCCTGATATGACATTTTCAACAATTTTGTTTGCTAAAATTAGTCTTTTATGAGAATTATTTTTTACATTTCTAGATTTATTTCTATTGCTTAAATGTTAATTTCTAAAAACACAATAATTATATAGTATGGTATTCTCTGTACGCTTGATGGTTTTTGAAAATTTATTTTTCCATTAGACAGGGGATTTCTTTTTCCTGATGCTACTAGGAATTTTTTTATTGTAATGGTATTTCTTATTAATGCATTCTCTTGCTGTCAATACCACCTGGTCTAAACAGGAAAGAATTTGCTGTTTTAAAACACTGAAAAGCTAAAGAAAAAACAAAGTCCTTGACTTAAGCACTGCTTTGATTCCTATCAAATGTGACTGTGGAAAAAGATTATTCGAAGTGAAAAACAAGAAAATCATCTAAAAAGAAAGCCTATATATCTTAATTATATAGTTTCCTTACTTGTATTATGCTACAGAAAAAAAGCTGCTTCTGTTATTTACTATGTTAAACTCTTGTTTATGTAGGAAGGAACTTGGGTAAATAGCACTTTCCATTTGAGTCACAGTAATTTATGCACCTAATAAATCAATGAAAAATTCAATGAATCAAACACTATGCTAACCCCTTAGATAAATATTGTCACTTAAACGATATTCACACTAACCCATTGGTATAGGCATCATTATCAGTTTATACCACTGGAGCTTAAGAAGCTTCAGTGACATGTCCAAACAATGTAGCTAGAATATGACAATAGAGGTATAAAAGATGTAAATTTGAGTGGTCTAACTCCAAGTATTGTGATGTCTATGCTACACCACGCTTGTCCTAAGACACTCACATTCAAGGTATGTGACACTTAGTTTATGGTTACCCTTGCCTCTGCAACGCGTTGGTTAGTATAACCAGAAAACAAGTGCTCTCCGAACAGTCAGTGATGATAAAAGAGAAACTGTAATTAAAGGATCTATTTAGGGACTAGATGGAAAAATAAATATGTATTTACATATATTTATATGTTTACATATATCTCTCTCTATAAATTTTAGAAATATATATATATTGGACTGCGTTCGAGGTTTGAAATAAAGACGAGAAACCGAATCTCAAATAGTATAAGACAATGTATACAAAGAAGGTATTTAGAAAAGAGGAATAAAATATTAACCTTTAAGGATACATGTATTTATTAATTTCTCCACATAATTCTTTTTTCCTGTCGTTTTGGATTATCTGATCTTGACCCTGAAGAGTATACTCCATTGGTCATTAGAAACACATAATTGGGGCGCCTGGGTGGCTCAGTCGTTAGGCATCTGCCTTCCGCTCAGGGCATGATCCTGGAGTTCTGGGATCGAGCCCCACGTCAGGCTCCTCCACTATGAGCCTGCTTCTTCCTCTCCCACTCCCCCTGCTTGTGTTCCCTCTCTCGCTGGCTGTCTTTATCTCTGTCAAATAAATAAATAAAATCTTTAAAAAAAAAAACACACACACAAAAAAAAGAAAAACTACAGTACATTCTGGTTTTGGATTCACATATTTATTCTAATTTGTTACTGATTTCTGATCATTTTTATCCCCATATTGGTATTCTTCTTTATGTTACAATATATTTAAAGAAAATAAGTACCTATGCTCATAACAAGTTATATGTTGTACAACTTTCAACAATTAAATAATCGTTTTAATTTAGTAAGATTTTTTTAAACCTAAAAATATATAGGTGTAAAGAATGAAATGAAAATTTATTTCATTCCGCACGTAAGGCAGCCTCAAGAGATCTCAGGATCCATGGCCATAGGAATGCTGGCCTGTGTAACCTCCACTTTTCATGAAGTTGACCAACTGTTTACTAGCAATATATGTGTACTCAAAAAAATCTAGATTTATTAATCTTACTGCATCAAGGGATAATATATTTCAGGGAAGTCAGGGTGGCATCTTGTTAATGGGCAGTAGAGAAGAGCCTTATGTAAATAAGTTACCACAAACGTGGTAGCTTAAAACAACACAATGTATTATCTTAGCTTTCTGGATATTAGGATTCTGAGTGAGTCTCACTGGGCTAGAATAAAAGGGTTGGCAGCTCTGTGTCCCTTCTTGAGACATTCCTGTGATTGCCTTTTCCATTCTTTTTGGTGAGCTGTGTTCCTTGGCTTGGAACCATTACTCTGTCTTCTAAGCCAACAGTCACATCACTGTGACCTCTGCTTCCACTGTCACATCTCCTCTGATACCAACTCTTGTGTCTCCCTCCCTCTTATGCTTATAAACATCTTTGCGTTTACGTGGAGAACACTGTATAATCCAAAGTTATTTTTTCATTTCACATCCTTAATTTAAGCAGATCTGCAAAGTCCCTTTTGCCATGTGAGGTAATATGTGCATATGTTGCAGGAATTTGGAATTGCACATCTTTGAGTGGGTCATTATTCTGCCCACCGTCAGGCCTCTTACAGAACTTTGAACTTTTGCTGGGCTGAGGAGGGATTCGGTAATTAAGAGCCAGTTCTGGATTTGATATAGTTAAGAAGTGAGGCAAATTTTGTGATCATGTATGTATCTTATGAGTTTTATTCAGGGGGTAGCCTGAGGAAAGCAAGAGTAGAGTTATCATGCATAAAATAAGGGGATGTTATGCAGAAAAAGGAATAATTTTACTCCCATTTCTACGCATATGGTTGTAGAAAAAGTCCTAATCTAGATAAGAATATAGTTACTATTGCTGAACTTCCATTAGCAGAATACAAAGGGAGACTGAATCATCTAGAATGTGCATACTGTCACTGCTTTTATTGTGTTTGGGATTTCATCAGAGAATTGAACTGAAATCCAGTTATCTAATATATTTTCTGTAATATCATGGTTTAATGTCTTAGTTTGTGTAGATTTTAATAAGTACATAAGTAAACTATAGGCTATTGAAATTTTTAAATGTCAAAACATTTACCGTCCCAGATCACTTTTAGATTGCCACTTGTACAAAAATTACGTTGATGAGACATGATCAGGAAAAAGTACGTAGCATTTTAATGGCAGTATCAGAAGGATGATGTTCAAAAGTAGTTGTCTATAAAGTATAGTAAGACAAAGTTTGAGATAAGATTGTGGGTCATTTTAAGTACTGGATTATAAAGAATTTAATCTTATAGTTCACAATAACTGAAAACTGATCACATTGAAATGGGTAGTAATTGTAATGAAAGTGATATTTAATAAAGACTGATCTAGGAGTGTCATTTATGATAAATTAAAATGGAGCCCAATAAAACATTTAGAATATTACTATAATTATGCATATATAAAGGGCGTAAGGCCTTAAACACAGAGTTAGACTGGAAAAGAAGTGATAAATGTGTGTGATGTTGGAAGAGCAGAACTTTCAGATTTTGATACAAGACTGCATATGTTAGAGTAGTGGGAAAGAAAATTCAAAGGTGATTCTTCAGGCTAGGGAACAAATGGTTAGACACATGAGCATAACGCTGTTTAAAGAATAAGAACAGTTTTAGCTATGGTGGTTTTAGATACATTTGGACATTCAAATAAATGAAGTGGAAAACATTTGTGCATACACTGGGTGTTCATTAAGGAAATGAGAAATGGGGATGTAGATATTTTAAGACATACTCACCTATTAATACATTTAATAATAGATATATAAGACATACAATAAACATGGTATATATGCAAAACACATGGGTAGTCCCATCTGGAGGTGTTAGATGAAGAAGAGCCATTGGAAGAGACCAGGAGAGACATGAGGAAAAATGGAATTCTGAAAATGTCAGGAAGTGGAATATTCAGGTATATTAAAGACCTCAGCAAAGCAAAAGGAACTGTGGTTGTGGAAAATACCATTAGATATTTGGCAATTACTTTACGTATTAAAAATAATTGCACTAAAGTTTTTAAAAACAGATTTTCTTTATCTACCTTTCTACTTTGCCTGATTAACCTTATAAATAACATCTGGCAAAATATTAAAAGTATAGAAAACTAATGCAACCAGTGTAAATTATTATTAAAAATGTGGAGAAAATTTTTCATGATCAAAAGAAAATTGGATAAGAGGTATTAAGTTGAAACTTTCTGAGAAATATTAACGGGCATAAAATATGAAAATTTTCATGTATTCTTGTGGATTTTAAAGTAAATTGAAGGAATTTCTTGTGATTGGACAGTATATATTATTGTGGCCATTTTTTTCAGTTATTAAACATTTAGCAAAGTTAGAGGCAACCAGATAGATTGGAAAAGAGACCTTTTCATTTTATATTGTTAGTTTTTGTAAAAGTTTATAAACTGATGCTGCTTTTAGTTTAGATTTTAAAAATGTGTATTCCAAACCTCCTTTTCTGGGCCTTTAGGTTGTTTTTAGACTGGCAGATCAGAGCAAACTCATTCATAGAAAGCTCTTAAAAGCATGAAATAAAACTTTTTGCATTTTTAAATATCAGATTTTGAAGAACTGATCATCTTTTCTTTGAATTCAACCTGCCTAGGTCTCAGCACACTCTCAACAATTGCAGTCTGTCCAATAAAAATGTGTGTGCTTGCATTCTTGGCAACATTTAATTGCTTTGGTGAACAATTATTTAAATTTCCTTACGCTGGAAGTAATTATTGGATGAAAGCTTCCCTTGAAAGAACCGAAGTCATCAAGTTAAAAGAATACACATTCTGAAACCTGAACAATTCTAAAGAATGCTTTACGGTTATGCCAAAAAAGACTGACTTCACTAATAGATTTGCCTTATTTTATCCTTACTAAAATTTGATTTGGTATTTTAATGACTTCAAGTCCTGCTTAATCTACTACTACTCTGAAATTTTACAATGAATGTCAATCTTTGATGAACAAAGTTAATTAAAGTTGACATCCACACCTTTATCCTGTCACTTTTGCCTTGATTCTAATTTGTTTTTTATTGATAAAATAGTCTGAAGTTCATTATTACTTACAAAACACGTCATGTATGTGCCATTAACTTAAACATTAAACCTCAACTAATCTTACTCTCCAAACTTGTTTTACCATGTGTTTCCTGTGTCTATTTATAACACAATGGTATTCCCACTGTTGTTTTTGACTCCTGAGTGTTCATTCCTCCCTTGCCCCCTGCCCCGAGCCCATATTCATTTTTCATTTAACCTGTTGCGTAGGCCCATCTATTCTATGCATAATGTCTTATATCTCTGTCCACTTGACCAATACCCTCGTGTAAGCTCTCAATATTTCAATCTAATCTCAATTCAGTAGTCTTTCTCATAAAAACAAACAAACAAAAACTACCCTTGAAAATTCTTCCAGTCATTTTGCTGTAATAGAGCTCTGATGGTGTATTCCAGAGCTCCAGTGGCCTACAGCGTCAAATGTAAACCCACAGGACTTCAGGACATAGCTGTAACCTCAAACTTTTCTCTTATAAAATGGTCTTACATGTTCTTTGCTCATATGTCATTCACTCTAGGACTTGCCCTGTTCACATATACACCATGTAATTCTAATTCCCATGATACGTTTTACATGCTATTCTCTCTTTTTTTTTAATATCCTCATTGGTTCCCTGTATTTGCTAAGATTGGGTTCAAACAGCCTCTATTGGATGCTTGACTACAGTCTTACTAACAAAATACATATTTTATTTTACTCACTTAAGATGTCCAGAGGGTAGTTTGTGCCACTGCTCAAGAAAGTCAGCAAAGATCAGGTTTTTAAACTTCCAAACCCACCACCTCCCTCTCAATCTTAATTAATGGTCATTGTGCTCAAGTTTAGAGGAGGGTGACTTCATGAATCATATTTATCTCTAGAAAAGAAGGAAGAGGAAAAGGCAAAATGTACATACTAGTTGCGTTTGTCTCTTTCACCAAGAAAATAATCACGTTTCCAGACATCTTACCCAATTAAATTCCCAGAAGTCCATTCAGAATCGATTCCTATATGCAACCCCCACTGTAATAGGCATCTTTTACATGTTGTATTTTAAATGTTGTTCATTGCTGTCCCCTGAAAAAATTGTTTTTTCTCAGTAAGAAAGTAAGAGAACTCATATATTAGGCAATGTTGTCTGTAATATCTCCACTCTCCACCCCACAACTATATATTCAATTCTTATTCATTATTTAAGCTTAAATTAAATTTGATCTTCCAAGTGAACCCTACCCTGATCCTAAATCTGGAATCATCTCTCCATGTCCTAAAATCTCATAGCAATTTCTTTAAATTTCTTTCATGATACCTATTTTTTACCTTGACATAGTATGTACATTTCTATGTACTTATATATGTTTATGAAATCAAAATACTAACATATATACACCCAGCTTCTCTGCTGTTCTGTGAAGCACCCTGACACTCTGGAGGTGTAGCGAGTTTGCAATTTCTGTCAGATTGCCTGTAGTTGCATCTTGATAAGGAATCAATTCTCCCTCTGCAGAATCTTCCTGGAAGTTGTTCAAGTGTGCCTTAGCAAGATACATGAAAATGACCAATCTTGCACTGTTTTTTCTAGGGTGCAGGAGTTCAGAGTGTTGTCCTTTGCACAGGGTTTGTTCTCACAGGCTGAGTCTGCTGGGGAGCTGTGTAACATCTGGACCCATAAGAAAAGACTGTCCCCAAACACAATCAATGGACAGTTCTTGCAGGATACTCTGACTGTAGCGGCAGACCTCAATTTCCTTTCTGAAACTCTGGCAGGGTATTTCCAGTCTCTCTTGCTGGTTGTAAGAGTGCTTACTTTTACCTCTCTGTGCAGGTTGGGGAAGAAAGGGCCCTTTATTTTAATAAAGAAAGCATTTGATGGAGACAGCAATAGAGCTCAGCATAAACATTATATGCATGCCTATATGTCATCTTTATTGAATTCTCAATACTGTCTCTTGGAACCACTGAATGATATCTGAAATATATTGGTAACTGTAGCCAGTTGGAAAGTCTCAGGATTGCTAACCAAGTGATAAATTAACCTAATACTCTGCAAAAATGTTTTATTTACAAATTCTGGTTATGAAAATCTTGTAAAATGTTATAAAAAGGAATTTCTAGATATCTCAAATTTCACATGATGGGATAGAAGTTTGGCTATGTTTATATAAAAAATAATGTGATGTTTTATTAAAATATACTTTTCCCAGACAAAATAATTGATTGTGACTAAAGATGATGCTTATTTCCATCTCAACAAAAACTAAAATTATTTAACTTAAAAAAATTCTAAAATATCCATATGTCGCTAATTTATCTAAAATGTAGAGATGTTATTTGTAAATATTATGCATCTCTAAAATATGTAGAAATTATGTGTTTATTCCTGGGGTGAATGTATGCCATGGTTACTGGGGATAGGCTTGGTTTACCCCTGTTGTCCCTGCACAATTATTCATAGAGTCCCTCTTCATTTTCATAATAGTGCCATTTTGAGAGATAAATTAACTTGTCATGATATATGTTTCCAACATAAAATGAGGTATTCAGATTCAGTATATTTTTCTAGTTAACTGAATATTTTAGTTCCAGTGTTCAGGTCATTATCTGTTCTCAATATATTGAAATATTACCCGCCCCCCCCCAAAAAAACCCAGTAAACAATTTCCTTTCTTCTTAAAGAGTACACTGAAAGTAAATTAACTGTGTCTCATTTTAATGTAGTCCTTGGATATTATTGTCCTATTGTATAAACTTGACTTTTAATTTTGTGATGATTGCTATTACTAACATTTTATTCTTAGCAATTAAGGTTTATTCCTATCAATATTGTATCTACATTTAGTAGTTGTTTGCTAATGCATCCACTTTAACCAGCTAAGACCTTACAATGTTCTATCTTGAAGTTTAGGATTGCAGAGATAGAAGACCTATGTGGCAATTCTGATTTGGCAATTTTTACCAATATATCTTAAAGCACTTTCTTAATTATTCTGAGTGTTAGCAGGGAGGGTGGTGGGGGAATGGGATAGGCTGGTGATGGGTAGTAAGGAGGACACGTATTGCATGGTGCACTGGGTGTTATACGCAACTAATGAATCATTAACCTTTACATCAAAATAAATAAATAAATAAGAAAAATTAAATTATTGTTTTTTAAAGTAGATGACTCTAGTATCTTGTATAGAGTAAGTATTCATTAGATTGCCACATTTCTTAGAGGAGATTTTAAAATAAATAATATATTCAGGTTGTGGCTCTCTTTAATGAAATGTATCACAGTACTATTTTCTATCTCTAACCATTTTACTTATTTTTATATTCTCAATTAACTAGAATGGTTAATAATGCTGAAATATATTATTCATTTATTCACTAATTGTTTTATACATGTCACTATAATGAGCAGTGGATATAAAATGAAGAATAGACAATTTCTACTTTTTTAACTTCCATATTTTCATCGGGAAGAAAAGTTTAAAATATTGTAAAATAGTGTCACTTACTTTTGACAGAGACCTGCTTAGTGCTTAACATATGTCCATTCAAGCATGCATCTGTGGGTGCATACAAACCACATACATTTGCAGACAAACTCCATTCCTGTACTGTAATCTAACATCAAGCTTGGACCATGGGACTATCCATCTATATACTGTTCTTGCTGATTGATTAAGGTCCATTAAGGGCTACTGTGGATATTTGAGAAATTTTAGTAACTCACATTGGAAGCATAGAAAGCAACAGAGAACTAAAAGAAATACTCTAAATTATAGTATCTTTATGGTATTCTGTAAATAATTTGAAAAGTATTGCATCTAGGGACTATTGGCCCTGACCTGGCTAATCAAACATAACTGTATTTTCAGGAAATAAATTGACTAAAACCCAATAGAGTGTGTGACTAACACTGGATTTAGTGATATGCCCAGATGCAAGAGTTCTTGGCCTAATGATTTACTTGTAAATGTTACCTTATCATAATCATGTATATTTCCAGTAAATTATCCTTTTTTAATTGTCAGTCTATAAATTTCTGTTCTGTACACATAGTTGAAGTGAATATAAGATAGCATTAAATAATAATAATACTTAAATATTATGACTTTAGTAATGAGAGTAATCAATTTTTTTTAATGAATCACAAAAGACATTACAGAGAAGTTGATATTATAGCTTTTCCAGGTAAAAGAGGGACAAACATTTTAAAAGGGATATTCCTAGAGCTTGGAATAGTTCAGGCTACTTGAAAATGAGGTCTTTTAAAATCACACAGATGCATATGCATATACTTTTATACATTCTTATTTAACATTAAATATATTTAAACTCTTTCTAATATTCTAAGTGAAAATTATAATTTAATTGAAATTTATTAAAATTATAATTTATCTTTATACATAAATAGTATACTATATTGAAATAAATTGGTATTGTCAATATTAGATTCAATTTTTATTTATATAGCTGTTGGCACTATTTCACATTGAATAGAAGTTTTTGAGAAACAAAATGTGGCATATTTAAAAATAAGAGCTTTGCTCCCAATCTTATTTCATCTTGTTTGTATGTATTTCAAAATAGCCAAGATCCCATTTTAGCTTTTTCTTTCTATTTATTTTTTCTATTCTTTCTATTTATTATTTTCTATTCAGTTTTTGCCTTTTGTTTTTAAGATACATATGGGAATTGATAGCAATAAATATAAATATTTATTCTGAGAAATATTATTTTATTTTATTAATGTAAAGTAACATTGCTAAATTTATTTATTGCTAGTACCTGACACATCATTATTTGTTTCATTTTCTCTAAAGGTTATAGAATGTATACTGTGTTTTCTGTTTTAAAGTATATTCATTAAAAGGGAAAAAAGTCTTTTTTTTATACATACACTATTCTCATTCTCTAATATAAAACTAAATTGCATTTGTTTTTTCTGATTTCCATTAATTTATTTGTTTCCCTTTGGAGTACTTATTTTCATTTTTATTTTCCCTAGAAGGGATTGAGTCTAGAAATTCTCACATTTTGACTAATTCATGAAAATATAGATAAATCTAGCTCTTGTGTTATTAAATTTTACTAGCACTTATAAGCAATTTAGAAACAAATATAGCCAGTTATGAAAACTTCAATATAGACAATTTTATTTCATTTCCAATAAATACATGCATGCTAACAAGAAGGAAATAAATAGAAATCAACTGATCTATCTTCTGAACCCCTTTAGAAACATCCTCCTCTACTTATTAAGAAGTACTTTATATGATATATTTTATAGTAATTTATATTACTCTTAAAATCATTGGCCTCACACAAATTTTATTCAGTTTACTTTAATCATCCTGAAAATTCTTATTCATTTATCTTTAATGGTCCTTAAAAAACAAAAAGATCAGGATGCTATTAAGTGACTGCATTTGCTCATCGTGTCTCTTTCATATCCTTTAATATAGAAATGGTTAAAGGCTCTCACTGTGTGTGTAAATGTGTGTGTGTGTCTTTAATGACACTGATATTTTAAGAAACCAACTGTTTTGTAGAATGTCACAGTCTGAATCTGAGTGAGTCTTTCCTCATGATTAGATTCAGGTTAAAATTTTTTTTTTTTCCCTAACGATGCTGCTAAGGTGATAGTATTTACTTTCCAGAGCATCACTAATGGCACACTATGTCATTTTATCTTACTATTGGTAATGCTAAATTTGAATATTTGATTAAGATGGTATCCCCCAGAGCTCTCTATTGTAAAGTTGTCTTTGTATTCCCTTTGTTATGTGAGGTATTTGGAGGAGTGATAATTTTGAAAATTACATTGTTTTTTCCTACATTTAGTAGCTAATATCCTCTATAAAGAGACCTCCCCCCCTTTTCCCAATTTTCAAGTGTCACTGTGAATTCATGGACTTCTTCTTTAATATATTATAATCTACACGGCACTTTTTAACAGCCAAATTGCCTCAGAATTGGGAGCCACTTCAAGCATTTCCCTGTATTATTTACATGTTCTCCATAGTTTCCGAACACATCTTTGCTTTCTGACAGAACAAGGTACTCAAGTCCATCTTATATTTTCCCTGTCCCAGACATGGAATTTGCTGTGTATTCAAAGGGTCCTGATTTCTTTTGGTCAATAATCACAGATAGCATACAATATATAGGTGATAACATGCTACCAGAATATCATAGCTTCAAATCCTTTCAGAAGACAAAGTTAGAAATATATACTTTGAAAAAATGGGGAATTCATACCACTATTTCCAATTCAAATATAAAAATCACAGCATTCTTCTTTGTCTTCCCCATTTTCAGTACTGTAACTTTCTTTTCTCACACTTGGTTCCCCAAAACATATTTACTCATTTGTTCTGTCCAACAACCAAAATAATTTCAAAACACTGCCGTAATACCATGATCAAAAACAAAGCTGTTAACATGCAAGATATTTTATATTTTATATTTCTTTTTTCCGGAAGATAGATTTACACTAAATGTATTCTGGCAAACCACTGGGTTTAAATCTCACTTGAATTATATCTTTTTCTCCGTAGTTACATTATTAATTTGGTATAAAGGTAAAATCATTTTGTTTCTCAGTTTTAGAGTTTATCACAATTTTTATTTAATTTTACTATTTTGATTTTTAGTTCAATTTAAAAATTTTATATGTAAAATAGGATCATGATCAAAACAAAAGTACATATAACTAAAAACCACATTAAAATTATAGATATCTCTATCATGCCTATCCAATCCTCACTGGTCCTAGATAGCTAAATATTTCCATTTGATTCTGATAAGCAAATATATTTTTATTTTCTTTCCTTTCTTAAATAACAGATTTTGTATTGCATATTATATATACATTTTTATTCTTAACCATCTTGCTGCTTTTTTTTACTAATATATCCTTGATACCACATCATATTTCTCATTGTTTTTTATAACTGTGTATTTCTCTATTGTATAGATGTTTCATAGTTTCATTAACAAGGTTTCTATAAATGAGTATTTAAGATTGCTACCAATATTCAATTATTATTGCAAGTTGTACTTTCATTGATGATAAACGTATGTGTGTGTTTGGTACAGTGTATCTCCAGAGTTAATTTCTAGAAGAAAGATTACTCTTTCAAGGCATAAATTCATATATAGTTTTGTTAGATATACCAAATCCAACTTTATAGAATGTACTATACTGCGCTTTTAGCAGTAATATGTGCTTTGGCCCACACAGTGGTTTTAATTCCATTTAACCCGATTTAAGATTCATTCATGCCCAATTAAAAGTGAGCAAAGATCTGAGTAGACACTTCACCAAAGATAAAGAAATGGTAAAGAAGCAGGTGGACATATGCTGAACATTATTTAATCATTAAGGAAATACGAATTAAAGTCACAAAAAGTATCGCCTCACACATATAACATGTCTAAAATATATCTCAATATCAAGTGTTAGCAAGTATGAACAGTAATGTGAATTCTCATAAAACGGTACAATCATTTTGGAAAATAGTTTTGTACTTTGTTATAAAGATAAATATATATCTACCATAAGATTTAATCCTACACCTATGTAAATAGGTAATTATACAAATTTAATCCTACACCTCTTTATTGAAAAAAATTATATCGTACAAAAGTCTGTGCACAAACATTTATAGCAACTTTATTCACAATCGTGAAAACTGGAACTACCCTAATGATCCTCAATCAGTGAAAAAATAAACAGATTGAGGTTTGTTGGGAATAAGAGGAAAGGTTATCTATAAAGCTAGATTAAGGGGGTTTTGGTGATGAAACTGTTGCAGTAGCCACGCAATTCTATGTATTCATCATAACCCATAGAAGAGTGTGTCCCAAAAAGTATGTATCTACCAGTATGTGAGGGGGGATAAAATACAGGTTGTTACAAGTAAATCTAACTGTATTTCAAATGAATAACTTATTTACATTGAGGAGGAAGAGAAATGCAGGAGTTGACCTAAATTACTTTGGAAAGCTGTTGTAAGTGGATTCTGTAAATTTACAGACAGAAAGGGCTATTCACAAACACTGTAACTTAGTTTTTTTTGTTTTTGTTTTTGTTTTTTGGTGAACATTTTTCTCATACATTTATGGGTTAGGAATCCTGAAACTGCCCCAGTTCTGTAATCAACCAGTTATTCCAGGAATATTTATTTGTATTATAGAATTAAATAAATAATAAATATTATATCATAGATGATGAGAGCCGGATTTTTTACTGTCAGAGAATGGAATTAGAAATAAGGAAAGGAGATGGCCAGAATAAAATTGTGGAGTTGAAAAAATCGATATCAAAGTTATCTGATAAAAGGAACCAGGGTTCCTGGGAGAACTGGTTGATTATAGGACTGGGGTAGGCGAATTAAAAGATGAGTTTGGAGTACCTTTGATACCACAAAGTAAAAAAAAAAAAAAAAAGTGCTCAGAATGAACAACAAAAAAATAATGGAGGCATATTAAAAGGGGACATAAGCCAACCTGAAGTTCTCTCAATGACCAATGTTGGAATACCTTGAGCAAATACATAAGTAAATAAGGACAGATTGGATTATAGCCCCCCAAATAAATGTTAGTCCATATGTATTTAGGTAACTGAATAAATAAATTAAAAGGAAGTAGTGATAACTCTTCCTTATGAAGAATTCCAGTTTACAAATATAGAAGAAATGAGGAAAATAGAGTGTCACCACTAGAATACCACAATAATTGTCACAGGCAAAACTCATTTAGGATGCTAAGATTAGTGGGTAAACTTAAACAGAAATAGTAGATTTGCATAATATCAAAGTATCCTCCAAATATTTAATATTAAGAAAAGGAAAGGAATCATTTTCCTTTGCACAATACTTGCAGACACATTAGCTAAGTGATAAAATTTAACATTACCAGTGATGTTGATGTCATACCCTCATATGATGCCCCGACAAGAACACATCATTTTGGAATTATTTGGGGGTATCTTTCCTAATAATATGTAACTCAGTCTAGTCATAGGAAAACACCAGAGAAACCAAAATTTGAGGGCATTTTACAAAATAATTTACCAGTACTCTAAAATTGTTAAGGTCATGAAAGATAAGGAAAGACTGAGAAATTGTCACATATTAGAGGAAACTTAAATTCATTTGGGAATTCGGATTAGATCCTAGAAGAGAGAGAGAGAGAGAGAGAGAGAGACAATATTAGTGGGGGAAATCCAAGTAAGTATTTTACTTTTGTTAATAATATCAGACTAAGATTAATTTCATAGCTTCGATTCATGTGCTAGGATTATATAAGATGGTGACCTACAGGAAAGCATGCTGTATGGGAACTCTCTGTATTCTCTCTATCAATTTTTGTTTTGATATAATTTTTGAGATAGATTTATTATTTGGAGATATAGTTACTGAGATAAAATTCACATGTCGTATAATTCTTTCATTTAAAGTTGTCAATTAAATGTGTTTTAGTATATCCACGTATTTTGAAAACATCACAGTTAGACCAGTTCATACCTCCTAACAAAAAAAAAAATCCCTTCTCCCATTCCTAAGTAAGTACTAATTTACTTTGTGTCTCTAAAAAACACCTACCTATTCTGGACATTTCATATAAATGAAATGGAATCATACAATATGGGGTCTTTGTGACTAGCTTTCTTACTTAGTATTCTCAAAGTTCACCCTTGTTTTATTATTTAGCCATCCTAATGTGTATGAAGTGGTATCTCTCTAAAATTTTCTTAATAATTAATAATGTGCTTATTGACTATCTTCTTTGGAGAAAAGGCCATTCACATAATTTGTCTCTGTTTTTATTATTTGTTTTTATTTCTGAGTTATGAGTACTTCGTATATTCTGAATATAAGTCCTTTATCAGAAGTCCTTTATTCAGAAATATTCTATCCCATTCTGTTGGTTGCCTTTTCATTTTTGTGATAGTATTGTTCGCAGCACAAAATTTGTTTCTATTATTTCAATGTAGTCAAATCTATCTTTTCTTTTTCTTTTGTCTTTTGTGCTTCTGATGTTTTATTTAAGAAACCATTGCCTAATTCAAGGTCATAAATTTCCTCATAAATTTTCTTTAAAGAAATATTTTTCTAAGAATATTTCATCTAAGACACATTCTTCTAAGTTATATGTTTATCTCTTACATTGGATCGATGATCCAGTTGAGTTAATTTTGTGTATTGTTTAAATAGAAATCTGGGGTGCCTGGGTGGCTCAGTCATTAAGCGTCTGCCTCCAGCTCAGGGCGTGATCCCAGGGTCCTGGGATCGAGCCCCATATCAGGCTCCTCTGCTGGGAGCCTGCTTCTTCCTCTCCCACTCCCCCTGCTTGTGTTCTCTCTCTCGCTGGCTGTCTCTCTGTCAAATAAATAAATAAAATCTTTAAAAAAAAAAAGAAATCTAACTTCATTCCTTTGTATGTGAATATCCAGTTTGCCCAGCAAAGGAAATGTGATTCCTCCAGTTTTTACTTCTTTTTTGAGGCAGAATTTGGCAGTTCTGGGTCCCCTCTATTTTCATATAAATGTTAGTATCAGCTTGTCAAAATCCATTTGGGATTTTGATAGGGATTATATTGAATCCCTGTAGATCAATTTGGAAAGTAGTATTATTTTGACAAGATTAAATTAGAATTTTTTGATAGTGTGAAATGAAGATAATTTATTTCTACAAAAGTAAATCATGAGCTACATTCTCTTAAACATTTTTTGGTTTTTCATGGATCTTCTTTAGACCTACACTGTCCAGCATAGTATTAGCAGTCACTAGCCACACGTGACTAGCTCTAACTGTTTTGACTAGGGCAGCAGAGGAATTGTATTTGTAATTTTATTTATTTTAACTAATTAAAATTAAAGTTTATAGACTATCTTATCCAGCAATATAAAAAGATTTAAGTGTATTTGGAACAACTTGGATATATGAATCTACTTTATTCATTGGAAAATTTCGACCTCTAAAGATAAAATATTTCCACTAAAAATTTTTCATCCAAATCGAGATGTACCATAAGTATAAAATACACACTGGATTCAAAACAGCACCAAAAAGAGAGTAAACAATTAAAAATGATTTATTTTGACTTCATGTGAAAATATTATTTTGGATATATACAGATGAATAAAATGTTATTAGCGTTAATGTTAGCTGTTTCTTTTAAATTTTTTAATGTGTTTACTTTATAAAGCTTTTAATTACATAGTATGTAACTCGCATCGTATTTCTCTTGGATAGTGTTGTTCTAGATTCTATCTTGTGAACAAACACTAACTTGTCAAGACAGCTCATGTCACCTTATGTGGAGTCAATAAACTTATACTGAAATAGTAATAACAATAGCTAATAACTTTAATAATCATTAACACGAATTAATCTTGTATACCAACTCTACCAAATGCATTTTTAGCATTATACCTATATTATGTTATTATATTTATCCTTTAGATATTCACTTACTAAATATTTAATGAGTGTTTACTATGTTTCAGTTTCTAGAACTGAAGATGGCTATGCCACAATTCCTTCCTCTTGTTGCTACTTCTTTCCAGGAGGGCAATCTGAGTTCTATCTCAGATATAATTCCTGTAGACTCCTGGAGGGCAAACTAGGACTTATTTACCTTTTTAACAATAATGTTTGGCAAATATTATAAGAGATATATAATAGTTTTAAGGTAAATATATAAATTAGTATTAAATTCTCAAAATCAAAATACTAGTTTCCCACCAATGTGTGTCTCTAACATGCTGTAAAAGAGCTTTTCTTAAATGTCAGGCAAATTCCTATGAAATAGATACAATATCAGTTGATTAAAGAAGAAAAGCATAAGTCAAATATAATGCAGGAATCCAGTGGTAATTAAAATGTAGGCTTCTATAAAAGTAAAGTAGCCTTACTTCTAAAAGGAAATTCTATCAATTTAAAATTTCGACAGATTCACAGTTAAGTTGGGATATTCACTGACTATGCAGTGCTAAATAAAATCTAGCTGCATGTTTCCCTCATGTGTTTTGGGTGACTATTTAGAGTAGTGTAATAGAGTGTTGCAGTTCTCATTGCGCAAACTGCAATTAATCAAGAAATTTTCAGGAAAGTTTAATAATTTTCAACTATTCACATACATAATTACCATAATATATTTTGAAGTTAGCATAATTTATCAATATTTACTCAGTCTCAAGACAATATATTAAAATTCAACAATGATTAAATTTAATAAGTGTATTCAATAGAGTTTAAAAAGGTATCTAATATTTTCAGACTTTTTTAATACAAAAGAATGTAAAACAAAAATTTCTTTTTAAAGGACTATTGAAACAATACCTACATTTTGATGAAGAACAAAAAGTCCTTCAGAAGAAATGATGGTCCATTTACCTCTGTTTTAATATATTGAGGAATTGTTTATCCAAATAATTTAATGCTTCAAACATAACATACATTTGTGGATTATTTGACTAAAGTTACCTGTTTACAGTAAACCTCTCCACTGTAAATGATAGAAAGTGGGGTGTTATAAAGCTCAGCTTTATGTATTCAAGAGAAACTGAAGTTACCTTTTGTTTCTCTATCAACAGCCAATGACATTTGGATATATAAGAAGCAGTAATTTTGGAACTGATGTCTACAGAAGGACTTTAATTATTTTATTACTCACGATAGTAATTAATTACCTATGCACATACAGGTTTCTTCAATTATTGAAATGAAAATAGCATAGAAAAACATATCTCAGTCTTTATTAATATATACTCACACAATTTTTGAAAGATACTTCATATTTTAAGCATTAAATTTTTCACAATTAATGAACTTTTTACATAGTATGAGGTGTTTTATATACATTGTAGAGTAATGCTTGGTAAGTAAAAAATTAAAGCATAAAATCAGAAATAACAGTATATCCTTTTTTTCTTTGCTGGAGAAACATCTTTTTTTCTTGTGTTTCTAATTTCTCAAGAAAAGCAACACTATCTGAAATAGATTTGTTTATATTAAATTTATTTATTCATATTTTGAAAAAAGAAAAATGGAGAATGGAGAAAGAATATGATGATGAAGATTAAGAATTTGTTTGTAAAAGGATACTTATATGATTGATAAATTAAGCTTCAGACTGACAATATGTTTGCCACATGTATTAATATGCAGTATTAATGTATAGCATGTATATACATATGTGCATATATTAATTTGGTTATATTTGTTGTCTAGTTATCTTTCTATAACAACAAGTAACTCCATTTTATAATATTTAAAAAACATCTGTTGATCAATAGGAAGACAGAATGTCCACCAAAAGTGGTCTAACCAGAAAAACGTGTACAAATAGTTTATGAGCATAGGAAAAAATATTCAAAATCAAGAGTTATTAGAGTATGTAACTAAAACTGCAGTGAGGTACCAATCACTCACTGTCATGTATAAAATATGTCTAATAATGTCAAGTGTAAATGTGAAGAGCAATAAGAACTCTCTTACTTTGAACAAAACAATTTTGGAAAACTTTTTTTTTTTAAGATTTTATTTATTTATTTGACAGAGATAGAGACAGCCAGCGAGACACAGAACACAAGCAGGGGGAGTGAGAGAGGAAGAAGCAGGCTCATAGTGGAGGAGCCTGATGTGGGGCTCGATCCCATAATGCCGGGATCACGCCCTGAGCCGAAGGCAGACGCTTAACTGCTGTGCCACCCAGGCACCCTTTGGAAAACTTTTTGATGGTATTCACTAAGGCTTTAATTATTCCTATCCTACCACATAATAATTTCACTCCTAGGTATGGATGCTTCAAGAATGAGTGATAGCATCCACTAACAAATTTGCAGAATAATGACCATAACATCTTTATTCAAGTTTTCCCCAAACTGGATACCATCCAAATGATTATTTTCACAATGGAATGGATAAATTGATTTGATGTATTTATTAGAAAACTATACAACAATAAGAAAAAAGCTCTACACACAGCATTGATGGACTTCATGTACCTAATAGTGAGCAAAAGATGAAAGATGCAGAAAAGATACATGCAACATAATTCTATTTATAAAGATTTTAAGAATAGGCAAAGTTCATTTATGGTGATAGAAGTCAGAGTAGTGCTTGCTACAGGGGATGTTCAATAAGAATGTAGTATAGGGAGGGGCGCCTGGGTGGCACAGCGGTTAAGCGTCTGCCTTCGGCTCAGGGCATGATCGCGGCGTGATCGCGGCATGATCGCGGCGTGATCGCGGCATTATGGGATCGAGCCCCACATCAGGCTCCTCCGCTATGAGCCTGCTTCTTCCTCTCCCACTCCCCCTGCCTTGTGTTCCCTCTCTCGCTGGCTGTCTCTATCTCTGTCAAATAAATAAATAAAAAATCTTAAAAAAAAATGTAGTATAGGGAAATCCTTTGAAGTGCTATGTATGTTCCCTATATTGACCAAAATGGTAGTTTTACCCCTAGTTTTGTGCACCATAGTGTATTATATCTCAATACACCTTTATAAAAAAAATCCATTCTGGATGCTGTATGGAGAATAGGTTATAGATAAACACATTGAGAAACTCTAGTAGCAGTCTAGGTGAGAGTGTGTGGTAGCTTGTATTGAATGAAGAATCAATAGAAATGGAACAAAGTAGGAAGATCCAGAAAGAACTTTTAGGGCGGAACTGTTAGGAATTTGGGGCCAGCGGGGAGGCATGGGTTAGTCAGGTGGAAAAAAAAAAAGTTTGTTCAATATGAGAAGATTGAGGAGGGGGTAAAGACAGTAGACATTCTACACATTAGAACAGTAAACATTGGATAGAAGTTCCCTACATTTTTGTTAGCTATTTCCCAGAGAGCACTTATATGAAATGAAAAAAAGGAGGAAAAACTCAAACCAACTCCTAATTTCAAGTTTTATAACATATATATTCTAATATATTCTGGTACTTAACTTACATTTACAATGTAATTAAGTTTTCTGTTTGCCTAGTTATATGTTTAGTATGCTTATATCTTTTGTGATATAAATTATCAAACACACTGCACAGCTGGCTAAAAATTTTTTTCACAAAAAAACCTCATTAGAAATCACCAACTTACCTTTAAATTCTTTGAAAGTGTGGTGCAGAATCTGAATTCATGTAGTTAATGCGTTAGTAGCTGCAGACAGCCTGCCTCACTGATCTTGCTGTGTGATAGATATATTTTAGGAATGGGTTGTGGAGAATGATGATTTTTGCCTATTGCTATTTAAATATTTTATGATTAAAAGATGTCCTTTTTGTTTAGAACAAGTCAGTAGAATATTTCCCATAAGCTTTTTTATAATGTTGATAAGTTCTGATGCACTTAAAAAATTAGTTTTTCCCATTTTCTCATCTCTTATTTTTTTAGAATGACCATATTATGAACTACTGAAGTTTTCCAATTAGTTTTTTCTGCTGATAACTGAAGATACATGTAGATATACTTTTAACAGCAGAATGTTGTTATATAATTAAAAACACTTAATCCTTCCAAAATACAGTTTGTCTCTCTATTTACTTTAATATGCATACCACTTTTGTAACCTACTGTTAAAACCTAAAAATTAGTTGGTTTTTTCTGATTAAAACACTTTTAATTATTTCCACATTTGATTAGTTTTTCACTATAGGGGTTATTCAACAAAAATGTTTATTTAAAGATAAATGAAACTTTTTTTAAGTAAAGAATTAATCAATTTTCCTGTCTCTTCTTTACTCATAGATTGGAAACATTTATTATCTTATGGCTATATATGCCAGTCATAATTTGGTAACATAAAGTTGATTTATAAATATAATATCCTTACTAAATCATTAGAACTTTGTATTTCATTAATGAAAAATATAAGAGATTTATAAATTTGTATCTGTAATTTTGACTCTTAAAAACAGATCTCATCTATTCCTCGCTAAATGCTCTCAAAGTCTGATGGTTTGTTCATTGTTTTTGCTGTTTTGGTCAGTATTGCAATATTTTCCTTCCTACATCCAACATTCTTCGGAAGTTGAACTGCATGAATATGAATTCCACATCTCTTTATGTTTATTTTTTACAATCATATAAAAATGAATGAGGTTATTGATTACACTACTGCAAATAATGTTCTACCTAAAATACCCTTACTATATTAAAAATTTCCCTTCAAAGCAATTTTTTTTCACATTAGAACCAGAAAGACCTTTTTAAAATTTCAGACCCTATCATGTTATTCTTTTGCTATAAACCTTTTACTCTCTTCTCACTGCTTTAAGAAAAACAAAACAAAACAAAAACAAAATTCTTAACAAGGGCTTTCAATACGGTCATGCCAGGTGGTAGACTCTTATACATCCTATCCTGTGTCTATCTTTCCAGCCCCATTTAATTCACTCCATGCCCCTCTATACATTCCAATAATAATATTTGAGATTCTTAAATGTCTGTACATATTTCAACATCATGAGTTTTCCAGGTGTTCTTCCCAGTGCTTGAAACCCACCATGTCCATCATCCCCAGATTCCTCTTGACCTAATCATTGCTATTTAGCCTTCATATTTAAAAGCAACATTTCTGTTTTTAGGGAAGTTTTTCATTGTGCCGGTTGTCTATTAATGTCAGGTTAATGTCTAGTAATGTCAGGTTGATTATTAATGTGTTTACAATACCTTGCAGACTTCCTCAGAGCATTGATCATTTTCATTTTTGTTTTTTGTTATAATCATTTGATTAATATCTTTCATCTTCCTAAACTGAAAACTGCATAAGAAGAGTCATCTCTTTTGCTTATCATTTTTTTTACAACTAACACAGTATCTGTTGTATTTTAAACCTTCAGCCAATAGTTGTTGAATAAATGAATAAATTGAAATCACCATGTAATCTATTTATTTTTCCTATTTTTTTAGTAATACAGTTACAGCAAGATACCCAATATACATAAGAAAAAGTATCTATTTTATATTAATAAAATGTGTCTAATGTTTCATAATATACAATCAATCTGTATCAATTTTTTGAAGATTCTTAAATAATACCAAATATCAGAAATACTTAAAAACTATTAGAGTTTTTAAGTAATGTAAGGCCAAAAAGCATAGCATATAGAACAATGCTTACATTAAGCACTCAGTAAATAAATTTAAGGTCTTGATTTTTTAAAGAATATAATTTTGAGTAAAAACAGTAATTTACTCGGATTAAAGAAGTATTTTCATCAGGTGGCTTAGTCAGCAGCCCTGTTTCTCAGTAGTCTAGGGGCATGCTTTTTCTTTCCCTGCAGCACTCCTTAGTAACGTGGTCCTTTGTGTGGAAATAATGCTTCCTCAGCTCCAACACCACAGCAATGATCCTGCAGTTCTTCAGATCTATCTGTTCATTGATGAATGAGGATCACAGAGGGTACAGGGGATATACAGCTTATCAGAGGAGAGAAAAGTTGAATGTCTTTCTACCACCTCAGCCTATTCAGGCCAAACACTGAAGACAAGGTGAATCCCAAGAGTGCATGCTGTGTGCAAACAAAGTGCGGCATCAAAGGCAAACTTTATAGAACCAGAAGCTAAGAAATAATGAATGTTCTAACAGTAGTACCAAATATACATGTTGGAAAACATGCTATTTGTTGTTCTGTTACTGTCTTATCTAAAGCAAGCTCCATATATTATCACAGTTTATGAATATGACTGTCATGTTACAGTCCTTGTTATGGATAAATGTGTCCCCCTCAAAATTCAAGCCCTACCTGAAATGTGGTGGGGGCCTTTGGGAGGTAATTAGGATTGCATGAGGTCATGAGAGTAAAGCCCCCGTGAATGGGATTAGTGCCCTTACAAGAGTCATGGAAAGACCTTGCCTCCCCTCTCTGCTCTGTCGTGTGAGGATACAAGGAAAAGTTGGCAGTCTGAAACCCAGAAGAGAGCCCTCACTAGAACTTAACCATGTTGTCACTAATTGATCTCTGACTTCCAAACTTCTGAAATGTGAGAAATATATTTCTGTTTTGTAAGGCACCCAATCTGTGTCATTTTGTTACAGCAGCCTGAATTAGGACAGCTGCTATACTATCCCCAGTGGCTGAGAGAGAGCACCCAGGGTAGTGTTCCCTCCTTAACTTGCCCTCACTCACTGCCCGGGGTTGAAATACAGACCTCCTTGGAGAAGACATGGCCATGACTCATGGAATGGCATGGAAGTTGTGCTGGTTCTGTGATGGAGGAACTTTCTGGAAATCCTCCTTCTGGAACTTGTTGGGATCCTGTCTTCTGGGGTGCCTGGTAAAGCCATCCATATGGAATTGCTGATGCTAGCAGGCTGGGTCTAGGGACCCAAAGGGGCTTGACAAGACAAGTCAAGAGGGACCCTGGCTGGACACAGGATAGAAATCAAATCTGAATCACCAGGAGGTGGAAGCAGAGTTTATTGAAGGTATGGAGAGGTGCAGGTACAGATAGTGTCTGGAGCCTTGGAAAGGAAAGGAGAGAGTCTTATTTTTGCTTGGAGTCTGGGGGTTCTTAATGAGGATTGTGGTCTGGTATACATGTCCTCTCAGGGATCCAGGAACCAGTTAGAACAAAGATGGGGTCTCAGGTGTTATTCCTTAGAGCCAGGGGTCTTGGCATCGAGGTGTCTAGCCCTGGTGGTCTGGAATATACATATGATGGTTTCTTCTGGTCATTCTTACCTGTTTCTTCCTTGGATGTTATCTAGTCTAAAGAAATCATTAACTGCTTGTCTCTTAAAGGAGGACATTATTTGCATTATGAGGCATGTATGAAAAGGGGATGTGGATCTTAGCAAGAATAGAAGCAAGAAAAGGAGCAAAAAGCAGATTGTTAAAGAGTCCTTCAGTTTTCCTATCTCAGTGCCACTTCTTGGGATTTGCTGTGAACCAAACCAAAAGGATGCAGGAAAAACAGCTTGTTGCTGAGTGCTGCTGGCTGCCTTGAACTGCAGAGCCAGGAGCTGCAGAAGCTATAAGCTAAGAAGGGTGCATCAGAACCAGGAAGTCAAAGCCCTTTCCTCCTCTAGCATCTCTACTGGCAAAGAGCTTTACTGGTAAAACTTAACATTAATTCAGCTGGCAAAGGACAAATAGCACAGCTGAGAGTCCATAAATTGATTATTGTCATAGTTATCTTATCGATGCGTATGTCTCTTTTACCTCCTCTCCTCTTCTAACTAGATTTGTAACACCAATTCTTTTGCTAGCTTTGTTTTCCTTTCTTACCAGTATACAAAGTATCAACTATAAGCTCTTGTACCTATTTTATCCTCTCCAGTTTCCTCCATTGTGGTTAAATGAAGAAAGAAAAACTAACTTTATTACAGTATTTTTCAATCTTGAGCAAAATTTACCATTGGCAACTATAAGGCTGATCTCAAGGCTTTCTAAATCCTTCATTTTAATAATAATCAATAATACATATTTTATAGCACTATATGGATTTAAAACACACGCTAAGACTATTAACAATGAGAGAGTTGTAAATAAATTGGATTTATATTTTAAAGAATCATACTGGCTTCTCTGTGGATGATAGGCTTTGTATGATAGTGAAGCAGGATAACTGCAGTAGTCAAGGTGAGATGTTGGCAGTAGTGCAAATGCTGAGAAAGTATCAGATTTAGGATATATTTTAAGGATAGGTGCAACAGAATTCTCTAATGGATTGACTGTAGAGTGTGAAAGAAAAGGGATTCAAGAATGGTTTCAAAGATTTTAGTTGAGTTCATTTGTCTAAAAATACTTGAGATAAATAGTTTATCAATATTACACATACACACACATTCCAAATATATGCTAAAAGCAACATATCAGTTATTTTTTTTGCCAAAGTTATGTCTTTCTTGAAACCTGATAATTGTTCTAGGCAGATAATAGTTGCTCTTGGATTTTCAATAAATATGAATGAAAAATATTAAACATGTGTGTTCCTTATATACTATAGTTCTTTCCTGTGAAGAAATGAATCATATTAAAGGGAAGCACAGCTGAAGGTAGGGGAATAAATTAATGGTACCTGGCGGATAAAAAGCCAACTGCTGGTAGCAAAGAATACAGGGAATGTTCTGGGCTGGAAGAGATATGGCAGAGGACATTGTGACATGTCTCATGAGCATGACTGTGAGGGTCTGAGGAGAGATTCATAGGTTGGTAAGAGCATCTGATGAATCACTGGATAAACCCTTCAGGTCCTATTTAGGTTGATCTTTAATTCACTTAAATATTTATTGATTAACTATCTGTTATGTGCTAAGAATACAAATAAAATATACCATCTTTCCTGATCTTATGAACCTGTAATCAGTAGATGACAAGAGAAGGCAGAGAGAGCAAGCTTATCAACAGATAATGTTAATATAGTTATCTAAGTGATAAGCTGTATACATTTAACATGCCATATTTGCTTATATTTCTTTATATTTTATTTATTTTACTTTTCTGCATACTTTGATTATAGTATGATTAATCACTACAAATGTGAAAAACAGCCTTAGGATTGGTATGGATAATTGGAGAGCATTTATGTCTGTGCTTTAGTGGTCACTATCTTTCTTTATGACTGCCACTTTCTTTAGTGGTAATAATATTTTATCAAGAAAAGTTACTAATCTTAAACAAGGAATCATAAATACTGATGATTAGGACAGTGAGAGGAAAAGAATGTGTACAGGACAAAGCCTTTAATTCCTTTCATTCCAATTATACCACTAGAAGGGGATCCTTGAAGGGAGATCATATGTGTTCATATATGAATGGAGATTATTAAGGGGCTATTGGGTTACAGTAAACAAAAATAATAAATAAAAGTTATTTCACAATTATTAGGAGCAAAGTATATCTATTATTTTATTTGTTTTCCACAACAAATCATTCTTGTTCTTTTGGTAAATATTTGGAGCTCAGAGTTGCCTTTTAGCGGTGCAGGGTTTGGCTTATTTGTCCTGGCTACTGTTTTATCTTCTATAACTGCGTGGCAGACTCTTAATAAGTATCTGTGTATTAATAGGTGAATGAATAAATGAAAAAATCAAATAAGAAGACTATAAGATACTCACCACTATCTGCACTTGAAACAAAAGGGAAGGAAAGCCCAAGTTTTCACTCAAGTTTACATATATTAAGTGACAAAACTAACATCCAAAACTAGGACTTGATGACCCAAACCCAAATATCTTTCATTCTGCCCATGATGCTTCACCAACCCTGAAGTCATATACATAGTAAGATATTATCAAAAGTGACCATATAATTTATTTAAAAGTAATAATACCAGCAATAATTTATTGAATGTTATTACATACCAGCTATGATGCAAATTGCCTTACATGAATTAGCACTTATAACTGAGAAGAAGTTGAACTATTATATTGACAAAAGACAAAATGGGTCATATGGAACCCTTGTTCATTCAACAAGTGAAGTCACCATAGGCACCCATAAAACACAATGTGAGTAACAAACAAAAAGTACTGTTTATAAAAAAAAATTAAAAAGTCAGTCTTTTCAGTATCTTAAAAGAGTCCATCTAAATAGCCCATAGTTAAAGCATTTGGATAGTCAGTAATTAACAGAGCAGAGTAGAGAAATTGGTTAAATCAGAAGCTTAGCTAGCATGTAACTCTTAATTGATCACCCAGGAGCAAGCACTCAGAGATAAAATCAGCCTTGAGAGATGATGAGAAGCAGGACACAAAACAGAAGGGGAGTGAAACACCAAATCTAATATGTAAGATAATGCAGAAATAAGGAACTTCAATAGAAAACAAAATAAAATACAGGGCATTGGGGTGCTCAGTTGGTTAAGTGTCTGCCTCTTGATTTTGGCTCAGGTCATGATCTCAGGGTTTTGAGATTGAGCCCCGAGTCAGGCTCCATACTCAACAGGGAGACTGCTTGAGATTCTCTCTCTTCACCCCTCCCCCATTCTTCCCCCTGCTCACGTGCTCTCTCTCTCTCTAAAGTAAATAAGTGAATCGTAAAAGAAAACAAAATAAGATATCTTTGTGCATAATAGACAGCGTACAAGAATTAAAAGGCAGACAATAAATTGGAGACCTATGTCACAAAATTTACAAATATCTAATATAAGAAATAAAAAAGAAACATACAAATTAATAGGTTTAATAAAAACTTCCTAGATTAAAGAATACATTATTAGCCTATGAACAAAATGGAAATACAACTACATGATAAAAATATGAAAGTGTTCAATATTAATGGTATTCAAAGACATCATGAAGAAAGTACAAGAAAATTATGTCATCTTAAACATATTAAATGAGAAAATCTTTAAACAGAAATATTACTTGATGTTATAGTGATGGTGGAGAGTAGAGGTCCTCATATCCCCAGCTTTGGATAATAAATTGTTATACTCATTCAGAAGTGATGTAGCAATAAGGTATGAAGATTGCTAATGAGATTTCTGCCAAGTTATTCCACAAGTGGGAATTTAGCCTATGTAAGTAATTAGAGAAATGGATGATCATTTATATTCAGTGATTTAATTTGGAATCCAATTATAATGCCAGATTTTTTACTGTTTTAAGCTTCCAGAAAAAAAAAAAATCATGTAGAAAAAATGAGCTAGAATCACAGAAATTTCAATACCAATCCTGAAAGTTACTGTATTAGTATCAAAGCTTTCAATCATCTTTCATCTAATGAAAATGATTTCATCCTAGAAGTTCTTATTAAGCTAAATAGTTTAAAGAAATGTGAAAAACTTTATTTTTTTTTAAAGATTTTATTTATTTATTCGAGAGAGAGCAGAGTGAGAGAGAGAGAGGCAAGAGCAGGGGTGAGGGGCAGAGGGAGAGAGACAAGCAGACTCCTCACTGAGCAGGGAGCCGGATGCGGGGCTCAATCCCAGGACCCTGAGATCATGACCTGATCCGGAGGCAGACGCTTAACCAACTGAGTCACCCAGGCGCCCCTAAAAATAATTGCTTCTACATACACTTTTACAAAATACACTATTAGGGATAGTGGGAGTGAATCAAAAGAAGATGTGTGATACAATAGTGAATTCCCTTAGTTATAGTGAAAGGAGTTACAGAAATGTAGCAGTGTGTCATGACTAAAGAGGCTGGCTAGATCTTTATTAAACACACGTTTTTTTGGGGCGTCTGGGTGGCTCTGTCGGTTAAGTAACCAACTCTTGGTTTCAGCTCAGGTCACAATCTCAGGGTCATGAGATCAAGCCCCATGTCAGGCTCCGTGTTCACCAGAGTCTGCTTGAGCTTCTCTCTGTCTTCTCCACCCTCCCCCTCAGCTTCTCCCCTAGTTTGTTCTCTCTGTCTCTCTCTCTCAAATAAATAAAAACATATACGTTTTCCTGGCAAACAGCTAACAGGCAGTTTTGTAGTCCTTCTATAGCTAGAAGGGAGTCATTTGATTATTTCTGTGTATTGGAACATGGCCTGAAGTGATAGAGTACATTTCCTGACCTTGCCCCTGAAAACACTTCAAGCTTTATAACCCTTTCTCTCCCTTCCTTCCTTCCTTGCTTCATCAGCCAACCTTGTAAACAATCTAGCAAAAGCTTTTGAATTCTTGCTAGAAATCATACCTTGGTGGAGAACCAGCCAGGAGATCTATTCAACTAAGATTCATGATTTTGGTAATGCATGAGTATGATTATTTATCACCCACAGGCGATATGCATAAGACTTTGGATGCTAAGGATTAGAAAAAATAGATCTTTTGGTGATAGTGGTGATTAACCAACTAAGGGTCCATAAAAGGAGACACATGAATGGCCCAACATGTACAGTTTTACACAAAGGTGTGCTGTAGCCTAAGAAGTCTTTTGAAAATGGAATTGTTTGGCAGCTCTGACTGTTTTTGGCCAGTGAAGGGTCTTTGCCTATTCTCTGACTTCCCCACCTTGCTTTCCCTTCTTAACAAAGTGGGCGGTTTGGGGGTACAAACAGACTGGATGGATCTAAGCTTTCTGGGTTAAGACACTAGCTCTTAGTGGTAGTTGACTATGGTTATCCAGATGCTTAGTTTCTGGAAGACTCAGAAGATTGTGGATGTTGCAGCCTGTTCTACTAAAGAAAGTTAACAAGGGTCAAAGTGTGAGAAGTTAAATTTGAGTGCAGTTTCTGCCACGGGAAAAAAGTAGTGGTCCTAGACCCAGTTGGCTCTTTGTCTAGCCAACAAAGAGTGAGCTCCAAGAATCACTTTTGGAAAATCCTTCTTTAGACAATGTAGTGAAAAAAATTGTTAAGCTATTAAGATTTGGAGATAGTTTATTACAACACATACGCTCTGAATGATAGGAGATATATTTAGATATTTAAAATGAAAGATAAAAAAACAACAGTAGTATATTGTTTAAATTTCTAGTTAAAATCCGAAGAAAATGCAGAAACATAACTAACAGGTTTGGAAGTGGTTGATTGTGCAGAGTAGTCAAAGGGGAGAAAGGAGAAGAGCTGGACTGCTGTGTTTGTATAATAGGCCTTGTAGAATTATTTGGCTTTGAAACCCTTATTCACATTTTTCTTTAATAACAAGCATTGTATTTTAATAGGAATAAAGTATGCTTATCACAGTTTTTTTTTCTACAAAGTTGAAAGCATGTACATACCCTTTATTCCAATAGCAGAAAGATTACATGTATTTCTGAATATCCAAATAATGGGCTACTACATAGCTAAAAATGTTAATTTTCAGTTAACATAATAATAAGGGGAAGTTTATAAGTCATCAAATAGAGCTATGTATTATTATTGATGTATAATAACAGAATTCTATGAAATTATACTAAAATATAATTTAGGATCTTGAATTTAGGTTTATAGATTGTTTCTGCTTATGGGTATTTTATGATTTTCAAAATTCTGAAATATTATCTAAATGTGTGTGTATGTGAGAGAGAGATTTAGAAATCAAGGGTGATTTAAATTTTCTTCACAGAATATCATAAGGCCGGTAGTTGAATGAATAGTTATTAATGATCAAGAAAGGACTATTACTGAAAGAAATATCATATTTAGATCTCTACTTTTATAACATTTTATGTAATTCTTAATATATAGAAGAATGATTTATCTGATGGAGCACTGAGTTGTTAAACCCATTATATTCTACTTAAAGAAAAATGTCACTTACTTCCAGATGTCTTGCATTTCCACAATGGTTTGGTTTGTTTGTTTTGTTTTTTAACTGAAGGAACTGAGTAGCTCACCACTCAAAGATTTTTTTTTTTTTTGAAATGGCAATCAGACAATTCTTAGTTTCAATCAAGGACATAATTATTTAGCATTTTGCATTTCAATGAGTTATATCAATATCTAGATCGTGAGACATTTTGCAAGAATATAACGTTCTTAAATGCTTTATTCAATCTTCTCAAATTAAATATAATATTCATGTAAGCATCCCATATATTTGGATTTTGAAAATGTTCTTATCTAAAACACAATTAAAATATCGAACATGAAAGGAAGTAATTGCATTTGACAGTAAGTCTCCAAGCCTTTTAAGAGAAGATGTGTACTAACAACTGGTAGGAAAAAAAAGAAAAAAGCGATAGGATACATTACTCACTGATAACATCAGAATCTGCAATGATAGATCAAAGAGATAAATATTTGACACCAGAAAGAAAGAAAGAAGTAGTCCTATTTATCTGAATACTGAAATAATTACAACACACATCCAGTGCTAGAAATGATTAGAATAATGAAGTCATGTTTAAACTAAACAGTATTCGTGCATCTCAGAACTACATTTTAGAAACTTGCTTGTTTGATCCTTCTCCCATATAGTATCTACTAGAAGACTGTTGTGACTAATTATCTTAAAGCCACCTAAATTCATCAGGCCTCATATTCCCATTAACGATGATGCTATTAACTGCCACAGCTCTCACTCTTAGTATCTTATTTATCTCCTCTATTAACCTCATTCACATCTCTAATTCAATTCCACCTTAATCCCATTTACAAAGCTTTTCATCGTGCCATCTGGAAACTTTCTTTCATTGCTATTAATGTCAAATTTAAAAATCTCAATTTCTTCCTGAATATTGCTTTCACTTTCTGATCTCTTCTGAAATCTGTCTCTTCTATATTTAATCATTACTCTTCCACCTCGAGTAAAACAAACAAAAAATGTTTCATGTCTTTGGCAGTTCATATAGGACATCTCCCTCATTTTACTGTTATCTACTACTTGACTTGAATTTCTTACTCTCTTACTATTTAAACTGTAATCTTCCTCCCACCTCAAATCTGCCCATCATCCTAAATAGTTCTATAAATGTGGATAAATCCAATATTCAGCTGTGTCAATTCCTTGGCCTACTTTTAAAATAAATTATATCCACTTCAATTTAACCTTTCCCCCATTCCCTTAGCAATAACATGGATCTTGTCTTCACTTGAATCTCTTCAACCTGAAAATGATTAATTCAGTCATTCTATTCTCTAATTGCTCCTTCTTTGATTTCTAGGGTTTTTTGTTTTGTTTTGTTTTCCCACGTTACTAGGTTTTATTCACTTTAAAAAATCCTGTATTATTAAATCTCTTGACAATTTCTTCCTATTACGACCTCTTTTCTTACTGATATTGGTCTGTATAGATTCCACATTTCATAACTGTAATGGGTCTCTGGTCAATATGCTTAATTTATTTGTCCTGTTGTACTATTGTTTTGCCTATTCAGCTGTCTAACATATGCCTTGATCTTAGACATATAATCACATAGACTGGTAAATCTATAAATCCATAATATCCCAAGCCTGCATAGATCCCCTCTATTCAACAATTATTTTTTTTTCCAATGTCACAAAGAAAAAGATAAATAAAAACATGCTTACCTTGCTGTTATTGAAGCTATGTATTAAACTTCAGGGTTTGTTTGTTTTCAACTTTTCTTCGACTATGGCATTTTTCTAAATGTTTAATTTTCTAATACCTTTGCCTTTTTTTAAATTATATTATGTTAGTCACCATACAGTACATCCCTAGTTTTTGATGTAAAGTTCCATGATTCATTACTTGCATATAACACCTTGGCCTTTATAGTCCCCGTCTTTGTGAGAATTCGCAAAATGTTTACCTCTTTCTTACATCTCTAATACCTCCTACATTGTTAGTTAGGCATATGTCCTGGATGTTCTTCTCTTCTAATTCCGTACATTCTCTTCAGCCACTTCCAGGAACTCAATATACATTTTTATAGTTCATAATTCTCTAATACATATTACAGTACAGGGTTACATGCAACCGATTTGCCTACAGACACATGAAACAACACAAAACATACTAACAACCTCCTTCAAAATTTTGTCTCCCCTTTAATACTCCTTCTAAGTGAAGGGCACCATTACTGATGTAGTGTCTCAAGCCAAAAAGATAGTTGTCATGTTTGAGATTTCTGTGTCTGTCTTAGTTTGCTAAGGCTGCCATAATAAAATATCACGAACTGGCGGCATAAATAACAGAATTTATTGTCTCGGTTCTGGAGGCCGTAGGTCTGAGATCAAACGGTCAGCAGGATTGGTTGTGTGGAGCTGCGAGTAAGCATCAGTTTCACAGTTCTAGCTTCTTGTGCTTTACTGACAATCTTCGTAATTACTTGGCTTATAAATGCATCACTTCTGATCACTGCCTTCCCTGTCACCTCGTGTTCTCCCTGTGTGCATGTTGGTGTGTCCAAATTTCCTCTTTTTATAAATATTCCAGTCATATTTGATTAGAGGCCACCCTGATGACCTCATTTTAACTAACTATATCTGCAACAACCTTATATTCACATAAGGTCACATTCTGCCATGCGGGGTTAGGATGTCAACATATGAACTTTGGCAGGGAAACACAGTTTTACTCATAACTATCTCCTTCATTATTTTACCCAACTTATATCCAGAAATTCAGCGAGTCCTAAATAGATCTTGAATTCATCCCCTTCACTCCATCCCCAATTGCCCCACCCTAACCCAGAACACCTCTACCTATGTTATTAGAAGAGCACTTTCACTCCTCTCTCTACCCCAACTCTTACTCTCTTACCTATAGGCAGTTAGAGTCACCATTATGAAGTGAAAATCTCACTGTTACATTCTCCTATTTAAAATACTTTAATTACTTCCAATTACCTTCGCGATGTTTTCAGGAGTGTTTTCCACAGTTTTAAAACCTCTTGTCCCCTCCAAGGTCTTTAGACAAATTCCATCATCCAAAATCTATGCTTCAAGTGTACAGAACTTGATTCTATTCATCTATTACCTTATGCTGTGTTTTGTCTCTCAATCATCAAGGCTGTTTCCACCCTGGAACACTTTCCCTCCCATCACTTGTTTACGTAGATAATGCCTACTCATTCTTCAGCTCTCAATTGAGATATCCTTTCTAGAAAGTTTTCTCAAACTCCTCGTGTTCTAATTAGATGCAACTTTTAGAAGCTGCTGTGCAATCCTACATTTTCTCTGCCTTAGCACGTACCAGATATTATTAGAATTGAGACCTAACAGTCTGTCTCTAAGTGCAATGAGGGTAGGAACCCTATATCCTTTTATTAGTAGTATTAGTTATTATTATTATTTTATTGAAATATTGTTGGCATACAATGTTCATTACCTTCCAGTGTGCAACACAGTAATTCTGCAGTTCTGTACATTATGCAGTGTTCACCATGATCGGTGTAGTTATTATCCATCATCATACAAAGTTATTATTACCCTGCTCTTATTTTGGAACACCAAGTACAAGTATGTTAAGCTGCTTGATAGTGTCTCCAAAGTTACCAAGTCTTTGTTGATATTTTCAGCATTTTTCTCTCAGTCTATGCATCAAGTAAAATTAAAAATCCCAGGTACAATTAGAAATGAATATCAGAAAATGACTTCAAAACAAAAGAAACAAAGTTTAAAAATTAAACCTCTCAAAAACCCATGAGTCAAAAGAAAAAAAAACTAAAAAACTCAAGGCTTCCTTGAAAAGAAGTTTGAAATGAATGGAACTGAGAATACTATGTGTTAAAATTGGGGGCATAAGGGGAAACTAAGGCTGCACTTAAAGAAAAGTTCATATTTATTAACCTATTAATTGCCAGTTGGGAACATAAAGTGAATTAACGTTCTATGTAAGAAGATAGGAAATGGATAATAGATCATCCAAAAGCAAGGAAAGCAGAGAGAAGGAATAAAATTAAAACAAAAATATCCTTAAATGTCAAAAAAATACTACTGTTCAGATTCCTAAAAACAAAACAAAAAAAGTCAGTGAGATAAAAAGCAATAAACAACTGGATAAAGAAATAGAAAAAATAGCTCAAAGCCCTCAGTAAAAACGAACACATAAAATATAACAAAAAATACAAAACAAAATAAAAAACAATATAACAACAGCAAAAATCAAATAGCCACAAATATGTTATGTACTTAATTATATTTATTGCTGTCCAATTCCATATTAATGTATTTCAATTCCTGAGTAAAAGGGATGGTTTACTTGGGAAATATAAATTACTAAAATTCAGTTCAAGATAAGATAGAGATACAGTCTTATAGCCATAGACAAAATTGCAAACTCTTGAACAAGACTCTTGGGAAAAAAATAATCTAGTTCAGAGTGCTTTCTGTTTCTTTTCAGATTATCAATGTACAGAAAACCGGTAATTTAACATTTTCCATATCAGAGATTATACATTTTTATTTTTATTTTTGATATCACAATGTTTTCAACATAGCAAATATATAATATTGAAAATATGAAATATATTGAATATAACTTTTCAAGTACTAAAAAAAAAGGAAAAAAGTTGGCAGATTAAATCCAATAGTATATGAAAATAGTTTACTTTTGACCAAGTGTAAACAATGCAATTGATGATTGCAATGTTTGTATATGTATCAATACAACTGATAATATTTTAGTATTAGTATGAAAATCATATAAAGTCAATTTAATAGTATAAATTTTGGTATATAAATAATAATTTACAGCTTAATGGTCAAACTGAGGAAAAATAACCTTGCTTCATAAATGTTGGAGCTATATGTTAAATACACAGTCTGTTTCTGATAAAAGGGGTTAGTGTATAGCACATCTGGTAACATCTCAGATAAACAATGTGCATGTATGTGTGTGTCATGGGTATGTATACACACATACAGTATTACATACTGTACCATGCATAATGAGAAAACACTAAAAATAATCCCATTTTATTCTATTATATTATGGTACAGTAACAGTTTTGCTTTCGTTACCAGTATTTGCTTTTTTTTTTCAAATACTGGTCAAATCAAATTTAAAGTATAATAAAATGATTTCATATTTAACTGTTAATATACTCACCAAAATGAATTAAGGCACTTCTTTCTGAAAACCTTCATTTATAATAGATTTAATTAATATTTTAAAATTCACCAAACCAGTATATTGGCTTAGAAGTTACATTTTACTTTTGTTCCAGTCTGAATTTTTTTGGTTATAGTAAAATGTCCATTACATTTTTATTGAAAAATGTGGTTGTAGATTGATAGGTGCGTTATGGTCTCCGTGTCTACATTACCTACATGTTTATTGCATGCAGTTGATATATGACTATCAAACCTATATTTATTTTTTACCTAGTGCTAGTGTGTAGCTTGGGAGTACAGTAAAAGTAAGAACTATAGTATACTCACTATTACCATCCTGAGGAGTTATATAAAGCTGAAAATTGCTGATGTATATTAAGTAACATAGTTCCATAAAAATTTGTGTTCATGGAAGTTACTTTTTCCCCTGTGGATTAAGTTGAATAAGCTATATACAAACACAATTATCATTCTTCAGGATATAAATGTCTGTCTCCTGCAGTAGCCTTAAATTAAATAGTTTAAAAGTTGGCATGATTTGATAATGTGGTTGGAAAAAAAATCTCTTTGTGTTGCTGGGTAAACATCTTTGGAACAAATGGACTTGTCATAATGTGATAAAAAGAAGTTTGCAGAATAATAGTGAGGTAGCATTATTGTTTTTGCTTTGGGAAAAGTAATGAAACACTAAGATTCTATCAAAAAGATGCATTTTTTTTTCTTTGTTGATGTCACTACTGGAAATAACGTGCTTTGAACAATAATTGTTTCAGAGAGCTGGGAAAGTCGGGGTCTGGCAGATGTCAGTAATGTAATTCTTTGATGTAACACAGATTTTTATAGCTTCCGTTTCTACTGAGTTTCCTCAATGTGCATATGCTCCTGAAAACACAAATAGTAAAATTACAGATTTCCTTTTCACTCAAGCAAAGTTTTAAAGCCATACAAAGACAGTAAGTTCCTCTTTAAAAAAAATGGAACGGTATTGTAAAGCACAGTTTAGATCATGGTATAAAACTTTGCCATACCCTATTTAAAGGCTTTTTACTGAACACTCTAGAATAAGCATGGCTTGTTCTTTAATTTTATGAATTAAAGGACTCTCCTACCTTCAACACTGAGAATATGTAAAACAATTCAGTAACACTATGTGGGATTGCTTTTATAGAGGGTATTCATACTAAAAGGTGGTAAAAATTTAATTTCTCATAAAAATTTAAATCGTGTAACACCATAGTTTGGAAGGCAACATTTGAATGTCCTCTTTTACAAGTGTGCCCTCTTTCTCAGATTCAGTAGTAATCACTATTCCCTTTTGATTTGAACCCTTAAAGAACTTTATAACACACACACACACACACACACACACACACACACACACACACAGAGAGATACTTTCATCATAGATATGATGCCCTCTCCATCTTTCAACACTTTGCTTTCTAACCTATGAGGATAAGATAAATGGACCACTTCAGTCAGTCACTGACCTGCTGCAGGCTGTTGATCACAGCGTGGGAAGAGTGAAGTGAGTTATGTATTTCACTGCGTCCTCCCTTGCCAAGTACCAGGGTTGGTATGCTACCTCTGTGATAACTCCACCATTCTGTCAGGTTGTCTTCTCTGCATATTGTTTTCTTTCAGGGTTCTGTGAGTAACAGCTCTTACTAGCTGTCCTACTGCCCCCTCCCTTACTCCTTCCCCAAATTTTCCTACACATTTAAAAATAGTCTTTTAATTACGTTATCCTCAATTATCCAATTTTGTTGTTCCATCTGTTCCTTGCAGGGACCCTTACATCTCTATCTATCTATCGTCTATCTATCATCTATCTATCTATCTATCTATCTATCTATCATCAATCATCTGTCTATCATCTATCTATCATCTGTCTATCTATCTAGTAATACAAGTATATATCAGGTATATACAAGTAGATATATTCTGTCTTTACCTCTATTTTTCCCAGTCTTTTCTAATATAGTATTTCTATAATGTAAATTAGCTCAGACATCATTAGAAATTATGGAAAATATGTGATTATAAGCAAAGAACATGTTTTTTCATATGTGGTTTTTCATGGGCAATGTTTGCAGAATAGTAGCAGATCATATTATATTCTTCTTTAGGAAAGAAACAACACCACCACCAACAACAAAACATCTTGACTGCTGCACTAGCAGTGAGGACTGTTTAGGCTGTATTTTAAGAAAATTCTAGTCACATAACCACATCCAGAAATCCATCCTCAGAGATGTTTATATAAGGCATAGAAAGCTTTGGATTTATGGGCGATTGCAACCAACCTTGCGCATCTTAATGATGACCCCACTGTCCAGGGGCTAGCTCCATCTGCCTTGCCCAAGAATCCGACCTGCTTGAGTTAAAAGACTGCCAGAATTTCCACTGTCCTGTTTTGTTTATTCTCAATATCTGTTGAGGCAGTTTTCAGCCATGCTGGATGGTCCAAGTTATCTTCTCAATGCCTAGTACTGTCTTTGTTATGAAAGTATTAATGTCTTGTTGGTACAATAGTCCTTCTTATCTGTGGTTTCACTTTCCACTAAGGAGCTTTGGGCCCTTTCAGTTACCCATGGTCCACTGTGGTTCAGAAGCAGATGATCCTCCTTTTGAAGAATCTTCAGAAGACCAATATTAGCCTAACACTACATCACGAAGCCTGCATCATTCACCTCACTTCATCTGTCACATAGACATTTTACTATCTTGCATTGCAAGAAGAGTGAGTACAGTACTGTAAGATATTTTTAGAGAGAGACCACATTCACCTTTTATTACAGTACATTGTTATAATTGTTCTATTTTATTATTGTTAATCTCTTACTGTGCCTAATTTACAAATTAAACTTCATCACGGGTAGGTATGTATAGGAAAAACTAATATCGTTTAGTGCTGTTTGTGGTTTCAGGCATGTAGTGGAGGTCTTAGAATATACCTCTCATGGATAAGAGGGGGCGACCGCACTTTTGCTACAAAACTGCATAGCATTTTAGTTGTACATATTGTTTCACTTAAACTCTGTAATTTTAACGTATGATTTTTGGAACTCAGAATTTTTTAGGAACACACATAATATATGATATTAAAAGTACCACCATATCTATGTTTGTAAACATCTACCTTTAAATATGTCTGTGTATTCATCTATTGATCCATCCATCCGTCATCTATCTTTAATGATTTCTTCATTTTCTGTCTTTCTCAGGGAGGCCTAACTCAACTGATAAAATACTTTCATTACATGTCCCAGTGCATTGCAGTTTGTTTTGTTTGGTTTGTTTTGTTTCTAATAGTATTGAGTTCTCAAATCTAGCTGTTACCCATTTTTTTTCAAAATGGTGTGAAGTAGGAATTTAGATTTTATTATTCTTCACATTGAAACACAACTGTCCAAAAACAATGAACAAACCATTATTTTCTACTGATTTAATACCATCGTTATGGGAAACAATATAGTATAGGAATAGCAAATTTTGATGTAGATAAAGGATCTTTCTTTTAAACTATAAACTTATATAGATCTAATATTTCTTAATCTTGTGCTAATTCTGACTAAATACTGATTTTGCTAATTGGTAATGTAACTCTTTTAAGAACAATGTCTTTTCTTCACATAGTCTCTTCCAGATGTGAGGATGCTGTACCAAGTTACATAAAATATAATGTTCTTATTTGACAGAGATCCTTGAGTTTACAGGTCAGTTTGGGTAGAAGTTAAGCCTGTAAAATGTATAAATACAAACACAGGCACATATATGCACATACACATGCAGGTCTGATAAAATTTTATAGACCATAATTCAAGTAGGTAATGTGCATTTTATCAATTTTATTCTTTGTGACTGTTTTTATTTTAAATCATTATTGTGAGCTAGATATATTAGTTACATTTATTAATTGGATATTGCTATTATTTAAGATGAGAATTGTCATTATGACTTGAAATTAAAATAGGCCATCTGCATCAGCTCAGACTTTGTACAGCTGAAAGTAAATCATTGTAAATATAATGGCATTCCCAAGTGTTATGCCCCCCCCCCAAAAATTAATAAACACCCCGGTGTACCAGAGTACTGTTTATGGGAAAAATTCATGGAAACAGGATCAGCAGCAGATATGCATGTCATTCTTTATCAAACATCACAGTCACACTGTAGAAACACACTACAGCCTAGAAAGGCCAGACCTATTTGGGAGAGAGGTTGGGATCCTTGGGCTTTGGGAATTTAAGCTGTATTAGTACAATAGTACTGACAGCTCCCCTGACATGGTCATGGGTGAAGACAATGGCATTATAATGATAGCATAATTTTGGCTGTGGCTTAGCATTAGTCTGTTTGCTAACAGGTTGGACATTCAGTCACAGCAGTAGATAAATCAGCCCTCGTAAAATAGCATCTATGCTAATGGCCTCACGTTATATGTACATTCTTATCAAAATTTATATAGACTTATTGTGCAGGTTCTGGTGTCTGCAAGGACAGAAGTTTTTTGATTTTTCTATTTGGTGTCACTGATAGGTGTGTCCTCATTAGTGAATACTGTCTTATGAATATTGGCATAAGATACAAAGATATGCACAGTTTGGGCCCATTTCCATGTATCCAGTGCATTTCTATTTTGAAACTCTTGGTCTTCACACTTATCTTGCCCCTTATAGACCTTTGACAAACCATCCAAGTCATTCACCACTATCTAGGAATTATGTATATTGTTCCTTTGGTATGTAATAGGACCGGATTCTGTTGTACAATGGATTTCTGTTCCAAATAATTGTTTGTGGGGTTCATAAGACTCAAATTAAGATTACAGCTCTGGTCACATAATTCAATCATAGTTTGTGATCTAATGGTTGTTTTCCACTATAGTGTAGTGGCACTCCAGAGCTGTTTTTTGAGTGGTGAATATTTGCCTACTGTAGAAGGTATGACATTGTTCCAAAATATTTTAACTCTGGGCTTAAACTCTCCTATTACTATTCTCCATAGTGTGTTCTTATCCACAAAGGAAATCTATACCACCATTAAGATACCAGAGTAGGGCTGTATATATTATAGCCTGAATCCTTTGAAGAGTCGTCAGATAATGGCTCACACTAAAGTTGACAGCTTTCTGAGTTGCCTAGTAAATGAACCGGAGTGGCATTCCCAAGTGTGTGGTAGGTACTGTATCCAAGATCTGAATATGCCAACCAAATTCTGTGCCACTTTCCTAAAAGTTAAAAATGTAAGATATAATAAACTCTTATCTTGGAAAGGATATCTTAGAATGATACAGATCACTATACCATTAGCACTTCACTGATCTTGCAGGCTTTAGAGTCTTTTTAACGTTTACCTTCCAACAAAACAGATTGTATCCTGAGTCATAAAGCAAGCTTTAACGATTGAAATAAATAAAATCGTAGACAGTATGATTTCTATGACCATAATGGAATCAAATTAGAAATTAATAAAATAAATACAATAGGAAAATCTGCAAACACGTAGAAATTAAGCAACACACTTATAAATAACCCATAGGCCCAAGAAATAGTCTCACAAGAATAAATACATAGTAATAAATAAAAATAAAAATACAACATATCAAAATATGTGGGACACAATAAAAGTAATAGTGAAAGGGAAATTTATAGCACTAAATGTTTACAGTCAAAAAGAAGAAAGTATTCTAATCAATATCTAAAGACTCATTTCAAAAAATTAAAAAAATAAAAGCAAATTAAACTCAAAGCAGTTAGAAGGAAAGAAATAATGAACAGCAGAAATCAAGGAAATTCAGTCAGAAAAACAATAGAGAAGATCAGGGACACAAAATCTGGTTCTTTGAAAAAAGTTAAAATGAATAAACCTCTAGCTAGACTGGTAAAAATAAAAAGACAAGACACAAATCACTATTATCAGGAATAAAAATAGGGATTTCACTTCAGATCCTGAAGCCATTAAAAGGGTAATAAGGAGATACTATGAGCACCGTTATGTTTATAAAATCAACAGTTTAGAAATAATGGATAAATTTCTTGAAAATCACAAACTACCTGTGATGGATAGAATAATCCCCTCTACTAATATATGTGCCTTTTTATTCCTTAAGTTTGTAAATGCCTCAATTTACATGGCAAAAAGAAATTTGAAGATGTGATTAAGTTGGCACAGTGAATCAAAGAGTCCTTATAAGAGGTAGGTGGGGAGCTCCTGGGTGGCTAGGTTGGTTAAGTATCTAACTTCGGTTCAGGTCATGATCTCTGGGTCCTGAGATAGATCCCAGCGTCAGGCTCCCTGCTCAGCAGGGAGTCTGCTTGTCCCTCTCCTTCTGTCCCTCCCCCTCATCGTGCTCTCTCTCTGACAGGATTTTATTCATTCATTCTTCAGAGAGAGAGCACACAAACAGGGGGAGCAGCAGGCAGAGGGAGAAGCAGGCTCCCTGCTGAGCAAGTAGCCCAATGGGGGACTTGATCCCAGGACCCTGAGATCATGACCCAAGCCAAAGGCAGATGCTTAAGCACCTGAGCCACCCAAGTGCCCCTCAAATGAATGAATAAAATCTTACAAAAAAAAAAAAAAAAAAGAGAGAGAGGGAGACAGGAGTGTCAAATTCAGAAAAAGCAATGTAACAATAGAAGCAGAGGTGGTAGAGAGATTTGAAGACACTGGATTGGTGGCACTGAAGAAAGAGGAAGGGTCCATTAGCCAAGGAATGCAGGAGACCTCTAGAAGCTATTAAAAAAAAAAAAAAAAAAACAAGAAAAATGATTCTCTACTGTAGAGTATCCAGAAGGAATGCAGTCCTGATACTATCTTGATTTTAGGGCTTCTGGCCTCCAAGAATGTAAGATAACAAATTTGTGGTCTTTTTAAGTCACTAAGTTTGTGATAATTTGTTATAGTCACAATAGGAAACTAATAAACTACCAAAATGAAATCAAGATAAATTAGAAAATCTGAACAGACTAACAACCATTAAGAAAATTGAGTAAGTAACTAAAAAGCTCTCAAGAAATCTTTATGTCCAGATGATTTCATTGGAGAATTCTACCAAACATTTAAAGAATATTGTGCATTCTCTTCCAAAAAATAGATTCTCAACCTGTTTTATCAGGCTAATATTACCCTGATATGAAAACAAAGATAATACCAAAAAAAAAAAAAAGAGAGAGAGAGAGGAAGGGAGGAAGGATGGAAGAAGGAAGGAAGGAAAGAAGGAAGGAATGAAGGGAAGGAAGGGAAGAGAAAAAGAAAGAAAAAGAAAAAGAAAAAGAAAGAAAGAAAGAAAGAAAGAAAGAAAGAAAGAAAGAAAGAAAGAAAGAAAGAAAGAAAGAAAAGACTGACTGACTGCAGGTCAGTATTTCTCCTGAGCTTGTATACAAAAATCTTCAACCAAATATTAGCATATCAATTCCAACAATGTATAAAAAAACATTTGTACGCTATTATCACATGGGAGGTATGTGAGGCTGGTTCAACATCAGAAGTTAATTAATGTAAGGGTGCCTGGGTGGCTCAGTCGGTTAAGTGTCTGACTCCTGATACCAGCTCGGGTCTTGATATCAGTGTTGTGAGAGCCACTGGCCGTGGAGCCTACTTAAAAAATAAAAAATAAATAAATAATGTAATTCAGCATATCAAGAGGCTAAAGAAGAAAAATAAAATGATAAGAAAAAAATGTCAAAACACCATACCTGCTCATGATAAACACTCGGCAAACTAGAAACAGAGGGAACTTACTTAATTTGAGAAAAAGCATCTACAATAATACCCTAGAGCTAACTCCATAATTGATAATGAAAGATTCAATATTTACCTCCTAAAACCAAGAACTAAGCAAAGATATAAAAGATGTGGCTGTATCTTTGCCAGGTTATTTCATCATATTCTTTTTGAAAATTTTATTTTGTCATTTTCTTCTTTGAATAAATCATGAGAGAAATGAGATTAAAGAAAAATCTTGTCAATTCATTTTTTTCTCTCACAATGATTACTTACATGTTCTACCAAGCTTAAGGTTGTACATTTCTGAGTGTATACAATCTGACTGCATCATGCTTTATATCAGAATAAGATATGTTACTCACATTGATAGATATGTATGGTCAGCCTGCAAAGGAAAGCTATACTGGGCTTTGAACTGCCTTAATGAAAGGAAACCAAATATTACGTGAAGAGTCGTAAGGTGTCTAAAAAAATATAAAGGAAATTTGGAGTGGATAGTAATAGTGTATGTCACAAATACTTGACTTTTCTATATACATTGATTTATTAAGAAACTCATTTTTATTAGACCTAAGGAAAACACCATTGCAAGAAACCTTCCTGAAATTATATTAATGACATTTTCTTAAACTATAAAGTTCCCCTGGAACAAATACATTATTTATACACTTATTTGAGGAGAAGTATGGTTTGAGGATAACCATACTAACCCTCAAATATTGCTTTCTTTGTAGCCGGATGTTCTTTTGTGGCGTCATGGTATTAGTTTCAATTTATAATTTTCACAAAGGAACTATGTATGGGCCTAATACTTTAGATTATACTCATCAGTTTTATAACCAAAAATTGTTATTTATTTAGTCCTCATAAATTCATTAAAAATATAAATATACCATTTCCTTAAGAAAAGCTAACTTTAAATTTAATAATGAAAGATTCAATGTTTTCCTCATGAAATCGGGAACTAGGCAAAGATGTACATTCTCACTACTCCTATTCCCTAGAGTATTAGAATTTTTAGATCCTACGAAATTTGGGATATGATTTGTAGAGATTTTTGCAATTCTTAAGTGCATTAATTTTCACATATCAACATTTTCCCAAAATGACCATTGTTATTCAGGTAAAAATATAACTTTGTCATTTTCCAAGATAAGCATAAGAGTTTTCATTATATTAAAAATGCATCTAGAAAGAAAGATTTCTACCAGGAGTGGGTTACAGATTTCAAATAGATAAATCCATAACAAAAAGTAAAACGTCCAAAAAATCTGTCAAAAATTGATGCTTATGTACATTCTTTTGGAATTGCTCACCAAACAGGCTTTAACGGGACAGTGTTATCATTGACCTAGCAAGTATTGATTCTCAAATCTGAATTAGATAAAGGCATTTTCTTGCAAAATTTGTCAAAACAGGAATGTTTCATGATAGTATTTTAGAGACTCAAGGCCAAACTTGACCAATTACCTTTGCATGAGTTGGTCATTCTACTACCTTCAGCTGTTAGTCTTCAGAGACAGGTTTGATTGTAGATTTTATAATTTTGTTTTATCTGTTCTCTGTGGAGTGTAAGCATTCAAGAAAGAAAAGTATCAAAATATTTGGGAAAAAATCCAAGACAAAACTAAAGCACAGGATGTATGTTTTTGTACAAATAATCTCACACACACAGACACAAAAAGCAAAATCAAGGCAAACAATATTAGACTAAGCAGGTTAACAGCAAAAATTTCACCAAATGCTATATGTACAAACAAAACTCTACACCAAGACTCAGGTGTAATTATTTATACGTGTTTCACCTCCCAACAAAAAAAATCAAATCACTTTAACACAATCAAATTTTAAAATCTGTTAGTGACAACGTCTAGCTTAAAAAAACTAATGCAGCACTAAAATCTCAGTAAAAAGAACCAGAGCTTAGATCACGTTAGAGACCAACTCATGTGGCAGCAAACTGAAAGAATAAAAGGAATTTGTTTACAGGGGGCAGGAGAACGTGTCTAGTTTCTGTTTATGTGCAGGTACCATGGAATGATGCCACACAATGGTCTCCAATATGATATTGAGGGAACAACCAGCATTGTCAAAGGATAAGAATATATCTCAATATATAAAATGATGAGATGGGATTTCTAGCTTACTTAAATAAAAGAGAGCTGGTCAGATGTGAACTCATTGAGCACACCATACTGCTGATCCTGTATAAGTGTTGGGGNAAGAGTTTGGGGTTATATTGCTTAAAAACACAGGTGTGGTTAATATCAGTCTAAAATCATGATTTGTGTTGTCTGCAGATGTGTTTGGTGTTGGTTTAAAGCAGGTGTATGTTGATATTCAGTCTTAGAATTGTGTTCACTGGAGTGTCTACCACACTGGCTGGTGTTCAAAGTGTGAGGCTGCACCAGTTGGCTAGGATGGTTACTGAATCAAGTTGTCATCGATTGATTATACTGGTTTACAATTCCTCCTGGTGCTTACTTGTTACTTATTACTATGACTATATGTTTGTCGTAAATTGATTAAATAGTTTGAAAAACATTCCTAATATCCTGGCTATAATGAGTTGTCAGTGTTTCCTGGGAATAGGGGGACTACTTTTTTGTTTTTATTTTTCAATCTTAATGTTATTGACTCTGAGAACTTGATCGTGTCTGGAAACTAAATTACAGATAATTTTTCATTGCTACAGTGGGCATCAGTCTCTGCTTACCCACTCTTTGTATTTTGGTTATAAAAGTTAATCAATGTACTTAATGGCTTCCTATCTATCTCATCCGTAGAGACCATGATCTATTAACCACTGACACGAATCCCTGTGTCAAGTGAGACTAACAGGACTCTGTTTCTTCAGTACTTGGGAGTCAAGTTCATAGCAGCATCCTCTACAATCAGTCCTGACCCAGAGAGGACTGTCACCACCAAGATTTTCAATAATAGTGTTGCTCCCCTTATCAATCTAGTAAAAGGAGCACTTTTGCTCTTTCTGAAAACATAGTTATCTTGTGGATTTTCTGGCTTTACAGCATAACATGCCCACATCCCTGGGCATTTCCAAACCCTTTCTTTTTATCTACCAAGGAAGTTCCATAATCTCCATTTTATTTGCATTTTTTTCCCTGAAGTTTTAGAGAACTATTCAAGTAGAAAATTAGAGTTGACACAAGATGACATTACCAGGTTATTAAATCCTGAATTCTGAGAGTGCCCCTTAAACAAATCAACTCTTGAAAAGTTGTATACTGTGACACTCTACCTGTCTATCCCTTTCAAAATTCAGTCCCAGGTTCTGCTAATTCCTGCAGGTAGTAGGGTTTGGCAACCCCTTGGTGAATAATCCCTTTCCTCCCATACCGTGAACAGAACCTCTCAAATTAAGCCATGGTCTAAATGATTTCTACATTATGGAATTCATTGGACTTTCATTAAGGCCTAATATATGAACATTTAAAATTTCTTTTATCAGTCTCAAAAAAATATAAATTGTATTTTAGGGGTAGAAATTACAATTCTCTGTAGACATTGAAAATTGTTCAAAACATAATTTGAAAAACTACAAAATATTGCAAATGGAAATTTAAAAGTCTTAACTATATAGACAGTATCATTCTCATGGATTGGGAGAGACAGTATTTTGTAGAAGGCAGGTCCTCCAAATTGATCTAGAGATTCAGAGCAATTCTTAACACATTCCTTGTTAATTCATATAAGGTTGCTTTAAAAATCCTATCAGCCTTTCTGGAGAAATTGACAATCTTATTCCAAAGTTTATTTTGAAAGAGAAAGGACTTAGGGTAGCCCAAATGATCTTAAAGCAGAAGGACGTGGTTGATGGATATGTACTGTGTGATTATAAGATTTAGTATAAAGCTAGAATAATCAAGACAATGTAGTACTGGTGTAAGGATAGACATATATTTAATCAACTAAAATAGAATAGAGAACACTCCCATTTATATGTTCAATTGATTTTCAACAAAGATGTCAAGTTAATTTGATGGGGTAATACCAAATAGCCTATAGTTTAATATTTATAATTACTAGGGGATTTATTCAGACTTGTTGGAGACTAATATGTGGTGTAAAACATCAGGATGAAATTTAATTTGGGAACAAGGAAAGACTGGTGTTTGGGAGAAACCATTCTTGGGGGCCTGCTGAGTTGTGGCAGCCTTTTATTTCTATACTTGTATTTGTTCACTTTGTAATAATTCATTGAATTCTTATGGTATGTACCAGTTTTCTGCAGGTAATTTATATATCATTTTTTAATTGGACTATTTCCACATATCAAATTATTACAAATGTGAGATTTTGATAGTCTAAATTTTTGGCAAAAACGTGGAAAATCGATATGCATATTGATTGGAGATTCTTTAAATTTGTATGGTCACATTGTTTGGTAATTTTATTTATTTACTATTTATTTATTTATAAGATCTTATTTATCTATTTGAGAGAGAGAAAGAGCATAAACAGGGTGCGGGGCAGAGGGGTAGAGAGAGTGACAAGGAGACTCCCTGCTGAGCACAGAGCTGGACACACACTCAATCCCAGGATGCCAAGATCATGACCTGAGCCTAAGTCAGACCTTAACCGACTGAGTCACCCAGGCGCCACTATTGTTCAGTAATTAAGATAATCTGTTAATTCGAAGTGATTATAACCCTTTGCTTCATAAGGGGTGCTCATTTCGTCATTGTTTGCAATAGTAAGATAGAGAGTTGTCTAAGTATAGTATATTTTTGCCATATTCTTTAACAGTTAAAAATAATAAAACTTTGTGGACTGGCACAGGAAGTATTCCAAGAGAAATGTTTGAATGAAAACTGCAAGGAGCAGAATGATGCAAACATAATGCCACAGAAGTGATTAAACTGTGGGGATAAACTGGTTCAAGGTACAAGGTATTCTTACAGTTTACAGAGCTGAGTGATGTTCACCAAACATATTTTTACATTACATAATTACGCACTTTTACATTAAGTATGCTTTTTTTTTTTTTTTTTTTTTTTTTTTTACCCTTAAGAAACCACTAGGAAATAGATAGGATAGTATTAATAGCTTCAGTTTGCCAGTGAGGAAACTAAGATTCAGGGGAGTGGAGGTAGAACCAACACCACACACCGAAGAGGTGAGGTTTTGGCTTTTCCACTTACCAACGAAAATGAGCTCCACATGTTATACACTGCATGAAGAGATTTCAAATTCTATCTGAAAAGGGGCCTTCAGAGAACATCAAATCTAATATATCGAATGAGGCATCTTGAAATACACTTAGCTTGTTACCGTGTAAACTGAGTCTTCACCATCTCTTTCTTTATAGAGTGTTAGAATTCTAGACATAATTTCATAATTCAGGAAATGTGAGGGTGCTTATTTTTTTATTGGTTTTAGCAAATATACCTCCTGATATATACGGTTGTTATTTCCAGTGATGTTCTCCGTAACTTGACCTCAGATAGACTTTTTTTCCCCTCCTCGAAATGAGTAGGAGGGAACCCTTGTGCTGAGCAGTTTGTATGATCCCATCCTTACTACTGCCAGGGGAACGCTGTTTTGAAAGACGAGGCTTGGGGAAAAGACAGTGGTGACATTTCATCTACACAGATCTTAGGGAAAAAGTTATCTCCAACTTACTGGTTAAAAAAAATCAACAAAAATAAGACCTTGACAAAAGTACCTCCTAGACAGTAGAAGGACAGGATTTTAGAATTTAGCCTTCTCCTTAGTGACTTTGTGTTGTTACCACAGGCTGACAGAATAACTGGAAGACTTTTCTAAAGCTTTTGAGCAGATAATTACTTACTCTGATATCCCAATGTTATTGTTTTACACCTAAATGGCAGATCTTATTTTAAGAGCCAACTCCATTTAAAATTACAAAGTACATGTCTGAACTTTTGACACAGACATTTAAAAAGCTCAGTAAAATAATTATTGCTATAAAATCCACAAGCCTTGACTTTTTTCTTCTTTAGAATCTTTACAAGCTTGCTTGTTTGCTTTGTGTACAAAATCCATTCATATTATCTGGCTTCTTTGAATTTTCAGTAGTATTAATTATATCAGTGCAGTATACTAATATCTTTTCTGGTAAAGTATTGCCAGTTGTGACAAGTGGAGAGTGACTAAAATAACTAAATTTGTTTCCCAAATTGAATTTGCTTGTCTTCTTATTATTTGCTATGACTGTGGTTGTCACATTTTATACATTGACAGTCATCATTACATTCAGTTAATAAATATATTAATTAAGATTTTTTTGGTAACCTGTGAGTCTTGGATGTAAAAAAAAAGAGAGATAAAATTTATTATGATTCATTTTATTCTTTCTTCCAGTTGCTGGAAGAATTGAATGGTACTTGTATAGCTTTCTGAAAATTAACATCTACCTAAATAGTGTCAGGCATAATATTCTACCCCATATTTCCTTTGTGCTCGTTTGATTTTTTTATTGTTCCTATAGAGAATAGTCCAGCCATGAAAGTTTAAATTCTCTTCAGTTAGTTTTTCGTTTTGTATCACATGGTTTAAAAAAATTTTTTAAGTAGCATGCAAACAATGACAATAATTCTCATAGAATTGGTTCCAAAGTAGTACAGTGAAAAGTCACTTTGATATTTTACAGATGTGATGTCCTAGGTCAAAATAGGCTAAATTACCTGACTGGGGTCAAGTTGCATGTGGATTTGGCAGTTAGAATATCTCAAGCCTTCTAGCCCTAGATGTTAGGTTTTCTTTTTCTATTTAATGTTTCATCTATATAAAATGCCAAATTATTGTATTTTTTTTCTTCTGTATTTCTAATTAATTTTCAGCCGAGCTTACAAAAATTTGTCAGTACATGGCAGGTCCTGTGATGGATGCTGAGTGAAATGTATTTTGATGGTGTTTACTCTTTTCATTTACAGACACCATCTCATCTTAAGATATTCCTATCAATATTTAATCAGCAGTATTCACTGAACATCCATAGTAAGCTGCTTACCTTTATTTAACCTCTATTTTTTTATGGTTAATTTTTTCACAAACTGACAGCTTTCCTATGGAAATAAAGTGAAATTATAAAACACTAATCTTGGGGAGAGACAATACATTAACAAGCATTATTCAAAATATACTTCATTATTCACAGTAATAAAACCAACTGCAAATTTTGCTTGTAATATGCTGCAAACAAGACTTAAGTGTTTACAAGCTCACACCATTATTAACGTTGTCTCAGGTATGGTTCTCTAAACTAGAGGCTGAGACTTAAGGATTCTCATTTAAGCGACGTATTGGAGAAGTACCATTAGGGGAAATTGAATTAAAAAGGCACATACGACAGGGTGCCTGTCTGGCTCAGTCAGAAAAGCATGCCACTTTATCTGAGGATTGTGAGTATAAGCCCCACATTGAGCGTAGAGATTACTAAAAATAATAACAATAAAAGAAAGCACAAAAGGGTCAGATAAGAAACAAAGCAAAAATGTGGTCTCAGCTGGAGATAACATTCAAGCTGGTCCCATGGGAATAATCTGGAGTAAAAATTACACCTAGGAGTTAGTCCCACCTTTAGGACACATGAGTGATCTTATGTACCACATGATAGTCATTCATTGACTGAGAGATGCCCTAGTATATGTGTATGGGGAGTATAGTCTTGTGAGAATGGTGCCTTCCATTTGACAAATGGCCATTCTCCAGAAAAGACAGTTCTATGAGTTGTCATCGGCCAACACTCACAGTGGCTGGGGTATAGGTGCATAAGTTGGTAAAAATGACTGGGGCGGGGCATCACGAATACCCACTATAGCCCTTGCCCTGCACCACAAAGATACACTTGCTTCTTATACTAAATTACACAACTGAGGCAAAGTTTCTTCAGGTTTATAATTTGATGTTGACCATAATTTGGAGGAAATCGAAAAGAAGAGGGCTAGTTAGACAAACAGTAACCTCACTACTGTAGTTAGTTTTTCCTAAAGCCTTGGCTAGTATTCATCACTTTTTTACCATTCCTAGCACCCATTCTTAATAACTTTCAATCTCAACTTGCATTTTCTTTTTTTTTTAAAAGATTTTATTTATTTATTTATTTAACAGAGTGAGAGAGCACAAGCAGGGGGAAGAGTAGAGGGACAGAGAGAAACAGACTCCCTACCAAGCAAGGAGCCAAATGTGGGATTCGATCCCAGAACCCTGGGATCATGACTTGAGCTGAAGGCAGATGCTTAACTATCTGAGCCACCCAGGTGCCCCATCAACTTGCGTTTCCATTGGTATTTCTGGTGAGTTGACCCAGATTCTCACCTCAGAGGGCTTTACATTTTTTTTTAAAGATTTTATTTATTTATTTATTTGACAGAGAGAGACAGCCAGTGAGAGAGGGAACACAAGCAGGGGAAGTGGGAAAGGAAGAAGCAGGCTTCCAGCGGAGGAGCCTGATGTGGGGCTCGATCCCAGAACACCAGGATCACGCCCTGAGCCGAAGGCAGACGCTTAATGACTGAGCCACCCAGGTGCCCCAGAGGGCTTTACATTTCTTATTACCATACCCCTATCATGCAATGGTTGCTGTATTTGCTGAGTTGCATTTAAGCTGGACATTCGAATTTCAAGAGGTGTCCTAGAGGATGACCTGAGTGCCTCATATATTCTTCCATATCCCCATTATATGGGGCAACAGCCCAGAACCTTTATGACAATAAGAGTCAATAACTCCTTTATTTGCTTCATGGTCTACTGACATGAAGTAAACAAGTTGACCATAGTCTTAGATTTAGGAATCTCACTGTTTCCTTTTGGAAATACATGTCTACCCCAAATCTATGAAGTAGTCATTCTAGACACACAGAGATTCCTAAAATTTCAGGAAGGCTAAAGATAGATTCCCCAAGTTAGAGTGTTGGTAAGTGGATACTTGTATTTCTATACTATGCTTTCTGAGTTCATATATTTTACCTACTGGTCATCATATAGTGATCGGTGGTATAAAGCGCATGCTGCATTCTCAAGCATTGTGTCCTGTCCTTGTAGGGTGTCATCTTCAAGCTGAAACCCCATTTATGCCTTCAAAAGTCTGTTTTATTGCTATTATCAAGTCATTGACTCTGGATGGTGTGCGACTCAGCAGGGTCAGTGAATCCCTCTCAGGTGCCCACCACACTTCCACTGATACAACTGTATTCTTGGATTCAAGGTAAATGTCAGCAGATCAGACATTTTTTTAGCAGAAACATAGCCAAAATGTATGTAATACTAGTCAGGGTGAAATGAAATATTGCTGTTTCCAAGTTGGAATGAATTGGATATTATCAACAAGTAGCATGTAAGTGGCTTAGTGCCATGCTTTTTTTTTCCTTTTCCTTCCTTTCTTCCTTCCTTCCTTTCTTTCTTTCATTCATTCTTTTGTTCTTTCGTTCCTCTTTCTTTTTAATTGGGGTGAAATTTACATAACAAAATTAACCACCTTAAGGTTTTTGTCTGCCATTTTGAATTTTTGATTGATTATGGTATCCCTGATACCATGAGTCAGTGCCTACTTACATTAAGCAGTATAGATATAATAATTTAAAATACGAAATTTGAAATAAAAGTGAATCGGCTTTGAATCTGTACTCTATCATTCACTAGCTGCTTCAACAGTATCTACCTTAGCTATTGCTTAACCTTATGATTTCTTTATTTATTTTTAAATTTGGGATAATAGTAAATATTTTATAACATTTTATATAAAATACTAAATATTTTATAATTTTATAGTCAAGATTGCATAAGTTTTAATCATAGTTTTCAATTCCAGTAGATATAATTTTTTATAGTTAGTGTCATTGTCAAAAATAGAATAAAATGGTAAAAATATGGGTCAGACAATATTTGAAAGTCATATTGCAGAAATCTGTAGCCCTCACTGACAGGGTAAATGGCTACTTTATAATCTAAAAATGTCTGCAGAAGCAACAACAAAAATAAGAATAGTATTACAATTGAGGTGTTTTGCCAAGTAACAGAAGAGAAGGAAAGTACCTTGGAATTGTATTTCACAAATAATATTTTTTACACTGATTGCATCTGAGTCATCAGGTGAACACCAGCAGTTCTCAGTTTGAGAGAAATCTGTGTTGGGTGCTATACTTAGGTCAACAGAGAAAAACTCCCAAATTCCCATGGTTATATTTCTCCCAGCAGTATAAGATACAGAAATAATTGGTAATGATAGATACTAAAACTGAAAAACTATTGCACTTAGCACTGCACTGAAATATGTTATTTTTATTTTTTAATTTTTTTCCTGTTCATCAAAAATAGTCTATATTCTGTGCACAATGCTATGGCAACAATGTATCAAAAACTAGACAATTAGTTAAGCAAATGTATTTATAAAGTATATTATATATCTGCCACCATTGTAGGTTTTTGGAGATACAGTAGAGAAGCAAAATTATCTTTATTCTTATGGAGTTGACTATATAGGCATTAATTCTCTACTAGGAGAAATTTTGTCCCCAGATGACATTCAGCAATGCTCAGAAACATTTTTGATTGTTGCAACTAGGGGAAATACTGCTGGTACCAGCACCAAGAAACTCTGGTCTAGATGGAATAGAAAGAGGCAATAGCAAGAAATAAATCAACAAGCTATTAAATTTTTTAAAAAATGATGCTTAGATTGCTCCTTTGGGTCAAAGAAAATTGAGATTATCCAGTGAAATATAGAAGATTGAGGTTAAAGAAGGTTTGAGGGAAAAATCAACAATTCAATGCATGTTACATTTAAGATACTTCTGTGTCATCTAGGTAGAAGTATCTAGTAAGCCTCCGGGTATATGGCTAAACTCAACACATATATTTGCCCTGGGGATCCATATTTAAATGCCATCAATGGATAGATTGTTATTCATAATTCACAGAAATAGATGAGATCATCTGGGAATAAAGTATATAGAGAGAAGAGATGAGGTTAGAAGAAGGTTCTAAAGAGCTTGATATTTAGTGATTCAGTGAATAAGACAGAGTTAGCAAAGAAGACTGGGAAGGGTCAGATGTAAAGGGAAAAACCAGAGTGTAACATCCAAATTTTAAGGAAAAGGATAGTTAACTTGCTGAGTTTTGCGTGCCGACATAGAGCGCATACTTTATATAAGAATATGTGTCACTTTTTTTGTAATGGGAACAAATTATGAATCTTTCCTTATTTTCAAATATATTACATAATTTTGGGTACAAATATTTAGATTTTTTTCTGTGTAACTTTGTAGAAGTAAAAATACCAATAATGGTTGGTATTTGATTTATCATATCAAAGGGTAGTTTAAAAGATAATCCTAAATTTGAATGGGCAATTTGGGAAACACATTAGTTTTTGAATATTGGAGATATTAAAAAATATAATGAAAAAATGTAAATATATAACATTTTTGGGAATATTTTATAATCACCTAATTAATTATTTTCCCCTAACATGTATCTCAAAATTTTCTTAAAAAGGAATTTTTAACATATGCTATAAATGCTATTAGAAACTGTCAGAATATTAGTCTGACATTTCAGATGATTATGCATAATTCTACTTTAGGTAGATTTACCCCCCCTACCCCCACCCCCCCCAAAAAAATGATTTGAACATATTTTCTCAGACTGTGTCAGGACAATTATAATGGTATCGTTCTTGTTCAAAGTTAATCCAATCAACATTGTTTCTCATCTGCCTTCAGAAATGTATAATATTACAAAGCTATCTTCTGTATATTTGCTCAGAGAAATTCAAATTTATTTTCTATAGCTGTAACTAGGATATTAAAATGATTAAATTACATATGTATGTGTGAGTCAGAGTATACTGTTAACATACAGCAGGTATTTTAGAAAAAGCGTTCACTTTTTCTTAAAATTTAAGGTACATATAAATACTTAAAAATTAAATAAATTAATAAATAGCATAGTAAGTAAACATCCATATACACAATAATTTCAACCATTTAGATGCCTATTAAGATACATAAAATTTTTTATTAAATATTTTATTTATTCAGTTAGTCAAAGTTATCTGAATATCTATTATATGCCAGACTCTGCTACACACTAGGAACATATTGGTGGTTAAAACTTTCAAGGTCCTACGAGTTTTGGAACTCATATTCTAACTGGGTAGAATGATCAAATGACCACTGAAATAAACTTAAGTATAAACTGTAATGAGTACCACATGACAATATTTGCAAAGATTAGCTAAGGCAGGGATGCCTGGGTGGCTCAGTCCATTAAGCGTCTGCCTTTGGCTCAGGTCATGATCCCAGAGTGCTGGGATTGAGTCACGCATCGGACTCCTTGCTTGGCAGGAGCAAGGAGCTCGCTTCTCACTCTTCCTGCCACTCCCCCTGCTTGTGCGTGGCATGCTCTCTCTTTCTGTCTGGCAAATAAATAAATAAAATCTTAAAAAAAAAAAGATTAACTAAAGCAGCCAAATAAAAGGTAGTTTGGAGTAAAAATTGTGAAAGACATTGTTAGACTGTGATGGGCTAGAACTGTCTTCAAATTGAATTTTTAAATTACATTTGTTCTTAATCATTTTTTTCGTTGTTTAAAATTTTACTAATAGTAGCTTGGAGTAGTATTTCCATAAGAGTCTTGCCAGATGATATATAAAAAGCATCACATATCATTTTACTCATTTATTCATTTCACATATACTTACCAAGTATTTAATTTTTACCAGTAATTGATCTAGGCCCTAAGTTAGTCTTGAAAAAGAGAGATGAGTGCACCATCATTACAATAGTTATATTCTAGTAGGTAAAGAAATGCAGTAAACCAAAAACCAAGAAACAGAAAACATGAGATTCTGTCCACTATTTTCCTTTTCCACTGCTCATTACAACAACTTACTGTGAATGAATAACCCCACAGCTATCCATTTAAAAATAGTACCAGCTTAGAAAATAGAGCTATCTATAACCAGGACTAATGTGTCCCACCTCAATTACCAATTCAAAAGGATTTACCCATGACACATGGATGTTGAGGGAAGAATGACAGTCTGTCAGTACTCCATGACACCTGCTCATTAAACTTTCAAGTACCTGCAAAACTATCTACCATTTAAAATATGTAATTTGAATTATTTTACGAATAAATGATTACTTTCCTAGCATCCTTGTTATATTACTTAAGGTTCTCCAAAGAAACAGAACCAATAGGATATTTGTGTATATGTGTGGGTGTGTTTGTGTAGAAGAGAAATGGAAACAGAGTTTAAGGAATTGACTCAGGTGACTATGGAGGCTGACCAGGCTAATATCTGCAGGGTAATCTGGTAGACTAGAGACTAGGGAATAGTTGATATTTTAGATCAAGTCCAAAGGCAATCCGCTTCTAGTATTTAATTTTCTTTTGGGGAGGGCTGTCTTTTTTTTTTTTTTTAAGAGACAACATCTATTTGTAACACATCTGTTAAAACAATCACTGATAATTCTGTTTATCAAGTTGCTGTGTTTTGAGTGTCTTTTTGGTTCTTAGACTCAATTCCAAAGTGTGTGAAAGGTGTTCCCCCCCAACACCAAGAAACAGTTCATGGACCCCCAATAGGTGTCCAAGGATTCAACTCAGTTCTCTCAGTTCTGACACCATCTGTCCAGAGACAACATCAGGTTCCACAGGTTAAGGGTTCAGTCCTACAAGACGACCCTCCCTACTACACATGCCAGTTGCAAGCCCACGTTGTTATCTGTCCTTCTGACTGACCAACTGTAGATCAGAGGTTCCCAAGTCTTGCTCCTTGGATTCAATTAATTTGCTAGAACAGCTCACAGAGCTCAGAGATACATTTTGCTTACTAGGTTGCCGTCTTGTTTTTGTTTTCACATCTGGTTTACAGGTTTTATTGTGTCTTTCTTTAAGGAACTTTTTTTAAACTATTTTTTTAATTTAAATTTAATTAATTAACATATAGTGTGTTATTAGATTCAGAGGTAGAGGTCAGTGATTCATCAGTCTTATATAATACCCAGTGCTAATTACATCATGGGCCCTCCTTAATATCCATCACCCAGTTACCCCTTTCCTCCAGCAACCCTCAGTTTCTTTCCTATGATTAAGAGTCTTTTAAGATTTGTCTCCCTCTCTGATTTAATCTTGTTTTATTTTTTCCTCCCTTCCTCTATGATACTCTGTTTTGTTTCTTAAATTCCACTTATGAGTGAGATCATATAATTGTCTTTCTCCGATTGACTTATTTTGCTTAGCATAATGCCTTCTAGTACCATCCACATCATTGCAGATGTCAAGATTTCATTTTTCTGATGGCCAAGTAATATTCCAGTATGTGTATAAATAGATATAGATATAGATATATCACATCTTCTTTATCCATTCATCTGTCAATAGGTATCCATCTTTATCCATCATCTGTTAATATTCCAGTGTGTGTGTGTGTGTGTGTGTGTGTGTGTGTGTGTGTGTGTACACACACATATTCTTTATCCATTCATCTGTCAATAGGTATCTGGGCTTTTTCCATGGTTTGGCTATTGTGGACATTGCTGCTATAAACATTGGGGTGCTGGTGCCCCTTGAGATCACTATATTTGTATCTTTGGGGTAAATACCCAGTAGTGCAATTGCTGAGTCATAGGATAGCTCTATTTTCAACTTTTTGAGGAACCGCCACACTGTTTTCCAGAGTGGCTGCACCAGCTTCCATTTCCACCAACAGTGTATAAGAGGGTTCCCTTTTCTCCACATACTCACCAACATCTTTCATTTCCTGACTTGTTAATTTTAGCCATTCTGACTGGAGTGAGGTGATACCTCATTGTGGTTTTGATTTGTATTTCCCTGATGCCACATGATGTGGAACATTTTTTCAACATGTCTATTGGCCATTTGTATGTCTTCTTTGGAGAAAAGTCTTTCATGTCTTCTGCCCATTTCTTGATTAGAGTATTTGTAGTATTCGTTCTTTGGGTGTTGAGTTTAAGGAGTTCTTTATAGATTTTGGATACTAGCCCTTTATATGATAAGACATCTGCAAATATCTTCTCCCATTCTGTCAGTTGTCTTTTGGTTTTGTCGACTGTTTTCTTTGCTGTGCAAAAGCTTTTTATCTTGATGAAGTCCCAGTACTTCATTTTTGCCTTTGTTTTCCTTGCCTTTGGAGATGTGTCCAGTCAGAAGTTGCTGTGGTCAGGGTCACAGACATTGCTGCCTATGTTCTCCTCTAGGATTTTGATGGATTCCTGTCTCACATTTAGGTCTTTCATCCATTTTGAGTCTATTTTTATGTATGTTGTAAGAAAATGGTCCAGTTTCATTCTTCTACATGTGGCTGTCTAATTTTCTCAGCACCGTTTATTGAAGAGACTGTCTTTTTTCCATTAGATATTCTTTCCTGCTTTGTCAAAGATTAGTTGACCATATAGTTGAGGGTCCATTTCTGGGTTCTCAAATCTGTTCCATTGATCTATGTGTCTGTTTTTGTGCCAGTACCATACTGTCCTAATGATTACAGCTTTGTAATAGAGCTTGAAGTCCAGAATTGTGATACCACCAGCTTTGGCTTTCTTTTTCAACATTCTTTTGGCTATTCACAGTCTTTTCTGGTTCCATACAAATTTTAGGATTATTTGTTCTAGCTCTGTGAAAAAACTTGATGATATTTTGATAAGGATTGCACTGAATGTGTAGAGTGCTCTAGGTAGCATAGACAGTTTAACAATTTTCTTCTTCCAATCCATGAGCATGGAACGTTTTTCTATTTCTTTGTGTCTTCCTCAATTTCTTTCATGAGTGTTTTATAATTTTCTGAGTCCAAATCCTTTGCCTCTTTGATTAGGTTTATTTCTAGGTATCTTATGGGTTTTGGTGCAATTGTAAATGGGATCAATTCCTTAATTTCTCTTTCTTCTGTCTCAATGTTAGTATATAGAAATGCAACTGATTTCTGTGTGTTCATTTTATAACCTGCCACTTTGTTGAATTCCTGTATGAGTTTTAGCAATTTTGCGGTGGAGTCTTTTGGGTTTTCTACATAGAATATCGTATCATCTGCGAAGAGTGAAAGTTTGACTTCTTGGCCAGTTCAGATGCCTTTTATTTCTTTTTGTTGTCTGATTGCTGAGGCTAGGACTTCTAGTACTATGTTGAACAATAGTGGTGACAGTGGACATCCCTGCTGTGTTCCTGACCTTAGGGGAAAATGTCTCAGTGTTTCCCCATTAAGAATGATATTTGCTGTGGGCTTTTTGTAGATGGTTTTTTTGATATTGAGGTATGTTCCCTCTATCCCTACACTGTGGAGAGTTTTAATCAAGAAAGGATGCTGTACTTTGTCAAATGCTTTCTCTGCATTTATGGAGAGGACTATTAGGTTCTAGTCCTTTCTTTTATTAATGTATTGTATCACAATTACTGATTTGCAGATGAACCACCCTTGCAGCCCAGGAATAAATCCCACTTGGTCATGGTGAATAATCCTTTTAATGTACTGTTGAATCCTATTGGGTAGTATTTTGGTGAGAATTTTTGCATCCATGTTCATCAAAGGTACTGGTCTGCAATTCTCCTTTTCATTTGGGTCTTTGGTTTACGGATCAAGGTAATGCCTCACAGAAAGAGTTTGGAAGTTTTCCTTCAATTTCCATATTTTGAAACAGCTTTAGAATAGGTATTAATTCTTCTTTAAATGTTTGGTAGAATTCCCCCAGGAAGCCATCCAGCCCTAGACTCTTGTTCCTTGGGAGAGTTTGGGTAACTGCTACAATTTCCTTGCTGGCTATGGGTCTGTTCACCTTTTCTATTTTCTCCTGTTTCAGTTTTGGTAGTTTGTATGTCTCTAGGAATGCATCTATTTCTTCCAGATTGCCTAATTTGTTGGCATATGGTTGCTCATAGTATGTTCTTATAACTGTATTTCTTCAAGGTCGGTTGTGATCTCTCCTTTTTTGATCATGATTTTATTTATTTAGTTACTTTCTTTCTCTCTCTCTCTCTCTCTCTCTCTTTTTACAGGTCTGGCTTTATCAGTTTTATTAATTCTTTCAAATTTTGTTGATCTGTTGTACTGCTCTTTTGATTTCTATTTCATTGATTTCTGTTCTAATCTTTATTAATTCCCTTCTCCTGCTGGGTTTAGACTTTATCTGCTGTTTTTTCTCCAGCTCCTTTAGGTGTAAGGTTGGCTTGTGTATTTGACACCTTTCTTGTTTCTTGAGAAAGGCATGTTTTGCTATATACTTCCCTCTTAGGACCACCTTTGCTGCATCCCAAAGATTTTGAACAGTTGCGTTTTGATTTTCATTTGTTTCCATTAATTTTTTAAATTCTTCTTTAATTTCCTGGATGACTCATCCATTCTTTAGTAGCATGCTCTTTAACCTCCATGTATTTGAGTGTTTCCAAATTTCCTCTTGTGACTGAGTTCAAGTTTCAAAGGATTGTGGTCTGAAAACATGCAGGGAAGAATCCCAGTCTTTCAGTAACAGTTGAGACCTGATTAGTGACCCAGTATGTGATCTATTTGGAGAATGTTCCATATGCACTCAAGAAGAATGTGTATTCTGTTGCTTTAGGATGGAATGCTCTGAATATATCTGTGAGGTCCATCTCGTCCAGTGTGTCATTCAAAGCCCTTGTTTCCTTCTTGATCTTCTGCTTAGATCATCTGTCCATTGCAGTGAGTGGGGTGTTAAAGTCCCCTAGTATTATTGTATTATGACCAATGTGTTTCTTTACTGTTGTTATTAATTGGTTTATACAATTCACTGCTCCCATGTTAGGGGCATAAATAATTACAATTGTTAGGTCTTCTTGTTGGATAGACCCTTTAATTATGATATAGTGTCCTCCCTTATCTGTTGTTATGGTCTTTGGTTTGAAATCTAATTAGTCTGATATAAGAATTGCTACTGCAGCTTTCTTTTGATGTCCATTACCATGATAAATGGTTTTCCACCACCTCACTTTCAATCTGGATGTACCTTTGGGTCTAAAATGAGTCTCTTGCAGACAATATATTGACGGGTCTTGCTTTTTTATCCAGTCTGATACCCATGAGTGCTTTGTTTGGAGCATTTATTCCATTTACATTCAAAGTACCCATTGAAAGATATGAATTTAGTGCCATTGTATTACCTGTAAAGTCACTGTTTCTGTAGATTGTTTCTGTTCCTTTCTGGTCTATGTTACTTCTGGGCTTTCTCCTGACTTAAAGGATCCCCTTTAATATTTCTTGCAAGGCTAGTTTAGTGATCACAAACTCTTTTAGTTTCTGTTTGTCCTGGAAGCTTTTTATCTCTCCATCTATTTTGAATGACAACCTTACTGGATAAAGTATTCTTGGTTGCATATTTTTCTCATTTATTACCCTGAATATATCATGCCAGCCCTTTCTGGCCTCCTAGGTCTCTGTGCATAGGTCTGCTGCCAATATAATGTTTCTGCCATTGTAGGTTAAGGACTTCTTGTGCTGAGCTGCTTTCAGGATTTTCTCTTTGTCTCTGAGATTGGCAAGCTTCACTATTATGTGTCAGGGTGTTGACCTATTTTTGTTGATTTTGAGGGGGTTCTCTGTGCCTCCTGGACTTGAATGCCTGTTTCTTTCCCCAGATTAGTGAAGTTCTCAGCTATAATTTGCTCCAATATACCCTCTGCCACTCTCTTTCTCTCTCTCTCTCTCTCTCTCTCTCTCTGTCTCTCCTGGTCTTCTGGGATCCCAATTATTCTAAAATTGTTTCACTTTATGGTCTCACTTATCTCTGGAATTCTTCTCATATGATCCAGTAGTTGTTTATCTCTTTTTCTCATCTTCTTTATTCTCCATCATTTGTCTTCTATATAACTAATTCTCTCTTCTGTCTCATTTATCCTAGAAGTTAGTAATAACCTTTTTGATTTCAACTTGATTAGATTTTATTCCCTCTATTTCTCCAGAAAGTGATTCTCTAGTCTCTTCTAAGCTTTTTTTAAGCCCAGCTAGTATCTTTATAATGCTTATTCTGAACTCTAGTTCTGACATCTTACTTATATCCATATTGATTAGGTCTCTGGCAGTCAGTACTGCCTCTTGTTCTCTTTTTTGAGGTGAGTTTTTCCATCTTGTCATTCTCTCCAGAGAAGAATAGATGAACAAGAAAACAGAATACTGAAATGGCTACAACGACCCCAGAGAAATATACATGAAACAAATCAGAAGACACCTGAAACTTAAACAAATAAAATTAAAAAAAAAAAAAAGAAAGAGAATAAAATCAGATAGGTGAACAGAACAGAGCAATACATAATATCCTGGGTGTATTTTGGTCTGTTTCTTAGAAGATACGACATCCAAAAATTGTAAAGAAAGAAAAAACTTCTATATGTACAAAAATAAAATTAAATACGGAGAAAGGATAGAATGTAACTGTTAAAATGAAAATTTAAAAAGTGACTTAAAAAAGGGTTGATAAAATAAGAAATTGTTTGAAAAGAAAAGAAAAATAATTAAAATTGAAAGACTAAAAAACCATAAGAAAAAAGAAACACGAATTCTATATACTATTTTGCCCTAGTGCTGGAGTTTTGCATTGCTGTGTGATTAGTAAACTTGGTCTTAACCATATGTTCTTGCTGATCTTCTGGGAGAGGGGCCTGTTGCACTGATTCTCAGGTGTCTTTGCCCCAGGTGGAATTGCACCATCCTTGCCAGGGGACCAGGCTAAGTAATCTGCTCCCAATTGCTCTATGTGGCTTTTGTTCCCTGAAGGCTTTCTGTGTTGCTTTAGATGAGAATGAAAATGGTGGCCTTCCCGTCTCCAGCCCCAGAGCTGAAAGCTGGGGTCCCTTTCCTCAGTGCACCCTCAGGGGAAAAGCAGTCAATCACTCCTATCTCCCTGGTCTCCTGTCATATTCTGTGCTCACCCCACCTGTGACTGAGCATTTCTATAGTAGGCATGCTACCCTGCTTTGAGTCTCCAAACACTGCAGATGTGTCACACACCCACTCTGCTCCTCCTGGGGGAAGGAGGGTGGTTTTGCCATAGTTCTGCTGCTTGCTGGGACCCTGCTCAGAGAGCAGTGACCTGATCATGCCCTGGTTCATGGTTTATGGCAACACGGAGCTGGAAGCCCACTCCTGGGCTCTCTGATTGCAGCCAGCTTCCCAGCTCCAGTGCCTGGGAACTCTGCCATACTCAAGCACCTCCATTATTCCTGTGACCCTGGGGATCCTGAGACCACACTGTCCCACCTAGGAATCTGCCCCACTTCACCACCTGAGCGCCTGTCCATCAGGGACATCCCTCACCAGGACAGACTTCTTAAAGTTCTGATTTTGCGCTCTGCTGCAGTATTATTTCCAGTAGTCAGCTTACAGAGGCTCCCTCCCACCCTCTTACCCCTATTTGTCTTCCTATATATCACCGCAGATTCACTTCTCTGCACCTCCTACCTTGCAGAAAATGGTCACTTTTCTATTTGTAGAATTGCAGCATTTCTTTTCTTAGATCCCCAGTTGAGTTTGCAGGTGTTTAGAATGATTTGATAGCTTTCTAGTTGAATCCCTGGCACCAGACAAAACTAAGGTGCCCTCCTCCTCTGCCATCTTGGACCAGAGGAGAAGTCTGTCTTTTTCTGTCAAACCCTTCAACTGATTGGATAAGGCCCATTATCATTATGGCGGTAATCAGTGTACTGATTTAAATATTAATCTCACCTAAAAAATACCTTCACAGCATCATCCAGCCCAGTGTTTGACCAGATACGTGGGTATTGTGGCCTAGCCAAATTGAAACATAAAATTAGCCATCATTTTTAATAAACATCACTTCAAAATGTCCTTACCCTTTCTTAGTAAGGCATTGCTCTTAAAAACAAAAAACAAAAACAAAACAAAAAACCTCACTCACATGCAAAGTTACTCACTTGTGACATTTTTTCTTATTTTTCATCTGAGAAAATGATCCTAGTGCACTTCCTTTTGGAAATAATTCCTAGGCTGTACACCTTTAAAGGAACCATAAAGGTAAAAATAGAGAAAATAAGGGTGTTCTTGTTTTCCATTGTTCTTTGATGCCTTACATAAGAGAATCATTTGCTTATCCTTTGCTTTTACTGTTAGTTTTTTTTCTAACACAATTTTCCTCTGAGGGAGGAGAAAATAACTATGTTTATGATTATGGATAAAACTTGAATGAGTGTCATTATGGTTAAAACTGTAATGAGCTGACAATTGTCATCTCTCTTGCTAAATCTTTAACCATTTGACTTCACAGAATGTTCTCTTTCTTACTGTGTGTACACACTGACCACCAGAACTGGGACAGTTTACTTATGTGTTGCCATAAATGTTTTTAAATATGTATTATTTTTGTGTCTGTTTCCAATATAATTCTGATGGACTTGGTAAACAGAAGTATATGGGACAATGAAATAAAACAATGCAACTCTCATGAAAATAATGTTTGAGTTCTTGCTGTATGTCTTTATATTCTCTAAATTGACAATTGATCATGTCACAAAATAGATTATTATTATACAAACTTGAACATAACTGGCAGTAAGCTCCTAGAAGAGTCTCACCAAACCCTTTGCAGACAAAATATTGATTAGAGTAAAACTTGTCAATAACATTTCTTTTTGTAGTTAACTGGTTAATATTCATAATTATGAGGTTTGTTAATGGCTAAGCGAGTTGTCATGGTTTCCAAAGTATCTCTAGGAGTGTTTTGGGTGGCCGTTTGAAAATGTTGAGTGATTATAAATATTAATATTAAATGTGACTATCATAGATAATGCTGCAATGAACCCAGGGGTACATATATCTTTTCAAATTGGTGTTTTCCCTGTCTTCTGGTAAATACTCAGAAGCGGGGATTAAGAGGTACAAACTTCTACTCATAAACTAAATAAGTCATAGGGATGTAACGTACAGCGTAAGGAATGTAGTCAACAATATAATAACTTTTTATGGTGACAAATAGTAATTGGGCTTCATGTGGATCATTTCATAATGTATAGACATACTGAATCACTATGATGTATACCTGAAACTGATAGGATTTTTATGCCAATTATATTTCAAATTAAAGATATCTAAAATGTAAGCTTTAGTAGATACTACAGATTACATTCTAAAGAGGAAAATAAGATGTTTTAAAAATACACAATTTTAAACTGGCCAAGCTCCATTTTTTATGTATTTTTACTATTTCCTGCCATCCCATCTCCCACCCTAAACAAACAATGGCTCATCATCTTGTGAAATGAGGCCTAAAAAAAAGAAATCTGAAATTGCCCCAAAGCATGAGATTTATTTTGATGTGCCTTCAATTATTGTGCATCAAATGCTAACATTCTAATTATTAATTTATTTCGGGGTCATAACCATATCACCTTACACACACACACACACACACACACACACGCTGTTTCTCTCTCTCTCTCAAAGTTTGAATGATTGAGATTTCCAGAAAATAGTCATTCAAGCTTACAGAAATATCAAATATACCACTCTGGTGGGGGATATTGATAGTGAGGGAGGCTGTTGTATGTGTGAGGTAGGAGGTATATGGGAACTCTCTATATCTTCCTCTTAATTTCACTGTGAACTTAAAATACTCTAAAAGATAAGTTTTAATTAAAAAATGAGTCATATATATGACAAATTATTCCGTATTTAATCATTTATTTTAGAGATACTCAGAGACATAGCTAGCAATGTTATATAAAATAATTATATAAAAAGTGTCAACTTAAGACTAAAATGTCTTAAATATCTTATTTCATATATATGATGTAATTAATTCAACAAATTCCAGAGACAAAAGGAATGCCAAATTACATTTCTAGTCACTACAACAGGAAAAAACACACCAAAATACAATAGGTGATTTTGTCTAGGTTTAGTGATTCTGTTTGATTTTACTTTCCTTTCCATGTTTTTATTCCATTTTTCTAAATATTTTTAATGAATATTTGCTGTATCGATAATCAAGAAAAAGGCTGATGTAAACAAGAAAAATTATTGACCTAATGACCATTTGGGCATTTAACGTTTTTTTTTTTTAATTGAAGTGTATTTGACACACAATGTTACATTAACTCAGGTGTGTGGCATAATGATTCCACAAGTTTATACATTATGCTCTGCTCACCATAAGTGTAGTTATCATCTGTCATGATACGATGTTATTATAGTACAATTGATTATATTCCCAATGTTGTACCTTTTATTCCCATGACTTACTCATTCAATAACTGGAAGCCTGTACCTCCACTCCCCTTCGTCCATATTGCCCATCCTCCTCTCCCTCTCTAACAACCAACTAGTTTATTTTCACATTTATGGGTCTGTTTCTGTTTTGTTTGTTTTATTATTTAGATTCCCCATAAATGATACGGTATTTGGTTTTTTTTCTGTGTGACCTATTTCACTTAACATAAAACCCTCTAGGTCTGTCCATGTTGTCACAAATGACAAGATCTCATTATTTTTTATGGCTAGTAGTCCATTGTGTGTGTGTTTGTATGTGTGTGTGTGTGTGTGTGTGTGTGTGTGTGTGTGTGTATTCTTTATCCATTTATCTTTTGATGGACACTAAGGTTGCTTCCATATCTTGGCTATTATAAATATTGCTGCAGCAAACATAGGGGAGCATATATCTTTTTTAAATTAGTGTTTTCATTTTCTTTGAGTAAAAACCCAGTAGTGGAATTACTGGACCATATGATATTCCTATTTTTATTTTTTTGAGGAAACTCCATACAGTTTTCCACAGTGGCTGCATCAATTTACATTCCTATCAATAGTGCACAAGAATACAATTTTCTTCATATCCTCACCAACCCTTGTTATTTCTTGTCTTTTTGATACTAGCCATTCTGACATGTGTAAAGTGATACCTCATTATAATTTTGATTTGCATTTCCTTGATAATTAGTGATGTTGAGAATCTTTTCATGTGTCTGTTGGCCATCTATATATCTTCTTTGGAAAAAAAAGTCTTCAGTTCCTCTATTTTTTAAGTGGATTATTTGTTGTGTGTGTGTGTGTTTTGGTTGTATACGTTATTAATACATTTAGAATATTAATCCCTTACCAATAAGGGATTGCAAATATCCTCTTTCATTCATGCATTGCCTTTTATTTTATTGATGTTGTTTGTTTTGTTTGTTTTTTGCTGTGTAAAATCTTTATTTTGATGTATATCCAATAGATAAACATCCTTTTCTTAACTGGAAAAACGTAATGGGCTAAAAGTCAGATTATTCTAACCCCAGAACCCAGGTTATTCTACCTACCTGTTGTGTGAAATTAGCGTGTATGAATTTTTTTAGGCACCTGTGCAGGATGGGATCCGTAATATCTTCTGCCTTCATCTGACTCATGGATTTATGGTGAGTAATATAGAGATATTAGATCAATAAATTTGCTTTGACATGACCTATTATGCCATATTATGTATTTTATTTAAATTATGACATTTTCATATTGGTAGTTTCCACATAATTTTAGCAGTTATCTTTGGGATAATGTACCTTTGAAATGTATACAGAGTGTTTACATATGTGGTGTATAGTATTCATTTCTTAATAACGAAAATAGCCCTGACTCTGTCAAGTACTGAAAAAAAAAGCAGAATATAGTATTTTGACTTATTTTGACATGACACAATCCATGTCATATGAGAAGCAAGTGTTATAACTGCTCTAGACAGTTGTTAGTAGTTTTTTTATGAAACACAAATGAAAATGGTTCTACAGAGTCTGTGTCACTGTCATGGCAGAAATTGCACTTGTCTAATCTTACCATTATAGACATGTTTGTACTGTAATTTTTTTGAAGACTATGACTATTTCCAAAGATGTCCATTCTTCTGGTACAGAATAAGAGGTTGATGGAATGCTCTTTTAAAATGTTATTTTCAGCAGAAATCTGAACAACAAAATATAGGCCAATTAAAATGTACCTTGGATTAATATATTTCTTATAATACAACTCTCCCTTACCACAGAAACATTTATCAGACTAAAAGTCGTAAGTGAAGAAGGGAAATATTTTAAAACATGTTAGACTGACTGTTGTTGGATGTCTGCCCTGCAGTCTCCTCCCCTCCTCATTTTCTACAGAAACCTAATATTTGTGAACTTTGTGTTTATTCAGCCCATGCATTTAGTTAAGATGAGTACACATTCAGTTCTTGAGGTGGCTCTGATTGGTGTACAACTAATTGCATTCATCTAGGCAATCATTGGTTTGTAATGATCATGTTACCTGGATCAATGAGTCTAGAGCAGTGGTTTGCCAAGAAAAATTGGCAAACCTTTGTGCTCCCAGTTAAGGTTCAGGCAGTGAACCATGTTACCTATAGAAGTAAAGAGCAAAATTGCTGGAGCTATCTTACCATGTCATGATCCAATACACTTTAGGGGCATTTTAAGTTATGTTATATATTATTTGAGGATGAGTGTATCCCAAATGATGCAAAACAAATGAGGAAAAGCTAAACAAAACACAAATTATATTTTAAAGTAATGTGCAATAGGTCTTTTGTTCTTCTATGATATGCTTTCTAATGAATGGTATCATATATATTCATTTTAAAATTGCATAATACAACATGAACAACTACATTACCTCATGAAAAATAAATCAGATCTGTTGGGATGTTAGAGACTAAACATAAGGTATGTTTGATATACTATTTGGCCTAATTGAAAGAAATAAAATTAGAAGCCCTGAGAGAAGTCTTAATGAGGCAGGATGGGAAATAAACATAAACAGATGAAAATAGTACCAGAGGCAATTTATCTTTCTCCATAAACAGGATCGAAACATTTTTTTCTCTATTTTGGGTGTCTTAGGGTATCATTATAAAGACTTATGTAGTAAGGGAAGAACCAGAAGAGAGTATTCCAAGGGCCCTAAGAGCGCAACAAAGTTGGCATTGTTCACCTATAATTACAGGCTTAAACAAAAGGATAAGAAAGATACTTTCCAGATCTTTATTTATGTCCTTAACCCATTCAGTATTCTATTACGCTCAATTCATTTGAAACATTCTGATTCTCAATGACCAAAATTCCACTTAGATGTTGCATAGCTGTGCCAGTTGACTCTCTCTTCTTCTCATTATTTCATGCATATTAAATAGCAAATGCTTTGCAAAACACTAGAGGCATAACTTACAAGTTATATTCTCTTAAAATTCATGAATTTGACAGATAAGTTTTTTATAACTAGGAGTTTTAATAAGCCTGCAAATTATGCAACAGGGACATTTACAAAGTTTGAGTTAGTATGAGTTTTTTTTTTCTAATCTTATGCTGCTACAATGTCAATTTAGAAGGTAGACTTTCAAAATCCTTACCGTTGTATTTGTTTTTATTTTATATTTCCTATTTCCTCTAGAAAGAATTGAGATAATGAACTAAAATACTTTAGACCAAGTATATATAGATTATTAATTTAGACTACATATAACGGTCAAAAATATACCGAAGAGCTGAAATAATTATTTTTTGATTGTACATGGTAAATTGTATTAACGTCAAAATAGTCCCTACTGCTCTCTCTCATGTTCTGCCCCCTATCAAACTTCCCCTAAAAGGAATAGTATACTTTCTGCTACACCATGTGATTTGCTTTGGCCAATAACATGTGTGTGTAAACTTCCATGAAAACACTATAGAAGCTGTTGTATGATTTCCATATTTGTCCTTTTGCTCTGCTTTGAGACCTGAATAATCCAGATAGGAACTGTTCCTACAGTGTTGTTTTAAAAATTAAAAAAAAAAAAAAAAGCAAAAAACCATGATGGACATGAGTGTGGTTGTAAGTTAGCAAAGCTGTGGATCATTTGTTATCCCAGTATAAATTGACCTAAGCTGACTGACTATATAATTCTGTACAGTGCCATACCAAATACTTTATATAAACTGTACCTTTTAATTTTTGCAATTTATTGATAAATTATTACCTGCACTTTAACAGTGAGAAAAATAATACTCAGAAGCTACAAAACTAATTCCGTAACTTAAGCGGTCTGATTTTAGAACCTATGCATTTAACTATTTCTCTATACATTATCCTTTATTTTAAAAATAAATCACATGACTCATGAAAGACATAAATTTCTGAAAGCAAACAACTATAACTGAAGCATAGTTGCATAATTTCAATTCTTCTTTTCACTCCATGAATATTTTGTATAATAATCTTGAGTAATAAAAAAGTTCTTCCTTATACAAAATTTTGTTTTATATGAGAATGACCTCAATAATGGCATTTTTATATTATAGGGAAACGAATGCTGGAAATTTTTTTAAAAATTTTTATTCTATTCAATTATTTGGAGTAATTTACATAATTTGAAAATCAAAGTAAATAAAAGATGTATTAAATGAGAATTCCCTCCCAACAAAAGAAATTACCCAAAGCTCCAGTATAGAAGAAAACAATATTATCAGTTATTTGTGTACATCCCCAGAGATAATGTATGTATCTAGAACCAATACTCTGGATCCTGCCTTTATTATTTAATATTAAACCTTGTCAATCAGGCCATAGGATAGCATGATATATAGATTATATATAGATCTTTAGATATATAAAGAGATTTCTTATTCTTTTATAGTAGGATCATGATTTATTACTAGATGTTTGCAGATATGCATGTAAATCTGTAGAAAAACTATTAGAAATACAGTTTTTAGAACAATTTATAATTTTTATAGATATTGACAAATCTCTCGAGAGGTTTTACCAATTTGTACTCCCAAGTAATGCAAAAGAGCTTCCCCACACATTTGTTGATGCCAGTCCAACAGGAAAAAAGGCATATTTCAGTGTGATTTGATTTGCATTTCTTTCTTTTTTTATATCTAAGTCTGTGAATCTTTCATTTGTTTAGGAATTGCTTATATTTACTTTTCTATAAACCATCTGTTAATATCATTCATTTACGTTGTTAAAAGAGATTTTAAAAAGTCATTGCCATAACCAGGGTCATCTACATTTTTTTCCTATTTTATTTTTTAGGAGTTTTATAACTTTTACATTTAACATTTAGGTCTGGGATCCTTTTTGAGTTAATTTTTGTAAAACCTATGAGATTTGTGTCTGGATTCACTTTTGTGCATGTGGATGTCTGGTTGTTCCAGCAGCATTTGTTGAAAAGGCTGTCTTTGCTCCATTGTATTACCTTTGGTCCTTTGTCAACTATTAGTTGACTATATTTATGTGGTCTATTTCTGGGCTTTATTCTGTTCCATTAATCTACTTGTCAGATAGTTCCAGTCTTCCAACTTTGTTTTTCTTCTTCAGTTTTTTGTGGTCTATTCTGGATCTTTTGTCTCTTCCTATAAACTTTAGAATCCGTTTGTTGATATCCACAAAATAATATTTGGGATTTTGACTAAGATTGCTTTGAATTTATAAATCATGCTGGGAAGAGCTATCATCTTGACAATATTGAGTCATACAATCCATGAACATGGAATATCTCTCCATTTATTTAGTTCTTCTTTGATTTCATTCATCCCAATTTTGTAGTTTTTCTCAGATAAATCATGTACATATTTTGTTAGATTAATACATTAAGTGGTTCATTTTTTTGGATGCTAATATAAAGGATAATGTGTTGTTAATTTCAAATTCCACTTGTTCATTGCTATTATTTCATGACTCATCTTTTTGTGCAAATGTATACTCACATATTTTTCCTCATAGCATACACATCAATTTATACACTTGACAGTAATTTATGGAATGGTGTTATTCTGTGTACATTTGACAATGATTATTTAAAATATATATGAAATTTTGTTGCATTAGATTTATTATTAGTTAATTGAATATATCATATGTTTATTTTCCAGTATTATTACTAGTTTATGAATTGTATATTCATCATGTATACCCATTTTTTGGATATTACTCTAATTATTAATTTGAAAGCTTTTTATATATTAAATCTGATTTAATATTGCCATAAACACTGAAGTTAACATTATATAAAAGGCAGCCAGAATAAAGGTATCTCAAAACCTGAAATTCCCAGATAAAACTTTTTTCTTCTTTTTCTCGATATTTTTTAACTTTTAATAACTTTAATAACTTTTTAAAGTTAATTAGAAAATAAACATTTCTTTGATTTTTTTTGCATTTCTGATTTAAGATCTTGCCTGAAACAAAGGACTTCATTTTTAAAATACTGTCTTTGACAGTGATTTAAAATTAGTTTATAATTTCTGAGAAAATTTGAAAAATATTATACAAATTGAATTCCAGATAATTATATAAATCCTGATAAATTAGGACAAAACTCACCTTTCTAAAAGAGTTAAGTTGCAAATAAAATTATCAATGAAATCAACTGTTAACAAAGTCTCCATTTGAACAAAAATTCTTATTCAAATCAGTTGTTATAAAACATTGGATACCTTTGTGATATAGGTTATTTAGATTAAGAAATAGCTTTTATCAATTAAAACATTTTTTAAAAGATTTTATTTATTTATTTGACGGGGAGAGGCAGCTAGAGAGGGAACACAACCAGGCAGAGTGGGAGAGGGAGAAGCAGGCTTCCTGCTGAGCAGGGAGCCTGATGCAGGGCTTGATCCCAGAACCCTGGGATCATGACCTGAGCGGAAGGCAGACGCTTAACGACTGAGCCACCCAGGCGCCCCCAGTTAAAACATTTTTTAGATGAACTATTTCACATCATTAAACTTTGTATTTGTTACAAAATATTATCACAAGTAAGGGAATATTATTGTGGTATGCAGTTGAACAGCTGATTTGATGCAAAAAGCCCTGCGCACTGATTGATGAAATCAGTATCCCTACTCGCTGCAATTTTATAGAACAATAAAATGTTGGTACAATAATTTATTTTTAATTATTATAAAGCATTTTGAGAAATTTATGTGTTTTAAGCACTTGAGTCTTTTTTAATGTAAAGAATAAACATTTAGGGGCGCCTGGATGGCTCAGTCTTTAAGCGTCTGCCTTCGGCTCAGGGCGTGGTCCCAGTGTTCTGGGATCGAGTACCCGCATCAGGCTCCTCCACTGGGAGCCTGCTTCTTCTTCTCCCACTCCCCCTGCTTGTGTTCCCTCTCTTGCTGACTGTCTCTTTCTTTCTCAAATAAATAAATAAAATCTTAAAAAAAAAGAATAAACATTTAATAACATAATGTACTTTTTAGCATCTTTTGCTCCTTGTAGCTACATTTCTGTTACGTCACTTCACATTCTTTTTTCTTTAAAAATTCTATGATGTATTTTGGAAAACAATTCTGATTCATTATTCTGATAACAAACAAGGATACTACTTGAGTATTCTGCTTGAGTATTCCACATATGCCTCAAAGTCCATATTCCGCCCCCCCCCAAAATTAACAAAAAAACTTATCACTTCCACCTCCCATACAATTTCAACAATCAACTGTTAATATAAAGTGGTGTATCCAAAGAATGTTATTACCTCTAATTTCACTATACCGGAAAGTTGTATATTATCCTCAATGCCATCTTCTCCCTCATTCTGCACATCCCGTAAATTACAGTGCCATTTTGACTCCTAAATTGCTTCCAAATCCAACCATCTCTCTGATTTGCATGGCCGCTATACTAACTCAGGTCAGTGTCACTGCATTTACTGTACTCATTCCTTTAGTCAAGTTTCTCATATCCTGAATTTATTCTCTATCTTAACTTGACCATGTTACTTTTGCTGAGGGTACTGCCAATGAACACTTATGTGAACTTTCTTACATATCTAAGCAGTTGTATATCTCTTACTCTAGTTCATATTTTAAAGTATTAGGCAGATATATAACATAATTTATGGGTTATATTGTGGTAATCTCTATTAAAAATGGCATTTTCCCCCTCAATTTCTCTCTTCTCTCTCATCAGTGTTTATGAGTAAAGTGAGCTTTAAAAAACTGAATAACTACATCAGTTCAAATGTTATATACCTTAAATATCTACCTGTTTATCCTTTTTTTTCCTTTAAGACATTTTATTTTTCAGAGTAGTCTCAACCTTGTCCCAAGTCTCAAGTAGATAGTGATGGTGTTCAACACTTACTAAAATTTCCTAATGTTCTTTATATCCTGAATCAGTTGTTTAAACTAAGCATCAATTACATGGGACACCTGGGTGGCTCAGTCGGTTAAGCATCTGCCTTTGGCTTAGGTCATGATCCCGGGGTCCTGGGATCGAGTCCAGTGTTGGGTTCTTTCCTCAGCAGGGAGCCTGCTTCTTCCCTGCCTGCCTCTCCCCCTGCTTGTGAGTTCTTTCTCTCTCTCTCTGTTTCTCTCTTCCCCAGACAAATAAATAAATACAATCTTAAAAAAATAAAAAAATAAACATAAATTACACCAATGCAAAAAAATATATATAGGAGCATTTGTTGACATGCAGCAGCTAAACTGGAAATACACGCTACCATTCCTTTCTCGCTCCTCTTGATAGAAGGTTACTCATGGACAATGGTTCACAATACTAGGGATAGACTTCAATTTAATGCCATGGTTAGTCATCTGGAAGAGATACGGAAGATCAGTGGCCAGTGCTTATCAGTTTTGGTAGAGTCAAAGGCTCCCTTCAGAGCAGTTTTGCTCCCTTGTTTTGAACTGAAGCTTTATTCTGTTACACTGTTTCTTCACATTAAGAAAGTTTCGCATTGATTCCTTTTTTGCTTGGGTCCTGTTGAAAGATACAGATAGACCAAGGAAAGCCATTTATTGTATTCTCTGACTTTCCTGGAATATCCTTGGAATATCAGTATTTCACTTGTCAGAATCTCTTGATCCTTTATTACTTTTTTTTTCTTTTTCCCAAAGCAGAAACTTTGAACACTGATAGAGTTGTTGGTCCTCAATCATTGATTAACAGTTCAAGTCTATGCTTAGGGAGAAATCCAGGTCCTGGCTAAAAACCTCTGTGTGATTTTTCAGGTATGACCATAAGCAATTACAAAGAGTTTACCTGAAAGGCCTTCACTCTTAATTATGTTTATCTAGGGGTCATCAAGGAGGTCCTCTGCAAGAACCTCCGCCGAGCGTTCCTAATGAAGGGAGGCAGGGGACACCTTGAGGACACTTTCTCCCATTCTGGCTCAGTACTCAATACTCTTTCACTCTTAGCCCTTCCGTCTTGCCCTCCCCACATGCCCAGGGTTCATAAAACTCTCAAAGCCTTTGTTTTCGTGGTTCCCTGAACAGTAAGATGACCCCATAGACCTGACCTGGAACCAGTGCACATTTCATAAGGGAAGTAAATTAGGGAGGGGTCGGTATTTCTCTGGTTTTAGAGTCTCACTTGTACCATTGCAGTAAGTGATTAAAGGCTTAACCTTTTCCGTTTTCTTTTTTTTCCCCTCTCATTCTTTTTAAGTCAATTACTCCAAAATCATGTAGTTCTCTCTTGCCCAGTTCAGTTGAGCTTCTGACACTTATATATACTTATATTCATGACAACTTAATGTTAGTTACTTAATGACACTAATACTAAGCACCAGTTAGAGAGCTATGCATATGGGTGAAGTGAATATTTTTAGGATTCTTTTATTTTATGGCACATTATCTTCATATGCTAAGATGACATATAACATCAGCAGCATTTATCTGAAATTATCTGTTGTTTAAATTTTCTTATTATTGTTATATATAATTTTTAAAAAAGATTTTATTTTATTTATTTATTTGAGAGAGAGAGGGAACACGAGCAGGGTGAGGGGCAGAGTGAGAAGCTGAGTGGGGAGCCGGAAGTAGGGCTTGATCCTGGAACTCCGGGATCATGACCTGAGCTGAAGACTGGCACTTAACAACAGAGCCACCCAGGCACCCCTAAATATGAATAATTACAAAGTGAGGACTTTGGTTAATAAAAATTGGCTATACAGTTTATACTGTTTTCATAATTCTTAAATTTTGATTCTAATCTGGCAATATCTCCTATTCATCTTTTCACATGCTATAATAATTCTTTGTTGTATAATTTTAGGTAAAATACAAGGTATATAATTTCTGCAATTTTATTTTTTTTTAATTTTAGTTACGTAAAGTAAGATTATTTACCTAATTCTAAATGGAGTTACATTATGTAAATTTTTTTCTCAGCATTATTAGAAACCTTCTGCTCTATCTATATTTGATTTTTCCAGAATCTGTTTTATTAGGCTACATTCCTTTTGATACCTGTTCTGGGTTTTGTTTTGTTTTGTTTTTCCTACTGGTCATTTATTAATCTGCTTTCAAAAATTCATTTTTTAATGAAATTGCATTATTCAAAAAAAGGGAGCAGAACTTATTTTTCTCAGAGTTCTAAAGCCAGTCTATCTATGTGTTTAAGTATATTTGGTCATTTGTTAGAAAATTTGGTATCTGCTTTCCTAATATTAGCCCCAAATTCACGTTTGTGTTAAACACATGTTCCTTTTAACTCTTTACAAAATGTTATAATTAATGAGCATTTATTTCTAAATATTCACACGTGGAACTCCTATAACCTTAAGACAATTTGTTTCACAGTATGTTGACAATTAATAATTCTACTCCTACTCTGCATTTTATATGTTTCAAGATTCAAGCAAACAATGGATAATGTGCAGACAAATTATATTAAGATCATGTATCACATATAATTTTCTGTTAGTTAAACAAAGACTATATGGACAAGTGGTATTGTATAATGTCAACAGCTATGAAGGCAGAAAACATCAGAATTCAAATTCTGAATGTAACATATTTTTACTGTATATTTGGACAAGTTGAATATTCTTTTTTATCCTATTATCTCACCTATTAAAACAGAAGCCAAATAGTTGTAAGAATTAAATAATATATGAAAAAAAAGCACTCAGCTTTATTTGCTGTCATAAATATTAAATAAATGGAAGCTATCATTTCTTGTTTATATCAATAATGAAACCTTTGAATCTCTCTGTAAATTTTATTTAAAAACATATTAACAGGAAAATATGATAGACTGAAGTCATTTTTATACACATTCAAAAAAACTAAAAAAACAAAAACAAAAACAAAAAACAAAACTATAACAAAAAAAAAAAAGAGAGAGAGAGAAAAGAATCCAGAGTTAGTTTGCTTGTATGTCTAACCAACTATAATATGAACTTGAAGTTAGTGACCTTAGGTTACTTTTATATGCCCACCACATAAGACACTGGATGGATTAAGTGGATATTAATATATGTTTGTAAAACACTAATCTGTGTGGTTTTTACTTCAAAGTTTATATCCATTTCAATATCATTCTGTATTTATCACACAAGATCAAGCTATCAGTGAATAACTGTGAAATGATAATTAAGGATGATATGCTTTTATAATTCATATGGATTACTCACAGATGCAATATTATAAATTATAGCCTTGGGCTTTTAGAGAAAAAAAAAAGAGTGTTTAAAATCCAGATGTGGGGGCGCCTGGGTAGCACAGTCGTTAAGCGTCTGCCTTCCGCTCAGGGCGTGATCCCAGCGTTCCGGGATCGAGTCTGCACATCCGGCTCCTCTGCTGGGAGCCTGCTTCTTCCTCTCCCACTCCCCTGCTGTGTTCCCTCTCTCTCTGGCTGTCTCTCTGTCACATAAATAAATAAAATCCTTAAAAAAAAAATCCAGATGTGGGCTTTCACTAGTATTGGGGAAAAAACAATCATTGACCTTAAATTTTAAATTAAAAGATTTAATAAATCGTGATTATAACTGACTTAAATTTCTGTATTAAAAGGTTATCTAAAGATGAATTTGTACATCAGCAATATACTGTGTATTTACTAGAGGTTGGGTTGTTTATGGTATTAATCACCAACATTTCTCTGAGTCCTCTTTGCTAAAAATCTATATCTACTGATTTTTCGGTAATTTAATATATTCAGAAAAGCTCAAATAGGAAAAAAGAATTTTCAGGAACAGAAACTAATCAGTGGGGGGCAAACTTATACTAAATGATACTACTGGCATGGACCATTAAGATAATCTAGTTTATATCATTATTTTATAACGAGGGTAAGTGATGACCAGAAGTATTAGCAGACTTACAAGTTATAGAGCAAGTTAGTGGCAGAGTTTCAAGTCTCTAGTGCATTTTTCTCTTTATAATAATTATAGATAGTTTATTATTTTGACATATAACATATGGTATTTGCAGGGATAAACTGGATTGGAAGACACACTTAATCTTCTGATACCACCGCATTTCTTGCTTACAGTTTTTGCTTACAACTTAATATAATTTTGAGTTCACAAGAATAGTACATTTAAATAGCAGCACAATTCAAACAGACAAACAAAAATAGTTGAACTAATAGGAAGACAAAGGAAATGAAAGAGTAGTAGGAGGAAAATGCAAACTTCTACCAAGTTCCCTGCATAAACTGACACCAGGCTTAAGGTCCACCACATGGGTCACTTTCAAGATAGATAAGATACCTTAGGGAGATCATAGGCAAAGAAACGTCTTCCAATGATGAGCCTATCAGAGACAGAAAAGCTTACTTTGTTATATTTTCATGATTCTCCATTCTGTTCTTTTTCCCTTTTTTAGTCTTAGCCACTTTACATTTCCTGTTTGATTACTTCTTTTATAGCATACACGATTTTCCAAGTTTTATATAATACAAATGATTTCTACAGTTTTCCAAAGTGAACAAAGTACGTTTTCAAATTATTTTTTTCTGCAGTGTTTGTCTTTTATATTGCTTTTTCCCAATTATTTATGGTGTTTTTTTCTGTATATTCTTCTTTGTAACTTGAGCATACTTTTAAATATCAAGGAAATTTCAACTAAAATCCCAATTAAGAAAGATGTACACAGATTTATTCTTCCTGTTGGCCCTTACTGTCCACAGGGTACAGTTTCAGATATAGAGGTAATGTGCTGGTTATTGTATAGAGCTTCTGCTACAGTTTTGTTTTCTTTTGTGATTTATTCATAACAGATCTTTTGAGTCACATCGAATCTCCACCTGCCACTAGTCATCTGATTTAAGAAGTTTTTGTATAACGTTACACAAGCCAGTTTTTCCCTTCAACACAATCTTCACTTGCACATCATTTCCAGGATTACCTTCTCCTAACCACCAGAATCACACCATCAAGGTAAGGTTCTATCCATTGATCACTTCTATACCCAATCATAAAGAGTTGCTATAAGAAGGACAGAAATGGGCAGTTTATTGGATAATCTAGTTATGAAATAGAATTATCCATAAGCTAAAAATCTCTCATGAAATAGCAAGGTTGTTTTTCCTTCAGGCTAGCATGGTTTTGTGTTTGGTTTTTGGTTTTAAAGCTATACACTAAAGATGGCTCCTACTTTCTGTTTCTTACAAATGGTTCCAATATTTTGATTTATGACTCTTCCTGAATTATGATTAATGAAACTTTATTCAGGTATCTAACAGAATATTGATCAATATGAATAGTTAAAGTGTTCTTTGCCTGTTTTGTTATGCTTCTAACACTATTTCGGTGGAACATGGGATTGGATGATTGTGGTTTTGCTATCTTTCCTTCATCATGAATCATAAAATGTTCTTTATTAAATCAAGAAACACTGAATTCTGTTATTAGGTCAAAATCTTTCTTAGCCTCAAAATGGATTCTGTCCATTTTATTTATTACACAATCATTTATTAAATACCTGCTATGTAATACAAACTGTTCTAAGCGATAAGGAAACAAAAAGTCAAGGCAGATGTCATCTGTCTGCCACATTCTAATGGAGGAACTAGACATACAGTAAGTAAGCGGAAAAAATTATTTTGTTTTACTGAATGTTTTGAAAAGAATACCATAGGGAATATATGAATAAAGACTATATAAAAAAGGTAAAAAAAAAAAAAATAAGTGCCTTTTTCATAATGCCTCTCTGAAGAAGGGGTATTTAAGCGGTGTACTAAAAGAAGAGTTATCCATGAGAGGAATAGAGGTACTATTTGTGGAAATGTTCACTATTGGGGAGAAAAGAGAACATACAGATAACACTGAGATGTAACAAATATACTAAAAGATGTTAAAAATATTTTAAAAGAACAAACTGATGATTACCAGAGGGGAGGTGGATGGGGGGATGGGGTAAATAGGGGATGGGGATTAAAGAGTGTGCTTGTTGTGATGAGCACCAGGTATTGTATGTAAGTGTAGAATCACTAAATTGTACCCCTGAAACTAATATTACACTGAAATTTAAATCAAAACTTAAGAAAATAATAAAGGGGTGCCTGAGTGGCTCAGTTGGTTAAGCATTGGAATCTTGATTTCTGCTCAGGTCATGATCTCTGGGTCCTGGGATTGAGCCATGCCTTGGGCTCCATGTTCATTGGGGAGTCTGCTAGAAATTCCCTCCCTCTGCCCCTCCCCCTGCTCTCTCTCTCTCTCAAATAAATAAATAACTCTTTAAAACAAATTATGGTACCTGTCAACATTTTATTGAATTGAATTAAATAGAAAGTGCATCTATAGTAGTCCAACCAGTAAAGAGTTTACTTTCTTACTAGCAAGGAATTTGGTAGTAGGCAATATAGATCTGTAAAAGTTGATCAGTGAATCAGGCCATGTCTTTAGAAAGTGATTTTTATCCACCATAGTCATTGCATGTGTATTCCAGGCAGGAGAAAGGGGAAAGTCCAAGGGCAAAGGTGTCTGAACTTTCCATCTCGAAAAGAGAATCTTTTGTAGCAGACAGTAGGCTCTTCCCATATCTCACTGGTCCAAATTCTTCATGTGGCCACCGACAGAAAAAGATCCAGGACAAACCAGTTAATCCTGTTCAAATTAAAGAGATTGAAAAACTACCGTCTAATATATTTTTTGAGCCAAGAAAAGAGTAAACTAGAAATTCATAAAGCGTGTCAAAGGAGACCTAAGGCTTCCATAGAAATAAATTAGTAAAGGCAACACTTGAAAGTATGATTTTGAGCAAAACAACTCAAATTGTAAAACACATACTCAGGCAGTTTTAAATTGTTTGTTACCATCTTATAAACATTATTAAGCCTAATGTTGAGTTTTCCTTGAATTATCTTAAGCCAGCCTGAATTATTATAGTTCTTGTAATATCATGAGCAAAAGAAAGATAAGAGGAAATTATGAATTAGTTTTTCTTTATGGCTGTTGGAGGTTAGAGGAAGAGGAAATTTGAGAGTTTTTGTCTTTTGCTTATTTTCCTATTACACTGGCATCTCTAATACAGCCACCATATAGATAGTAAGCTTAGGATCAGATGTAAAGTATAATCATGGCCATTGTGACAAACTGAAAATACATAATCTATCAAGGGTCTTTTTATAAATGTGCTTCATTATTGTTTTATTTTAGTGAGTCTAGAAACATTTTGACATAGCTCTCTCCATCTTTCTTTTCTTATAAAATATAAAGTTCCTTACTTTCAACAGTCTTAGTTACAGATTGACAAGGACCTCACCTTAGTATTTGAGTAACTTCAATAAAACATGAATTTGAGTGAACTTGATTACAGTGCTCTTTTTCCCATTAGAGGTGGGAAAGTTTTGTCTCTATGGAATATGTCAGCCAATGACTAATTACTAAGTTAATTTTCATCATCTGTTCTAAATAGATGATAATTTCCATCATGTCAAATTTTCAGAAGGCGGTTATTATTAAACTAAAATAATTATGTAAAATAGGGTAAAAACTGTACAAGTAATTAAAGAGTAAACCTAAGTCTCACATGTGCTTAACTCAACATTATTCTGAATTAAAGTGAAAAGGACAGCATCGGTGTAGGTTTTTAATGGAAATACATTATTATTATTTAATGGCGTAATCTTAGGGAAATTATTTGACAAGTATCTATGAAAACCAGAAGTACAGCAGAAGTAGAGATATAACTTTATCACAGGGATTTTTTAAATTTGAGAGACAACTCTTTGGCCATTATACTTTATTTTATACTGCAAATATTATGATGTTGTTGGCTTTTAGACTTAAAAAAGAAGTGTTGGCTGAATAGGAGATGGTTTCTGACAGCAGATGCTGTTAGGATAGAGTCCGAGAGAGAAACTACAAACAGTTTTTAGAATTTACTCTGGTATCTATTTACTAACCCACATGAGACATATTGAATTAAAGACTCAATACCAAGCATCCTTCTCTTTTAAGCTTATTTTGGAAGAAAAAGAGAAGAACAACTTCTGCTGTTCTTTTGTTAATCTCTTACCAGTACTTGAAATTTAGTATTTCTAATTTATAGTTTGATTAGTATAATAAGTTAAACAGTATGGAGTCACCTTCCTTAGACATTAAAATGGTAATGTTAGCAACTTCATGTGATTCAGTCTGATATGTGTTTTTCCTTTCAGTTCTGCATTTCTAATGAATATAGTTGGTGTTCATATGCAATACAAGTTTTTAATGTTACCTATAACATTAACAAATAAAACTTCAGGGGATAAAAATTATTCTGCTTCCCTTTAAAATAATAAATTTTATTTTCAAAGATACTACCTATCTGGTCAATTAATAAATTATTTATTTAGTGTTTAATATTAAATTCTTAGAGGCTCTAATTAGTAAAGTGAACACTAAGTCTTGATTTCAAATGGTTATTATATAGTTTTAAAAATAACGAATAAAATTTTTTCTTTGGTAAAATACATAATTTTTGATGATTTATCAGAGAATAAATTCAGTCTATAAGTGAAATTCAGGTATATTTAGTGGATTTCTTTAATTGCTGTTCAGTATTAAAGATTAAAAACATTTCTCAATTATTGAAATTCATGGAATATGATAATAATTTTCATGTTTTTACATAAATTTCATATTTTATCATTCTTTAAATATAAAAACTTAATTGAAGGAGAAGGCAAATCAATATTTTTCTAAAAAAAATTCTTCAAATATCCAACATAGATAGATTTATACACATAAACATACGCACACATTTTGGCTAGTGTAATGTTATTAAAGATGATGCAAATGAATATTTTCAACACTTATGTTTGATGGTAATTAAAGAAAAAAAGGTAGAAAATTATTTTTAAAACTGAAAAAGTTTTATTGAAGTGAACAAATGAATAACGAATACATTTTACCCTTTTAGCTGTAAAGCAGATGAAGGAATTAACATTCAAAGTAAGGTCATCATTGTCATTAAGTAAATTGGCTTAAGTGGTGGGATGAGACCCTCAAAATTCTCTTAAATTAGAAAGACATATCTATAAGCATAGCCATTATCCATTTCTTTCCCTCTACTTTTATTTCCACAAAATTTGCTTTTTAAAAATGAAGTTAAAAGTCCTGTCTTGGATTTTATAATGAAGGAAATGTAAATGAAAATTGTGATAATAAATGAAGCTTGGTCCTGAAACTTTATGGACACACACACACACACACACAAATGATGACTAAAACTGAGGAAGTAGGACTTGAAGATTTTGCAATATAATAAACTCCATTTTGATCTCCAATATTTATCTTAACGTCATAATCTGATGTAGATGAAATCTCTAAGAATTTAAATACTTATTTTAAAATAATTTGAATAAATATCTGTATCTGTATGTTTTCTCTAGTAACTTGGATTTCACCTTATTCCTCTATTTTTGTTTACCATTTCCTATACTAACTCATTATTTTGCCAATCAAAAGAAATTTTTCTGTATATATTTACTGTATTTTAACAGTTTATTACTTAGATATTATTTCATGCAGAAATGCACCAATTCTGACCCAATATCAGTAGGGGACACTTTAGATCACTTTTCTAATTCCACTGTGTTTGTTGCCTACAAAAAAATGAAAGACAAATGGGACTTAGCTGAAAATTGGGCTTTTCCCTAATCATCTCACTTAGACAGACATAGATTTAATTTTTATATTCACACATAAACCTCTATTTTCTCTCTGAACTAGGATTAGATGACTTTGTTTTGGAAGTACACATACACATACACACAAACAAAACACTTTAAGCCAGAAAATAAATTCTAACACTGTGCTCATACAAATGAGGTTTATTAGATTTGAGTGTTCTAAATATTGGATGATGTTATATATGAGGTCATGATCAGCATGACTCCAGCTACTGTGAGAATAAGGAAAACTAAATGGAGCCTAAGTATGGAAATTGACTTAAATGTAGACCCTTGTGTGACTAGAGAATGCACTGACAGTTGTTAACAGGAACATCAGTACCATATCCAACAGTGTGCCCCCAACATTTCATAGTTTTGTTGTTGTTTGCCTCAAATATTTTCTTTCATGTGATTTTTAATATGTTACCAACTTTATTCATCTTTTCACTAATGGTTTCTAAGGCATAAATCATAATTCTATAGACTTTCCCCCTGATGTTTAATTCTCTTGTTTTTTCCAAAAACTTTTTGTAAGCTAAGTTTTTTTTTAATGTTTCAAGTTTTTATTTAAATTCTAGTTAGTTAACATACAGTGTAATATTAGTTTCAGGAGTAGAATTTGGTGATTCATCACTTAAATATAACACCCAGTGCTAATGACAACAAGTGCCCACCTTAATACTCATTACCCATTTAGCCTGTCCTTCCTCCTCCTCCCCTCCAGCAACCCTCAGTTTGTTCTCTATAGTTGAGAGTCTCTTTTATGGTTTGCCTCTCTCTTTCTCTTTTGTTTTCTTTCCCCTATGTTCATCTGCTTTGTTTCTTAAATTCCACATATGAGTGAAATTCTTGGTATTTGTCTTTTTGTGACTAACTTATTTCACTTAGTATAATACCCTCTAGTTCCATTCACATTGTTGCAAATGCCAAGATTTTATTATTTTTGATGGCTAAGTAATATTCCATTGATATATATAACACATTTTCTTTATCCATTCATCAGTCAGTGGATGTCTGGGCTCTTTCCATAGTTTGGATATTGTTGATAATGCTGCTATAAACTTCAGGGTGTGAATGCCACTTTGAATCAGTATTTTTGTATCCTTGGGTAAATACCTAGTAGTGCAATTGCTGGGTCATGGGGTAGTTCTATTTTTAACTTTTTGAGGAACCTCCTTACTGTCTTCCAGAGTGGCTGCACCAGTTTGCATTCCTGTATAAGCATTGCAGTGTAAGAGGGTTCCCCTTTCTATGCATCCTTGGCAACATCTGTTGTTTCCTGTGTTGTTAATTTTAGCCATTCTGACAGGTGTGAGGCGATATCTCATTGTGGTTTTGATTTGTATTTCCCTGATGATGAGTGATGGTGAGTATCTTTTCATGTGTCTGTTTGCCATCTAGATATCTTCTTTGAAAAAGTTATCTATTCATGTCTTCTGCCCATTTCTTAACTGAATTAGTTGTTGGTGGTGGTGGCGGTGGCGGTGGTGTTGGTGTTGGTGTTGAGTTTCATGAGTTCTTTATAAATTTTGGATACTAACCCTTTATCAGATATATCATTTGCAAAGATCTTTTCCCATTCTGAAAGCTGCCTTCTTTTTCATTGTTTCCTTTGCTGTGCAGAAGCTTTTTATCTTGATGAAGTCCCAGCAGTTTATTTTTGCTTTTGTTTTCCTTTCCTCCAAGTCATGTCTAATAAGAAGTAGCTAAGTTTAAATATTAAAACAATCATTTGTCTGAATGAGCTTGGGAAGATGGCAGAGTAGAGTGACCCTGAGTTCACCCTGACCCACATTTTCAACTAGATATCATCCACATCCAAGTCAGTAAACTGGAGAGTGATCCAGAGACTGGCACAGAAACTCCACAATTAAATATAGAGAAGAAGCTGAATCTGAAAGGTTAGGAAGGTCAAAGAGGTGGAGGAAGGCTACCTGTAGGATGGAGGGAGCTGGATGTATGGAGAGGGCAGAGAAATGGGCCCTTGCACTAGGGAGCTCACATGGGGAAGACTAATCCCCATAATGTTTGGCTTTAATAACCAGAGGGGCTGAATGTGTGGTTTTGTAAAACCAGTGGGACTTGGAGCCTGGAGCTTTAAAAGTCAGCTGACACCCAGAGGGCGTTTATACAACACTGGTGTCAGATGGGAAACGGATGTGTTCATACTGATTTTGAAGCATGTTGGGGGACTTTTAAAATGAGGGAGCTGGAAGGTGCCAGTTTTCTCCCCCATACCCCAGCATAAACACAGAGACACTTGTAGGAGGCAGGGCTGCTCAGACACTTGCTACCTAACCTGCTAGCAGTGCAACATGCCCACAAGTTTTCCTGAGGACTTGCCCACTCTAAACCTGCTAACCTCGGCTCTGGGCTCAGGGAAAATTTTGTTAAAGCCACAATGCACTCTGCCAGCCACCAAATACACAGCTGCCACTGTCCACCACACACATCCATCATGCGTAGCCATGCATGCCCAGGCAACTTTGTGTGCTAGTCCCAGCCACACCCAGCCATCTCTGTGCCCAAGCTTGCTCCCCTGGCTGCCCTAGCATGCAGCCCACAGCTGCCACAGAGAGAAGTTTGCTAATTGCCACCCTGCTCCCAAGTTCCCCAGTAGGCATATGCCTTGGAGCTGGCTTGCCTGGGTCCCACTAACACCACAGAAAGCAAACAGAGGTCACCACAAGCAGAGAGTCAGTGCAGATGACTTTAGTGAAAGGAAAAGTGACTTAGACAGAAAAGTAGGGCTTAAGCAACACACATAGGCTACTCTCCTGAAATACAGGTTCTGATGAACAGAGGACACTGCTCTGCAGAGCACTTCAGGACCTCTTCATAAAGCCACTACATTCAAGAGCAGAAGACACAGCTGATTTTCTTAACACACAAAAACAGACACAGAGAGGCAGACAAAATGAGGAGACAAAGAAATTTATACCGATTGAAAGAATAGGACAAGACCACAGCCAGAGGTCTAAGCAAAACATATAAATAACATGTCTGATATACAATTTAAAACAGTGATCAATAGGATACTCACTGGACTTGAGAAAAGAGTGGAAGACATGAGTGAGACCCATAACACAGAGATAAGGGATAACATAGCAGAGATAGAGGCACAACAAACAAAAGGAGAAACACAATTGATGGAATGGACACCAAGATGACATAAGCAGAGGAAAGAATTAGTGACCTAGAAGACAGAAGAATGGAAAGTAATCAAGTTGAACAAAAGAGAGAAGAAAGAATTACGCAAAATGAAATTAAACTTAGGGAACGCAGTGACTCCCTCAAATGTAATAACATTCATATTATAGAAGTCCCAGAAGAAGAGGAGAGAAAAGTGGGCAGAAAATTTATTTGAAGAAATAATAGCTGAAAACGTCCCTAATCTTAGGAAGAAAACAGATATCTAAATCTAGGATACACAGAGAACCCCCAACAAAATTAAAAAGCAGACCCACGCCAAGATATATTGCAATTAAATTAGTAAAATTGAGTGATAAAGAAACAATTTTAAAAGCAGCAAGACAAAAGAAGTCATTAACTTACAAGGGAAAACCCATAAGGCTAGTAGGAGATTTCTCAACAGAAAATTTGGAAGCCAGAAGGGAGTGACCTGATAGATTAAAAGTGATGGATGAGAAAAATCTGCAGCCAAAAATAGTCTATCTAGCAAGGCTATCATTCAGAACAGAAGGAGAGATAAAGAGTTTCCCAGACAAACTAATGGAGCTCATGACCACTAAACCAGCTCTGCAAGAAATATTAAAAGGACTCTCAGTAGAAAGTGGAGACCAAAAGTGATCGTATAGATACAGAAATAAACAAAACAAAACAAAAAAGACTATTTCTATTAAAAAATCAGTCTAGGAACTCATAAAAAGGGATATGAAAATAATACCATATATCTAAAATGTACGGAGCAGAGAAGAAAAGAATGGGTTCAAATATAAGTGATCATCAACTTAATATAGCAAAAAGAGTCATATACAAACCTAATGGTAGCCATATGTCAAAAACTACTAATAAATATGCAAAGAATAAAAAGAAAAAATCCAAATATATAACTAAAGAAAATCAAAACATAAAAGAGAGAAAGACAAGACAGGATTAGAAAAAATCTTCAGACACAACCACAAAACAAGTAATAAAATGACAATAAATCTATATTTATCAGTAATTACTTCAAATGTAAATGGACTAAGAGTTTAAATCAAAAGATATAAGGTGATGGATAAAAAAATGAGACCCTCCTATATATTGCCTACAAGAGGCTCATTTTAGATATGAAGACATCTGCAGATTGAAAGTGAGATATCTAGTATGCAAATGAATGTCAAAAGAAAGCCAGAGTATCAATTCTTAATTTGAACAAAATAGACTTTAAAACAAAGAGTGTGGAATGCTTAGGATGTTCAGTCAGTTAAGCATCTGCCTTTGGCTTAGGTCATGATCCCAGGGTCCTAGTATCAAGTCCCACATCAGGCTCCTTGCTCAGTGGGGAGCCTGCTTCTCCCTCTGCCTGCCACTCCCACTGCTTTGTGCTCTCTGTCTCTGACAAATAAATAAATAAAATCTTAAAAAAAAAAAAAACAGAGTGTAATAAGAGACAATATTATTATATTACTGTATAATAATAAAGGAGATAATCCAACAAAAAGATACATTAATTGTAAATATTTATGCACCCAGCATAAGACCACTCAAATACATAACATAACATAAAGGAACTAATGTATAATAATACAATGATAGTAGGGGATTTAAACACTGTAGTCACATAAATGGACACATCATCTAAGCAGAAAATCAACAAGAAAATAATGGCTTTGAATTACAGATTGGACAAGATGAACCTAATAGATATATTCAGAACATTCCATCTTAAAACAACAGGATACACATTTTTTTCAAGTGCATATTGAACATTCTCCAGCATAGATCATGTATTAGCTCACAAAACAAACCTCAACAAATTCAAGAAGATCAAAATCATAACATGCATATTTTCCAACCACAACACTGTGAAACTTAAAGTCAACCACAAGATAAAACCTGGAAAGACCACAAATACATGGAAGTTAAATAACATACTACTAAACAATGAATGGGTCAACCAAGAAGTAAAAGAAGAAGTAAAAAAGTACATGGAAACAAATGAGCAATGAAAACACAATGGTCCAAAACCTCTGGGATGCCGCAGAAGTGATTCTAAGGGGAAGTTTGTAGCAATACAGGCCTATCTCAAGAAGCAAGAAAAGTCTCAAATAAGCAACCTAACGGAGCTAGAAAAAGAACAAGCAACAAAACCTGAAGCCAGCAAAAGGAAGGAAATAATAAAGATTAGAGCAGAAATAAATGATATAAAAAGTAAAAAAGAAAAAAATAGAACAGATCAATGAAACCAGGAGCTGGTTCTTTGAAAAAAAATCAATAAAATTGATAAACTTCTAGCCAGACTTACCAAGGAAAAAAGAGAAAAGATTGAAAAAGAATAAAATCACAAATGAGAGAGGAGAAATGACAGCACCACAGAAATACAAAAAAATTATAGGAGAATATAATGAAAAACTATATATCAACAAACTGGACAACCTAGAAGAAATGGATAAATTCCTGGAAACATATAAACTGCCAAAACTGAAATGGGAAGAAATAGAAGATTTGAACACACCAATAACCAACAAAGAAATTGAACCAGTTATCAAAAAAATCTCAACAGACACAAGTCCAGGACCAGATGCCCTCACAGGCAAATTCTACCAAGCATTTAAAGAAGAGTTAATACTGTTCTTCTCAAACTATTCCAAAAAATAGAAAAGGAATGAAAACAGCATATTCATTCTATGAAGCCAGCATTACCCTGATAACGAAACCAAATAAAGACACCACAAAGAACTACAGGCCAATATCCTTGATGAGCATGGATACAAAACTTCTCAGTAAAATACTAGCAAACTGAATTCAATAATACATTTAAAAAACCATTCACTATTATCAAGTGGTATTTATTCCTGTGTTTCAAGGATATTTTAATATTTGCAAATCAATCAATGTGATACATCACATCAATAAAAGAAAAGATAAGAACCATATGATCATTTCAATAGATACAGAAAAAAAATTGACAAAGTACAACATCCATTCATAATAAAACCCCGAACAAAGTAGGTTTAGAGGGAACATACCTCAACATAATAAAGGCCATTTATAAAACACACACACACACACACACACACACACACATACACACACACCAAATATAATTCTTTATTGGGAAAAACTGAGAGCTTTTCCCCTAAGGTCAGGAACAAGACAGGGCTATCCACTCTCACCACTTCTAGTCAACATAATACTGGAAGTCTTAGCCACAGGAATCAGACAACAGAAAGAAAAGGCATCCAAATTGGTAAGGAAGAAGAAAAACTTTCACTATTTCACAGATGACATGATACTACATATAAACAATCTGAAAGACGCCACCAAATAACTGCTAGAACTGACACACAAATTCAGTAAAGTCACAGGATACAAACTCAATGTACAGAAATCTGTTGCATTTCTATACACCAATAAAGAAGCAGCAGAAAGAGAAATTAAGAATCACATTTACAGTTGCACCAAAAACAATAAATACATAGGAATAAACCTAACTAAAGAGGTGAAAGACCTGTACTCTGAAAACTACAAAACACTGGTGAAAGAAATTGGAAGAGGACAAAAAGAAATGGAAAGACAATCCATGCTCATGGATTGGAAGAAAAATATTGTTAAAATGTCTCTATTAAAGCAATCTACACATTTAATGCAATCTGTATCAAAATAGCATCAGTGTTTTTAACAAAATTAGAATAAACAATCCTAAAATTTGTATGGAACCCAAGAGACCCAAACAGCAAAGCTGGAGGCATCACAATTCTGGACTTCAAGTTATATTATAAAGCTCTAACAAAACAGTATGTTACTAATACAAAATTAGACCCATGGATCAATGGAGCAGAATAGAAAATCCAGAAATAAACCCACAATTACATGGTCAATCTTCAACAAAGGGGGAAAGAATATCCAGTGGGAAAAAGTCTCTTCAGCAAATGGTGTTGGGAAAACTGGACAGCAACATGCAAAAAATGAAACCGGACCACTTTCTTACAGCATACACAAAAATAAATTTAAAATGGGTAAAAGACCTACATGTGAAACCAGAAATCATAAAAATCCTAAAGGAAAACACAGGCAGTAACCTCTTTGACATTGGCCATAGCAACTTCTTTCAGGGTACATTGCAAGGGAAACAAAAGCAAAAACAATTGGAACTACATTGAAATAAAAAGTTGCTGCATAAAAGGCAGTCCTAAGGGGGAAATACATAGCCATCCAAGCCTCACTCAAAAGAATAGAAAAATCTAAAATGCAGTTTTTATATTCTCACCTCAAGAAGCTGGAACAGCAACAGAGGGACAGGCCTAATCCACGCACGAGGAAGCAGTTGACCAAAATTAGAGCTGAAATCAATCAAGCAGAAACCAGAAGTACAGTAGAGCAGATCAACAGGACTAGAAGCTGGTTCTTTGAGAGAATCAATAAAATTGACAGACCCCTGGCAAGACTTATCCAAAAGAAAAGAGAAAGGACCCAGATTATTAAAATTATGAACGAAAAAGGAGAGGTCACGACGAGCACCATTGAAATTGGAAGGATTATTAGAAATTTTTATCAACAGCTATATGCCAATAAACTAAGCAATCTGGAAGAGATGGAATCCTTCCTGGAAACCTATAAACTACCAAGATTGAAACCGGAAGAAATTGATTCCTTAAACAGGCCAATTAATTATGAAGAAATTGAGTCAGTGATAAACAACCTTCCAAATAACAAAACTCCAGGCCCAGACGGTTTTCCTGGGGAATTCTACCAAACATTCAAAGAAGAAATAATACCTATTCTCCTAAAGCTATTTCAAAAAATAGAAACAGAAGGAAAGCTACCAAACTCATTTTATGAGGCCAATATTACCTTGATCCCCAAACCAGGCAAAGACCCCATCAAAAAGGAGAATTACAGACCTACTTCCACGAATATGGACGCCAAAAATCCTCAACAAGATACTTGCTAATAGAATCCAACAGTACATTAAAAGGATTATCCATCACGATCAAGTGGGATTCATACCTGGGATGCAAGCGTGGTTCAATATTCGCAAATCAATCAGCGTGATACATCATATCAACAAGAAAAGACTCAGGAACCATATGATCCCTCAATCGATGCGAAAAAGATTTGCAAAAACAGCATCCTTTCCTGATTAAAACCCTTCAGAGTGTAGGAATAGAAGGTACATTTCCTCAATCTCATAAAAGCCATCTATGAAAAGCCTACCTGTTTTCTCAATGGGGAAAAGCTGGAAGCCTTTCCCTTAAGATCAGAACCTGCTTAAGGATGCCCACTCTCGCCACTATTATCTAACATAGTGAAGTCCTTGCAACAAATCAGACGACAAAAAGGGATCAAAGGTATTCAAATTGGCAAAGAAGAAGTCAAAATGTCTCTCTTTGCAGATGACATGATACTCTATATGGAAAACCCAAAAGAAGCCACTCCCAACACATTAGAAGTTATAGAGCAATTCAGTAACGTGGCAGGAACAAAAATAAAGCTCAGAAATCAGCTGCATTTCTATTACACAACGAATCACGAGACCCGAAGAAAGAAGGAAATCAGGAATCCATCCCATTTCACAATAGCACCAAAACCAATACGTTACCTTGGAATTAACTAACCAGAGACGTAAAGGACTATATTCTAGAAACTATAAATCACTTCTCTTAAAAGACATTGGGTGAAAGACATCAAAAGAGATGGAAAAGATATTCCATGCTCTATGATTAAAGAATTAACATAGTTAAAAATGTCCATGCACCCAGAGTATCACACTTCAATGCTGTCCTCGATCATAAATACCAGTACATTTTTCTAAAGAACTTGGCAACAAACAGTCCTTAAATTTGTATGGAAACAGAAAAGGCCCCGAATCTCCAAGGAACTGTTGAAAAGGAAAACAAAGCTGGGGCATCACCAATGCCAGATTTCGAGCTGTACTACAAAGCTGTGATCACAAAGACAGCATGGTACTGGCACAAAAACAGACACATAGACCAATGGAACAAAATAGAGAGCCCAGAAATGGACCCTCGGCTCTTTGGGCAACTAATATTTGATAAAGCAGGAAAAACATCCGTGGGAAAAAGACAGTCTCTTCAATAAATGGTGCTGGGAAAATTGGACAGCTACATGCAAGAAGAATGAAACTTGACCACTATCTCACACCATACACAAAAATAAACTCCACATGGATGAAAGATCTCGATGTGAGACAGGAATCCATCAAAATTCTAGAGGAGAACATAGGCAACAACCCTACGATCGACTGGCCAAAGCAACCTTTTTCATGACACATCCCCAAAGGCAAGAGAAACAAAAAGATAAAATGAATTTATGGGACTTCATCAAGATTAAAGTTTCTGCACATCCAAGGAAACAGTCAGAAAAACTAAGAGGCAGCCCACGGAATGGGAGAATATATTTGCAAATGACACTACAGATAAAGGACTGGTATCAAGATCTACAAAGAACTTCTCAAACTCAATACACGAGAAACAAATAAACAAATCAAAAAATGGGCAGAAATATGAACAGACACTTTTCCAATGAAGACATACAAATGGCTAACAGACACATGAAAAATAAGTTCAAAATCATTAGCCATCAAGGAAATTCAAATCAAAACCACACTGAGATACCACCTACGCCAGTTAGAATGGCAAAAATAGACAAGGCAAAACAACAATTAAGTTGGAGAGGATGTGGAGAAAGGGATCCCTCCTACATTGTTGGTGGAGCTGAGTTGGTACAGCCACTCTGGAAAACAGTGTGGAGGTCCCTTAAAAAGTTAAAAATTGAGCTACCCCATGAGTCCAGCCATTGCACTACTGGGTATTTACCCCAAAGATACAGGCGTAGTGGAAGAGAAGGGCCATATGCACCCCAATGTTCATAGCAGCAATGTCCACAATAGCTAAATCGTGGAAGGAGCCGAGATGCCCTCTCAACAGATGACTGGATTAAGAAGTTGTGGTCCATATATACAATGGAATATTACTCAGCTATCAGAAGAACGAGTTCTCAACATTTGCTACAACATGGACAGCACTGGAGGAAATGATGCTAAGTGAAATAAGTCAAACAGAGAAAGACAACTATCATATGATTTCTCTCATCTATGGAACATAAGAACTAGGATGATCGGTAGGGGAAGAAAGGGATAAAGAAAGGGGGTAATCAGAAGGGGAATGAAACATGAGAGACTATGGACTATGAGAAACAAACTGAGGACTCAGAGGGGAGGGGTGGGGGGAATGGGATAGGCTGGTGATGGGTAGTAAGGAGGGCACGTATTGCATGGTGCACTGGGTGTTATACACAACTAATGAATCATCAAGCCTTACATCGGAAACCGGGGATGTACTGTATGGTGACTAACATAATATAATAAAAAATCATTTAAAAAAAAAAAAAAAAAAAGTTGCTGCATAGCAAAAAAAAAAAAAAAATCAGTATAACTAAAATGCAGCCTAAGGAATGGGAGAAGATATTTGCAAATGTGCAAATGACATATCTGATAAAGAGTTAGTATCCAAAATTTATAAAGAATGTATAAAATTTAATGCCCCCAAACCCAAATAATCCTATAAAAATAAGACATAAATGGACATTTCTCTATGGAAGACAGTCAGATGGCCAACAGACACATGTAAAGATGCTTATCATCACTTACCATCAGGGAAATGCAAATCAAAACTACAGTGAGATGTCACCTCACACCTGTGGCTAAACTCAACAGCTAGACTTGTTAAAATCAACAGTACAAGAAACAACAGGTGTTGGTGAAGATGTGAAGAAAAAACATTTGTGCAGTGTTGGTTGGAATGTAAACTGATGCAGCCACTGTGAAAAACAGTATGAAGATTTTCAAAACGTTAAAAGTAGAACTATTCTAAATCCAGCAATCATACTACTGGGTATTTACCCAAAGAATGCAAAAATCCTAATTCAAATGGATACAGGCACTGCTATGTTTATAGCAGCATTATCTACAGTAGCCAAGATATGGAAGCAGCCCAAATGCCCATTGAGTAATGACTGGGTAAAGAAGAGGTAATATAAACGTACAATGGAATATTACTCAGCCATAAAAAAGAATGAAATCTTGCTGTTTGCTATGACATGTATGTAGCTAGAGAGTATGAGGCTAAGGGAAATAAGTCATTCAGATGAAGACAAATACCATACGATTTTACTCATATGTGGAATTTAAGAAATAAGCAAACAAAGGGGGAAAAAATAGAAAGCCAGAAATAGACTTTTAATTATACAGAATAATCTGATGGTTACCAGAGGAGAGGGAGGTGGGTTGATGGGTGAAACAGGTGATAGTGAGTAAGGAGTGCACTTGTGATAAGTACCGGGTGATGTATGGAAGTGTTGAATCACTATATTGTACACCTGAAACTAATATTACACTGTATGCTAACTGGAATTAAAATAAAAACTTAAAACAAAATAAAACAAAGCCAATCATTTGTCTTCAGTCAAGTATGTGAAAAACACTGAAGGTGACTATAGTGGTCATTAATTATAATTAAATTGATTAGTCTTATTATTTAAGAATACTAACCTAAACAAAATGAAATATATTGGACTGTAACTTCACCTTATCCATAACAGAAACATCTTTTCAATATTGTCAAAGATGTTCTAAGAGTTTACGTTGTTCTTGAATGTCATTTGAAAATATTCACATTCAAAAATATTCAAGGGGCACCTGGGTGGCTCAGTTGGTTAAGCATCTTCCTTTGGCTCAGGTCATAATCTTAGGGTTCTGGGAGCAATCCCCACGTTGGGCTCCCTGCTCAGCATGGAGTCTGCTTCTCCTCCTTTCTGTGCCCCTGCCCCCTGCTCATGTGCTCTCGCTCTCTCTCTCCAATAAACAAATAAAATCTTGTAAAAATTTTCAAAATGTAATATAAATACCAATTCATAACTAATCAAAAAATATATTTCTGATTTATGTTACCTGCTGTGTGATTATTTTTCACCATAAAGTAACCATTACAAATGTCTAGCAATGATGCAAGGATTACATGAATTATTGAGTATCTATAACACATGCATGATGGTAATGATGATTTAGAATATTGTAATGACCGAAGTTTGTTCCTTAGGTTATTTGAATAAGTTGAGTACATAACCTCTATGCTTTCAGATACATGGATACACATACTTTAGAAAAGGATAAAAATATTGTTATTGTTTATTTTCTATTATTTCTACTAATAAGATGATGATTTCTATTAGCTTCCAGTAACAACAATCCATTCTAATTTAAGTAGAAAGTAATTTAAGTCAGAGAACTGGAAGTCTTTACATTTATTGGAAGAGCTGCCTGAGTAGATCCTATTTGTCACAGAACAGCAAAGTAGTCTGTCAAGGGAACAATGATGTATTCCAAGATTTCAAAGCTGAGTAATCAGGGAGTCGTGTCAAAACTATGGGCTTCAAGACCACACTGCTTTTTCTAGAGACCCCACGACCAAACAGTTCGATCTAACTATGACATCCACAAAGGTAGCTAAAAAACTCTGAAATTTGTTAAATGGCTCAGCTTCTGCACTTCTTACAACACAGCTGCAGAGGCATAGCCGTTGCCCCAAAATATACATATCGGTCTTCAAAATCTGGCCCACATGCAGCTTCTTGGTGGGAGCTACATTCCGTGTAAGATCTGAATTGCTTGGAAGTCTGGGAAGCCCAGTCTTTAGCATTCCAGTCTCTTAACGCACACTGAGGCACAGGAGAGTGAACCATTCTGTAATATCTAGCACACAGATATTTTAAATTACTTGTTTTAGCTATAATGCTTCCACCCAATAGTCTGCAGTGACTTCTGTTTTAAATCTAAATATTCAAACATTGCTGTAGTCATTAGCATCCACACAGCAACTGTATTATACACATTAATGGAAATACAAATTCCTGTCTCTAATTCAATAACCTCCTCTCAACATTTGTTCTGTCACTCTATAATTTACCCCGAATTTTCTTTAAAGAGCATGCTGAAAACCTTACTCTTATTTATGAATCTTTGAGTATTAACAATATCCAGAGCTGAATAATCAAGAACTATTTTCAGCTATCATTCCATGGTTAACTATACCCCAGATTTTGTGGCAGAGGAGCTTAACTCAGAGTTTGCTTTGCTTTTTTACTAACTGAGCATTCACTATTGTATTTTATGTGTCATTTTTTTAAGCAGAGAAATTGGCATTTTTCCTCCATGTGATTGCCTTAGAGTATTTATGTTTCAGATACAAATGCAACAGACAGGCTTTTTTTTTTTTTTCCAAGATGGAAATCCTGTAACAAAAGAATCAACCTTGATCCCGTTCAGCACAGCAGTCCTGCACTTGCTGTGCGTAGCCGTAATACAACTACTATTACTACTACTCTTACTACATTATTTAAACTGAAAAGTTACATGAGTTATGCTAAACACTTAAAATGCCTTAACCTCCAAAACACACAAAAAAATTATGAGATACATGAAACACACTGATTTTCTTTATAAGGAAATAGATCAATAGAAAAAATTAAATACCTTGGACAAAGTCAGAGCTTGGTAAATGGTAGGAACTGATTCTCATCCAACTCCTTTTTGGTCCTGTTTTGGTTATCTATTTGTGTATGACAAATTGCACAAACTGAGTGGCTTAAAACAGCACACAGTTATTATCTCACTAGTGTTTACAGGTCAGCAGTGGCAGGGCTTAGCTGGATATTCTGCTAAGAATGTTACATGGCTGCAATCAAGCTATCTACTGGAATTTGTTCTTATCTGGAAACCTGACTAAAGAAGAGTTCACTTAGTGTGTTGGTGAAATTCATTTCCTTGCATCTGTAGGACGGGGGCTCTAGTTTCTTGTTGGCTATGGGCAGAAAGCTTAGATACTTGCCAGGTGGGTCATACAGCATGACTGCTTACTTCTTCCGGGACAGTTAGGTAAAGAATCTCTAGAGCTAGTAAGCTAGAAATATAGGGTCTTACATAATGTAACATTATCACAGGAGTATATTTCACCAACCTCGCCATATTTTATTCATTAGAAGCAAGTCACAGGTCACCTCATGCCCAAGGACTGGTAGCAGTGCTGGTGGGCTTATAAAAAGGTATAAACACCAGCAGGCAGAAATTATGGGTGACCACTGGAGTCCGTCTGCCACAGTCTACCCTTGAGCTCCCAATGATTCTTGTCCATTCCAAATGAAAAATACACTTACTATCCCACATCCCAAATCCTCAAAGACTCATAATAATTTGATTACAGCACCTGCTCAAATCAAAGTATAGGATCTAAATTAAATCTATATTTGGATGAGGTCCCTTAAGTGTAGTTTCTCTTGATTCATTGATTTGTAAAACTGAAGAGACTAGTTGTCTGCCTCTTCCCCATTCAGGCAACATACAGTAGTGAGCTAGGCATAGGAAAACAGCTATAAACATTCCTACCCATAGATGGAAAGTAAAAGGAGTCACTACTTTAGCAGTTTTAAGATACACTTGGGCAAATGTTGGCTATTTCCTTACTTAGGTTTCAATGCCTGGGAAGAATTGTCCGTGACTCTTAGCTCCCTCTCTGGGTACTTGGTTCCGTCTCCCAAGTCATCCTTCCTTTTTCATGTGAGGTAGCACGTGTTGCAACAGCCTGCTTCTTCTTTGCAGACTTTTGGGACTTCAGCAGCCTCCTTTCTTTTGATCTTTCTGTTTCTTTAAGTCCAAATTGGCAAGAAATAAATTTCTCAAAAAACTTTGTAGACCTTGAGCGGATTTCACTAGGGTTCACTCTACCAGCCACAGCTACAGATCTTTTCAAAATAAGCCCTTTACTTCCAGAAGATACAACTGGGATGCCTGAAGGGCAACACCTTTAAGCTTCCTAGAGCCTCTAGGTTTGTTTAGAAGGTATGTGAGGCACAACATTAGAGTCTTTAGTCTTTTCAAAGGATGCTTTGCGAGGCTGAATACCTGTTCTTTTGACTTTTTCAAAGTTTTAGCAAAAGTTTGTACAGTCAATCCTTGGCTTTTTTTTTTTTTCCCTAGATCACACTTTTTAAGCAGTATTTGGAAGACCTCTCTCAATGTTAGCATCCTTTGCTACCTGGGAATCTTGAGAATTTTCAAAGATACCAAGTCCTGTTTCCTTTTTATTAAACATTTCTCCTTCAATTCATCTTGCTTCTCTAGAATTTTAACAATAACCAGTGAGAAAAAAAAAAAAAACAGTAGGAATTCATTACTTGGAAATTCCTTCATTGTATGTCCGAGATTATCACTTAAATTTCTGCTTTTCATTTATCTCATAACTTTGCTAAACTTTCTGTCACTACATAACAAGGTTCTTCTTTTCCAGTTTCTGATAACATACACCTCACATGTCTTGCACTGTCACTGTTGGCATACTTAAGTCCAGATTTATGGTGATATTCTATTCAAAGCAATTTAGGATTTCTCTACCATGTTCCTCAAAATTTCTCCAGCCTCTACCCACTGCCTGCTTCTAAAGTCACTCCCACATTTTTAGGTATTTGTTACAGCAACACCCACTTCCAGGTACCAGAATCTTTATTAGTTATATGTTGCCTCTTAGCAAATTCCAAAGAACATAGTGGTTTGAAACAATGCACATTTTTATCTCACAGTTTCTAGGTGTCAGAAGTCTGAGTTCTGCTTATCTGGGTTCTCTGGGTGAGACTTCACAAGGCTACAACCAGGGTGTCAGCTGAGATATCTTCTCATCTGGAGATTGACATGGAGAACAGTCCATTTCCAGGCATGCTGAGGTTATTGGCAGAACACATTTACTTGTGTCTTTAGGACTGAGGTGCTAGCTTTTTTGCTAAGTGTTAACTGAAGGTCTTTTTAGATCCTGGAGGCTGTGCTAAGATCCTTGCCAAATAGATCACCCAAACTGACTGTTTACTTACTCAATGCCAGCTAGAGAGAGAGATTCTCTAGATTTTGTCTGCTAAGAATATGGAATCTTACACAATGTAATAAAATTACTTCCCATCATCTCTGTCATATTCTATGTTGGTTAGAAGCAAGTTACAGGCCCCACTCACACTCAAGGGAAGGGTATCATTATACATGAATATGAATACCAGTGGCAGGCATCAAGAAAAATCACTCTAAAAAGAGGAGAAGAAAGAAACAAAGAAAAAGAAAAAAAGAAAGAAAGAAAGAAAGAAAGAAAGAGAGAGAGGAAGGAAGGAAGGAAGGAAGGAAGGAAGGAAAAGGAAAGGACAAGGAAAGGAAAGGAAAGGAAAGGAAAGGAAAGGAAAGGAAAGGAAAGGAAAGGAAAGGAAAGGAAAGGACAAGGAAAGCCGCTCTAGGGTCTGTCCACTACAGGTCAGACCCCAAGTTCTATATATTCCAAGACTAGCCTTAATAACTTTATGAATTTGATTTTTTTAAAAAACCTGTGAATTTTATTCTTCAAAATGCTTCAAAAAAGAAAATTGGTCCCACCAGCCAGAGACCTGTGTAATGATGATGATCACGAAGTTTTAAAAACTTCAAACTTCTTCCTTTAACACTATTATATAGCACTAATAATGACTATAGTTGTCTCAGATTGAAAAGAAAATTAATTTATATATACAGTATATATAAATTTACACTATAATCAATATATTTTGATTGTATTATAATTAAAATATATTTTAATAGAACTTGAAAATAGCAGTTAAAATATTATCAAAATTGTTTGAAATGTATGAAAAGAGAGTATCTCTTAAATTCCACAAAGTTAGAATCTGTATTAAAACATTCTAATTATGGTGTTCCTCATAAAAAACACTAGTAAACTATTTAATACTCCATTATTTAAATGAATCTCTCCTCACGTCTAGCTTTGATGTTGTATCTACTTAATTTTCACTGCATTTTAAAGAGTAATTAATATAGTAGACATAAAACTTTCAAGGAACTGATGTATTTATTACTGAAAACTTAATTTGTCTGTTTTCACAAAGGTAAAATCTAACTCAATGTACATGTTTCATTTCTCCTTCTCGAAGGTATTATTTTTAATTGAGTCTTGCAAATTGATTTAATTAGCCTAGTTTTTCTTTATTCTCAGACTATTATATTTCAATCATTATAGGATGAAGGCTTTGTTATGCATTTAAAATTCATTTTACTCTAAAGTGAAATCTTGCATACAGAATACCACATCAGCAGCAGCATTCTGGCCCCACCATCATAATGCTAGGAATATGGGAAGGATAAAAAACTTGGAAAATATACAGCCTCACATGGAGAAATACCAAACAAAAAAAATTTAAAATTCACACTATGTGTCTTTTTTTATAATGTGAGATATAGATAGATACACACACACACACATACATGTTTACACAGTTTTAAAAACACACTGGTTAATTTTTAGAATCAAATGTCACAATCATTTGGCACAATCTAAAAAATAATAAAATTTTTAGGAATCATCAGTATGTAGTGTTTGAAACTCATTATTTAGTGCACTAGACCTAGGAAAAATTTGTGAGGTTTTATAATAAAATTTATTTACTCAACCGAATTTTAACTCACTAGTGAATCAAAAAATTTTAACTCACTAGTGAATCAAAAAAATCACTCCTAAGCATTATTTTCCTGTCATTTTGCAAAACTTATCAAAATGTAATTATTTAAATTTATATAATAGTAAGTACATTTTTTCATTTTAGCAGTAATATCTGTTAGTAAACAGAAGATTTTGTAGAACAAAATTTTAAAAGTTGCCCACAATCAGCAAAAGTATTATTATCAATTGCTTGCATAATTTCTTGTATTCCTTATGAAAATTCTGTATCTAATCCTGTCTCCAGTAGCATTACCCAGTAGAATACAATGCATGCCACTTATGTAATTTTTAATTTTCTGATACGTTAAGTGATGTATAAGGAGATAGGTGAAATAAATTTTAATAACCTATTTTATTATACCTAATATGTACAAAATATATATAACATATGGATGTGAACTTGGTGCCACAGTGCCCAGATTTTTGCTTAAACATTATTCTGGATGTTTTTGTGAGGGTAACACATTGAGAGGAGAATATAATTTAAACCAGTAGACTTTGAATAAAACAAATTGCTCTCTATGATGTGGACCTCTTCCAGTCACTTTAAGGCCTGAATACAACTAGACTGATCTCTGGGATTCTGCCAGCAGATGGCCTGTGGACCATTTTTTAATTGTAATATAAACTCTTCCCTGGACCTCCAGCCTGATGGCTAAGCTTGAAGATCTTGTACTCCCCAACCTCCATTATTGTGTTATCCAATTCCTTAAAATAAATCATCCTCTCTCTTTTTGTCTCTAAGTACACACACACACACACACACACACACACACAAACACACACACACCCCATTACCCCTGTTTCTCTGGAGAATACTAATAAAAAGCATATAATCAATATAAAATATTAATGAGTTATTTTGCATTTATTTTTTATTTTAATTCCAGTGTATGTTCATTTTTTGATACTAATTCATTAAAATCCTGTGTGTATTTAAGACTTAAAATAGTAGCCACATTTCGAGTGATCAATAACCAGATGGGACTAGTGGCTACCACCGTGGATGGTACAGGTCTGTGATATTTGAAGCTTATTACATACCTAAGCTTGTCTAATAACCTAAGGAATGTGTAAAGTGCACTAGAGAGGTAGGGCTTAGGAAACAGTAGGTCTGATAAGCCCTACTATAGTAAACATAACCTGATGCTTACTCAGACTATTATGTGGGAATCAATTTTAATTTTTTGGTGCTATTAAATACTACTAGGTCAGCCATAACATTTGTTTTGGGGGGAAATTGAGGGTTTTGGGGTAGGGTTTTTTTTGCATTTTTTTCTAATCTTTCTGTTTTGAGGCCTTAAAATGAAGTCTAATTCTGAATAGTGGTAATGGCTCATGTAAAATCAGAAGGTATAATAGAGACATAGAAAATAATCAAAGTTTATAGAAGTTGAGTAATTATTTCAGTTAATTGTCTTCTTATCACTTAGAAAATTACTTGAAATTGTTGATATTAAAAAGAAAGAGTGAAGATATCTTGTTCAGAGTCCACATAACATTTTTTTTTTAATCACAGGACAATTTTCTTGTGTTTTACATGACGGGGAAATGGCTTCTTTTTTTTTTTTAAGATTTTATTTATTTATTTGAGAGAGAGAGAGAGAGAGAGCACAAGCAGGGGGAACAACAGGCAGAGGGAAAAACAGGCTCCCTGCCAAGCAAGGAGCCCGAGGCAGGGCTTGATCCCAGGGCCCTGGGATTGTGACCTGAGACAAAGACTGATGCTCAATTAGCCACCCAGGAGCCCCTGACAGGAAAACTTCTTAAGTAGCCAAGAATGCATACTTAATTAGAAAATCTCTGAGAAATTAAGCACATGGTTTTTTTGTTTGTTTTTTTCCTATTGTCCAATTTCAAAGTTATTTATTCATATTTCCTATTTCCAAATTACTAGTCTAAATGGAAAAAAATGAAATGTGTTTCTTAGAAGATGTATATAATTTTTGGTGTTTTCCACATATGCCAAAGTTCACACAAAAATATCCTTTCTCATAATTCATAACTCTCATAATATCTTTTAAAGGTCTTTGTCTGGCTTTTCAAGTACCCTTACACTGACTACAGTGCATAGTTATTAAATATATTTTATTTTTTCTCAATATTTCCCTAAATGGATGAATTTTAGGGTCTGGCTGAAAAAGTGCAGAATCTCATCCAACATGATTCTGGGTTGATCTTTTATCTGAAATGTTTTGTTTGTTTGTTTGTTTGTTTGTTTGTTTTTAATGAGATAGCCTCATCTTTATCCACTTCTTCGTGCATCATTCCTCTGCTTTTATTATCTGTTCATTTAATTTTTTTTATACCAATCAGCATCATCTGGGTGATTTGTTTAATGATTGCTTTTTGAAAACTGTCTTACACAGGGTAATTGTCTCTAACAAGAAGTGGGAAAGAATCCTTATTGTAAAAGCATTATTGTCGTTCTGATTGAATGAAAGGGGAATTCAGTTATTCGTTGCAAAGATTACTTCAAAATACATGGTTTCAAAGTATTTTTGATTCAGAATGGTTAAAGCAATCTGGTCTCAGGTAATGATAAGAAATGACATAATCTCTCAGCCACAGAATGATTTCTCAAGCTCACTATTTTTTACCTTTACCTAGCAAAGTGTAGAAGTACTTGTTTAAGCCAAGTTTTTTTTTTTAATCAGAGGAGAGTACAAAATACACAATTTGTACAGTTATTGGACAAATACACTTATACTTTAATATGCAGAGGGAATAGCAGAAGGTGAATCTGAAAATATAAGCTTAAGATCATGCACCTAATTTAATGACAGGTAGGAAATTAGGACATAATTCAGCAGTCAATGGGGAATATTTACGAGTTTAAGTCAGAAAAGTTACATGATTAGAATTGAGTTTTAAAAACATAACTGAAACAAGACAGAGAATTCATAAAGACAAGAGTCTAAAAAATTAAAGGTAGGCAAATAAACCGTTTTATTAGTACAAGAAAGCATAAATGGAGGGCTGATTAGAGATTGCAGTCTTCAGTGTGGGAAGACAAAGAACAATATAGGAATATGTTTCATATGTAGAATCAATAGGACATGGTTTCCAAATTGTGATGTTGTGAAGGAATGGAAAAAAAAAAAAAAGCAAAACAATAGCAACAAAAAGTCACTGAATTTCTCTGCTTTAGAAAAAATGTAAGCAAAATGATAATAATAATAATAGCAACAGAAAAGACCCTAAATTTCATTGCTTTAGAAAAAAATGTAAGTAATAAAAAATGTAAGCAAAAATGTAGGAGGCCTTTAGGTTTGGAAATCGAAAGGTTACTGCAAATAGAATTAATGTCATAAAAATGATCATGAGTCTGCATTTTTCAAAAATTTTCGAGAACTATCCCATTTCCTACCTAAACAAAGCATAAAATTTCTAGCATCGACCTTAATGTCCTCTGGAAATAGATCCAATCCAGTATCGCCCATCTTCTGCCACCCTCTGAGAACCCACATATGCAGCCACAGTATTTTATTTTTAACAATTGAAGCAGAGGTGTGTGGTGTTAACCTGGAGTTTTCTTCCATGTGGAGAGAGAATAAATAATTTATCTCTCCTGACTGTTCTCTATACCTCTCACACACACTCTCCAGGGTGAAGTAATGAATTATCTGATACATTTGGAGGAGAAACTCATTGTACATAGCCCAACAGCTTCTTCTGGGGATTAAGCTACGTACGTGAAATTGGGTTTTCTCCTTTGCTCCTATATGTCATAAAATTTAACTCCAGTTCACTGTGGCTTCTGTTTTGATAAGTAAGTCTATATAATTCTGAGTTTTAATATTAGGAATCCTAGAGGTTGTAGCTTCAAATCTAGCTGTTTCTCATCCTTCAGTTTATTAAAATTGTCATTTTTCACACATTAATTATTCACTAAGCATCTACTATGTGCAGCAGTGTTCTAGAGATGAGAAATGCAGACGTGAACTTCATGAAAACCACTGTATAGATCTTACTTAATAGGTGTTAAAGGAGATATGTTGGCCCTTGACATCTTTATCTTATTTCTCAATTGTTTTATAATTTGATTGAGGGAAAAGGGTGTTGTTTATTGAATCTTTCTCCACTGCCCCTCACCTCAGATCATCTTGGTTTTAACCACTTCCCTAAATTCCATTTCTACTGTCATGCCTTGGTTGTGTTTTTCTCTACGTCTTCAATTTAACCTTTAATTCTGACTTACATGCCACTACCTCTAAACCTTGTCATTGTCAGCGAAATTATATTTTCTTTTTTATGCTTCTCTAAAAGTTTATATTTTAACTATTTTCACTATGTCTTTTATGTTATACACAATTTAGATAGAAAAATGGATAAATTAGATAGATGGGAAGAAAGAAAAAAGAAAGAAACAAAAAGTAATTTTTTATTATGGAAAATTTGAACATATACAAAATTAGATATATGTATATTTATAGTATATTGACTGGTATCTTGAATATATTGGTGTATTGAAACCCCATGTAATCTATGCTCAGCTTCAGCTATTATTAGCATATAGTCAATCTATTTTACCCAAATCCCCCAATAACTTTCACAAAATATTATTTGAAATGAATATAGACACCTTACTATTTAATCAGTAAATATTTTGGTATTAAATATTTTGAAATTTTCCCTAAAGGATGAGAACTTTAAAGCAAAAAGAGATATATTTCTTTTATTCTTTCATGTCTAAAATGTCATAAACATAATATTTGAGAGACCGATTTTCTAATTATAAAATTTCAGTTTGGAAATGATTTTCTTAATGAAAGTTTGTAGACATTATTTCACTGTTGTTTACTACTAAGAGAAGTTTGATCATGTGTAAAACTTTGTATGTTTTGCATGTTATCTATAATCTTTGCTTTGGTAGGTTTTGAATTTTGTAATAGTAATTCATTAACAAATTTTGGGTCTTCTCAAAATAACATAACTTATGTTATATAATAACATAATTTATTATATAACTCCCAATAACATAAGGACCTGGGCACCTTTTCACTAAGAAAACTTTCATTAATTCCTCATATTCTTTAGAAGATATGTTTTTCCCTTGTCGTCTTCTCTGCTTTTATTTCATGAAATGGACCATTTCTGCTTCAGTTTCTATGTAGAATAAAACTTCTGTTATGTGCAGGGTTGGAGTCTGTGTATTTACACCAATAAACTGGATAAGGAAAGGCATTTGGGGACATAAATCTTTTAGAGAATTTTGACTGATTTTGTATTTACTTTATCATGCTTCCCTTCAACCATTCACATTTCATGATGCTTTCCATATCCACAGCTGTCCTTGGTTCTGTGACAAAGATTGGCATAATCTTATTGGCATTCCTTCTATAGATACTTCATATTTATTCTTTAATTTTGCTAACTTCTCTAGAGGCTATGAGTCAAGAGTCTTATAAACTTTCTATTTGTCATTTAGGTTATGCCTTTTATTTCTCTATTTTATGTGAATTTAGGTAAGGCAAAAAAGAAACATATTGAACAGAGGTTCAGTTCCCCACTTGTAACTGGAAGTCAATGCTGTCTTTCTAATTTACATTTCTTGGTTTTCTTTGATTTCCCAATCTTGTAATGTTTCTTTATATCCTGGATTTTTGTCCAATTATAATCACATCATATTATAATCAATAGTAAGGAGGAAATCTAGGAAAAGTCACCTTTTAAAATGTTATTGCAGAATTTGGGTGCAGATTTATTTATCTATTTATTTATTTATATATTTTAAAAGATTTTAAAAATTTATTTCAGACAGAATGACAGCAAGAGGGAGCTCAAGCATGAGTAGGGGGTGGGGGAGGAACAGTAGGACAAGCAGACTCCCCACTGAGCAGGGAGCCCCATGCAGGGCTTGATCCCAGGACCCTGGATCAGGACCTGAACCCAAAGCAGACACTTAACCAGCTGAGCCACCCAGGTACCCCTGGGTGCAGTTTTAAAATTAATTCACTTAAGTGATTGATTCAGTTAGAATTTACTGTGTAAGAAAACACTCCAAAATATAACATCTTAAAATAATAATCACTTTTTAGCCTAGGAATCTGTGGATGTTTAACCTTGTCTGAGCTTGACTGGATTCTTCTGGTTTGAGCTTAACTCAACTATTGTCTGGTACCTCAACTGGGGACACTTAATCTCACATCTTCCAGCAGGCTATCAGAGCTACTTTACATAGTGGTGGGAGAGTTTAAGGAGCAGCAAGTGTATAAACTCCAATCAATAAGCCAGTACTTATATATTTTTATATTGTCCCATCATATTTTTTTACTGTCCTATTGACAGGACTAGATTCATGGGGTAGAACAGTAGACTTCACTGCTTTATGTAAGATGTTGCAAAAGTAGAAAAAAAAATTTGGTGGTCATTTTTCCAAGTTAAAACATGACTGGATATTTTATAAAAAAACAAAACCAAAAACCATTGTTACTGATTAGTCTTAAAAAGAGAAGTAAAATTTTCTTGCACTTATTTCTTGGTAGCCAAACCAAACCTTTTTAGATTTTTCATATAGAACTCTCTATAATGTGGGAATATTAATAGTATTTACAATTATAGCCCACAGTCAATTACACGTGGCTAATCAGGATAAAGGACCATGAACTAATATTTATAACCACCATCCCTATAAGAAATATTTTTAGGCAAATATCATTTTTAATTTCCAAAGTGTATTGCAGTGAAAATTAAATTCATTTTTGTAGAATAAAATCATAAGGAAACATTTATTCACAGAAAATCTGAAAATTGATCAAGAGACAGTTTCTCATTACCTTTTCAATATGGATGGAGTATACAACTGCAGGAGGGATTCCCTTACTCTATTTCAAGCATAATACAAGAGAGAAGTGAAGTATGAAATGCTAGTAAGTTATGGGAAAGCAGGTAACAAGTTTTCTCCTTAGTTATATGTGCTAATTTATTTTTTTAAGTATTTGTGAAAATGATATGTAGAAATAAAATGCTGTGCCCTCCAATTACGGTATTTCCTGGGAAATATATGTGAAAATGGTAAGGAAAGCAAACTATTAGGTAGACATTTATCTATGGAAATAAAGAGGTTACAATGATATACACCCTTGTCACAAAGTTGTAGAAAATACAATATATCACACAGGTATAGAAGTAATATATCGATAAAAGTCAGTATGTGCATGTTAAGATGTTATTGTTTTTTGCTTTATCTTTTTGTTTTAGAACTTTTTTGCTAAAGATTATATGAAATATAAATCAGAGGAAAGATCACCCAATGATTAAGATATACATATGTATTTAATTCCTCATATAAATGGAATTATATGATATTTGTTCTTTTTTGTCTGACTTATTTCACTTCGCATAATACCCTTTAGACCCATCCATGTTGTCATGAATGGCAAGATAGATATATAGGTATAAGCACCACATATCCTTTATCCATTGATTTATTGATAGACACTTAGGTTGCTTCCATACCTGGCAATCAGAAATCATGCTGCAATATACATCAGGGTGCATATATCTTTTCAAATTAGTCTTTTTGTTTTCTTTGGGTAAATACCCAGAAGTGAAGTTACTGGATTTTACAGTATTTCTTTTCTTTTTTCTTCTCTTTCTTTTCTTTTCTTTTTTTTTTTTTTTTAATTTATTTGTTGGGGGGAGAGAGAGGGAGGGAGTGCATGCATGCATGTGCATGCATTTGCAAGAGTGAGGGGAAAGGGCAGAGGGAGAGGGAAAAAGAAGCTTAAGCAGACTCCATGCTGAGCACAGAGCCCAGCATGGGGCTCGATCTCCTAATCCTGAGATCATGACCTGAGCTGAAACCAAGAGTCGGTTGCTTAACCGACTCTGCTACCCAGGTGCCTCCTGGATTGCATGGTATTTCTATCTTTTAATTTCTTGAGAAACCTCTGTACTGTTTTCCATAGTGGCTGCACCAATATACATTTTTACCAACAGTGCATGAGGGTTCCCTTTTCTCCACATCCTCCCTGACACTTGCTATTTTTTTGTCTTTTTGGTACTAGCCATTCCAACTGGTGTGAGATTATATCTCATTGTGGTTTTGGTTTGTATTTCCCTGATGATGAGTGATGTTGAGCATCTTTTCATGTGTCTGTTGGCCATCTGTGTGTCTTCTTTAGAAAGATGTCTTCTAGTTATGTTTTAATTGTATTGTTCAATTGTATTGTTGAGATATAATTACCATTTTAGAATGCAAGCATGATAGAGGATAAAAAGAGAATCAGATAATGCAAAATTACTTTTCATTGTAAGATAAAAGATACTACACTGGTGTGAAAGGTTAGACACATGTGAGCAGACAAATAATTTCAAAATCAGTCCTTTTGGTGATCTACAGAGCTGTAGAACTCTAAGTGAGATCTCCCTCAAATAGCACACAAAGATACAACCACGTATTTTCTTTATGCACTAAGTCATACCACAACCAAAGTGATACTAGTAATGATCTAACAGTGAATTAAACCTTAAGTATTCATACTCATTTCTAATTGAAAAATCATATACAGAGGCAAATAGGAAGATATTTAAGAGCTATCAAGTGCACTTATTAATGAAACATACCTCTCTTGTTAGATGAACTATAACCAAAATTATGTTATTATTTAAATTCCATAAAGTCATAGTTTTGTTTTTTGTTTTCTTTCCTGCTATCTCCAATGCCTAAAACATTGCCTGGCATGTAGTGAACAATACATTTTGAGAAAAAGAAGAAGAATAAATCTTTTCTGTGTATGTACTTTCTTTATCATTTTGCAAATCTATCCTACACATAAAAGCTTATTCAAAACTTATTTTAGATGGATCGCATTCAGATTATTGATCCATTAATTAATAGTTTTTGGTTGAACTTCATGTTTTATATTGCTGGGTCTTTTTTTTGTTTGTTTTTTTTTTGTTTGTTTGTTTGTTTCTTTGTTTGTTTTTTAGCTGTATTTATCAGAGTTTGCAGTGGTCTTTATCTACATCCTGTCCTTAGTTGTAGTACCATTAATTCTTCAGTAGGCATCTGAAATGAAGCTGGCCTTATTTGCACAGTGATTGGTATTTCTTCAACTTCACTGTTAAGAAATCATTTATCTTTGACATTCTTGGTATCACTTGATTTATGGAGGAAAAGAAAAAAAGGTCTTTAGGTAGAAAAGAACTTTTAAGTTTGCAAATTTTTATTTATTTTTAAACATCAGTAATGAGGTAAATTGTGAAAAATAAGCTGCATGTTTTGAATGGTAATATGCAGATATAGATATAGATGTGGCTATATCTCTGAAATCATCAATGCAATTACAACAAGAAATAAATCTGTCATCTCCCCAAAAGTTCCTCCCTCCTCTAATTTTTTCCTGCTCCCTTCTTCGTTTTCAAGCAACCATTAATCTGCTTTCTGTTGCTGTGTATTTGTTTGCATTTTCCAGAATTGTGTATAATTGGAAACATGTAGCCTGTGCTCTCTGTTTATTTACTACTTGATGTCTTCCCCTACTGTCTTGTGAGTGTGGTAATTCCCTCCTTCTAGTAGTACTAGTCTGAACTTTACTATTTGTCATCTATACTTAAAATTACGAATAGAAAATTAGTTGGGAACAAAAAGTGTAGCACTTAGAGAAAGTACAAATTTGAAGTCAAGGTAGATACATGATGATGAAGAAAGAAAAGGCAATATAACTTTCAGAAATCAACACTGTAGAGACAGTTAGCAAACTTCATTATATTGATGAAATGACAATGTGTTGAAGGAAATTTTTATTTATCACAACATGAATTCAGACTGGTTTCTACTTTTCAAATGTTTGAAGTAAGATATAGATATTAATCAGAGAACCCCTGGAGAGTATCCATTGAAATTTCTGCTTTTAAGATTCATTGATTCTACAACTTGCTAGTTTGTATATATGCTAATGAATTAGGATAGCCTTGGGAGATTTTTGAGATGGGGATCAACACAACACTTAAGACTTCGTAGTTTCAAATTCTTTAATGTGTGCCTTTCATAAACATTTTTTTTTTCTGAATGAAGATTCAACAGTGCTTTTGTGCAGACACATACCCACACCCAGTGCCCCCCCGCCCCCCCCCCACACCATATACCCATCACTCCATTACTCATTTAGGTTTGGGACAAGTCTAAATTATTTATGCTAAAGATACAAATACTATTTGATTATCACGACCTGGTATGCGTCTGCCTCCAGTTCAAGACAGAGCACCTAACTGTGGGAAATGAAGTGACCATTTAGACAGAATACCTATTGGAAGATTATGATGTAGACCAAAAATGGTATGCTTATTTGGGCCCACCAGCAACCTAACATGCAATAAAAGTAGTACATTCCGGATTTATCATAAGTAGAGAAAGAGGGCAAATGGGAGCTGCACGAAAAAAAATGACAAGAGATAGGATTTTACACTACTTGCAATCTAATAAGTTAACCCATTATAGTTTTATTGATACGGACAGAAGACTTGAAACTCCTGACACAGAGACAGAAGAGTTTTTCATTCATGGCACAGCAAGCAGCATTGACTCCTCTTATCCCCCAAGTCCAGGAGGAATGATGCAGAAAGGAGGAGATAATTATTGAACATTTCTGCAGCATCACAGCTGAGAAACACTGACATTGTTAATACTCTTTTAAAAACACTCTTTTAAATAGTCTTTTAAAAGCAAGCTTGGTCTTTGTTCTGGGAGAAGCATTACTTCAACCTTCAAGGTTCTTCATTGTAAACACAACCTTGAGAAATGGCCCAAGTAAAGAGTGGTCATGATCTTGCATTCTTGTCATACTCAGGAAAACATGTAGAAGCATTAGAAATCCATGGAATGCTGTATCTTCAGTTAGCAAGTGGTCCTGTACACCATGTCAACCACCACAGTTTTGCCAGTGGTCCTCTCAGCTCACACTTAAACCACATGAGGCAGTTCTTCATGACCAGTTGGCAGAGGAAGAAAAAGAATAGTTTTTATTCATACATCAGTTAGTTTAGTATATAGATACAGATTTTTTTAAATGGGCTGCTATTATAAAATAACAATTCATTTGTGTGTCTGAAAGACCAGTGAGGAAAAAAAAAATCTTCCCGGTGGGCATTGCTCCAAGCAGTGAATATGGTATAGAAAGAGAAGTGACCTAAAGTAAGACTATTCAGGGCCATTGGTAAATAGCTTAGCAGGTTTATCAATGGCCTAAAGGAGAAAGATTGAAAGTTTGGTGACTTGAAGGTCCGCGGAGGAGACATACAGGTGGACATATGAAAAAATACAAAAAGCATGATCTTTGTATCATACATCCATCCTAGAACATCCAACATAAAAGAGATCCAAGTAGACACAATGTCTTGGTAAGCTGATAGCAGGTCGTCTCTGTCATCAATCCCCTATACCAGCAGCAGTGTTCTCATAAACAGAGTAGCCATGGTAACAAGGATGGAGAATATTGATGAGCCCAAGAACGTGGACTCTTATTCAAGGGTAATCTAGTTGTTGATACTCCATGGTGTCCTACTTTCCATCAACAGGGATAAATAAAAATGCTGAGCCTTCAATATGACACCATCTCTCAAAAAGTTCTAGGAGCCACTTTGTGATAAGTGGCTATATTGATTCCTTCCACATGGAATGGGTAATGATTTATCTTGATTGTGAATGAGACATATTCAGCATATGGATTTATTTTTTTGCCTATGGAGTCTCAGCTAGCACCACTTTCTGAGAGCTTGCTTAGGGTTTACTCCAGAATTCCAGGAGCCAACACCTTCATTTCAGACTTGCAGCCTCTACGACTATGAGATAATAAATTTTACGACTACGAGATAATAAATTTCTGTTGTTTTAAGTCACCAGTTTATAGCAATTTGTTACCATGGCTATAGGTAACTAATACCAAGAGGTACTAGCCCAGATTAGAGCAATCTCCAATGAGTGAAGCTGAGAGGTGACAGGTATTAATTACCACTTTGAGATAGCTGTGATAGCTTCTCCTTTGTATCTTACTTTTTGCAGTTTTCCCAGAAAGAGTCCAACCAGTATCCTGGGGAAACAGTTCCCTCAACTCAATAAAATGGGCTTGAATACTCCAAGGGAGGATCATAGTGGAGACTGTAATGCCCAAACCAGATCCTCTTTTATATTCAAATGCTCATTCCTTCATCTGCAGTGTTGTCGGTTTTGTGCTGTAAACTGAGACATTTGCTGAGAATTGTTTTGGTTGAAAAGATCCACCTAGCCAAGGTCATTTCTCTCCATGATGCTGCTTGCACGCAATGACAGGTGCATGTGTGGTACAAAGGCTCAGACCCCTTGCCTTAAGGTGGAACAACTCTGAAAAGTTATTTCAGGTCCAGAACGGTCCATGAGACAGTGTTTGCATCACAGTTCAGCCTTTCATTATGCTCAGTTCAACTCCTCTTACACTCTCAAAGCTGTATTTGCCAGTACACTTACACGTTTGTCTCCTTGCTTCCAAAGAAATCCAACCTAACAAGTTAAATTTCACGATTTCCTTAATGACTTTTGCTAGATCATCATTATTATTTATTTAAGCTAACCCATGTTGGAACTGAACCATCAGGTAATCCACAATTTTAACATAATTTTAATAAAGCTTTTTTAATAGAAAGCGAATAATTTGTAGTTGTTATTCATACTACAATATATTTTATTCCATACTGCCATATTATCAACATTTTAAATTTTCTTAAAAATATCATATTTATTTGTCAGAGAGAGAGAGCACAAGCAGGGGGAGCAGCAGTCAGAGGAAGAAGCAGGCTCCCCACTGAGCAAGGAGCGTGATGGGGGACTCGATCCCAGGATCCTGGGATCATGACCTGAGCCAAAGGCAGATGCTTAACCGACTGAGCCACCCAGGTGTCCCACATTTTAAATATTTTTACCTCATTTACTGGTGGGTGAATACGTAGGGAATATTCTGATTTGGAACCATACCCTCTGTAGTCCTATTTCTAAACATCCATCTATTGTCCAACATCCAGCCTTTGGAACGTATGCAGAACTCTGAAGGTGATGATTTATTTTTAGTTGTATTGTTAAGAATTTAAAATATTCAGAGAGATTCTTTAGTCGTGTGGGGGAAGGAAGAATAATAAACTCAGAGAGGTTCTCTTTTGGCATACAATTATGTATGCCTCTTCTCTATGGCTTATATCTAGAAAAAAAAATCACTGTCAATCTGGAGCTTTTCATTTTCATGAATTCATTGGACAGTCTCTTGTGAGGATTTTACAGTGAGTGGTATACAATGACCTCCAGCACTGTCATATTTGCATTTAAGTGGTGAATACATTGGTTTATGTATTTAAAGATACAAATCAAAACAGTAAACGTATTTGCAACAAAGTCAGTTTATTTCTGAAATTATTAAAGTACCATCTTAAAATGTAATATGTTTATAAATGGATATTATGTTTCCCTATTTTTAAAAATTTTCTATAATAATGTTATTCTTTAAGAGAAATGCTATGTTGTCTTTGGAGCACTAAACAGTGGGATGAATTCTCCAAAGAGTTTATCTGGATCACTGGAGCTTTAAAATGTAGGCTAATCCCCTGCAAGGATTATTTGGTCTTTGGAGTTTTTGAAATGATTTGGAATAAAGGATTTAGTATAAATATTCTCTGAATTTATGGTGATTCACAGTAATAATAATAGTACTTTAACTTTTATATGAAAATTAACTTCGGATAAAACTTCCACAATATAGCCTTCAAATAAACAATTAGAGATAATTCTACATGTGATTTTAGATATGTCTAAAGTTCATATGTCAGTTAAATGATTCAATGGTATATAACAAAAGGATGAATAATTGTCTCCATTTGGAACAAAGAGCAGCTTATGCTGTTCTGGATATTAGAAGATCATTGCATGTAACCTTCACTCTGGTCACAAGTAGAAAGGGTGAGGTGATTCCTGTTAGTTCAATTTCCTCACAGAGATTAAGAACACAAGTTATTGAATAAATGGCCTTGTACAGATTTCCAACTACTGCTCACTGAATATGTAACTGGATCATTTAATATCTTATGATCTATATTTTTGATGTGCATATTAGGGATTAAGGAGTCTATTATAATATTAAAGATGATAATCTATGTAAAATGACTAATACAGTGTCTGGCACACATGCAGATATTGAAGCCAATTTATGTTTTGTTTCTCAGGCTGTTACACATTATCTCACAGGCCAGACAGCTAAATTCTTGAAAGCCTTGATGAACATTATGCTTACAAAATTAATCAAATGTTTAAGTAAGAAAGGAAGAGCAATTACTTAAGTCCATATCTATATTTTTCCAAGACATAAATTAAACTTATTATTCAAAAGTATACTTTTGGTCAAAATGTATTAAAATATGTCTGCCCTAAGAAATAATTTTATAACAGAGAACTGTGACAAACACACACCAATGGAGAGAAAGTGTAAAATTATGATAAATTTGGGTTACACATTTTTGTTCAACAGGGAATCAGAAACAAGACACTTAAAATGCCTCTTGATTATGGAGTATGATGATCTGTTTCCCGCACCTCCCTCCTGCCCACCCCGCCCCAGAATCAATGTTAATAAACGTAGTTTAGAATACTGTGGAAGACAATGCACACTGTTCATATCCATATTCATTGTGAGCTTTTAAAATCTTACAAAATTATATTTCATTCAGAAAAATTCATGACACTTATGGATATTACACTTTATGTTAACATAAACCTTAGATGTATGCAGTTTTAATTTATATTTATTTTCTAATTATTGGTGTGTGAACAAAGCTACTATAGTGGCTGTTTTCAACTGATGATACATAAAACAACATAATATCCTTTTCCTTTACCACCTGTAACTGAATTGGGGAAAGGAAACAAAAACATAGTCAGACAGCAAATACATCATCTCAGAAATTTCTCTGAAGTCAGGTGGAATGAATCTGCCAAATGAGCAAATGTGAGCCACAGCTGCTGCCCCAAAATTGATCTATTTAGTAGGATATATCTGTTTAATCTCTCATGATGGATCATGACACAGAAAGCATCTTGACATGAACTGAACTTGACATTTGCCAAATTAATTTCTCATTTTCTCTCCAGAAACAAGAAATGTTGTTAATTTGCAGCATATTCACAGCATATACCAACATTTATGTAATTACATAACATACGGCAGATGATAAAATGGTCTATGCGATATTGTATTCAAAATGAACACTCATTCAAATAGAACTTAACTATTCAATTTTAGCTAAGTGCCTATATGTGATTTCAGCAAAATACTTGGTTTTGAACATATTTGTTGTTGTTCTTATTCTTTATTTTTCTAACTCCTTGTCAGTGAGGCTGATTTTTTCAACTTTTATCAATGTTCACTTAAATTCACATATTTTTGTATTAAATGAAAGTATTAAGGTAAACAATAAGAAATTATAGTAATAATTTGAAAATACTATGGAGAAACCTTCTTTCTTTTTTTTTTTCTTTTTACAAAGTAAAGCGTATCTCTGGTGTGTTTTGTTGTTTTTGTTGTTGTTTTGTTTTGTTTTAAGTAAGATACCATATTAAACTTATGATTTAAAAATAAGGTCTGAGCATTATGCAGAAAAGGCTAGAAAGAATCAAATTTGGAAGCAGAGCAACCAAGCAGAAAGCTATTTGAAGAAGCCAGGGAAAAGATAAAAGATGGTAGTGTGTTATATGAAAGTGTTGCAATAGATAGAAAAAATATATATAAATATAAATGTAGCAAAGTTTTGAGAAAAGATGATGACTTAAGTTTTAGATATGATGGTTTTCAAATGCCTAGATTTGTATTTACTAAGCTAAAAAACTAAAACATCGTGCTAAGTTGATATAAATTTCAAAGAAAAAAAAATGTGAGTGTCATTATAAGTCCCTAGTGCATGAATTTAGTCACTGGGCATGGGTGAGGTCACTCAGGCAAAAAAGTGTTACTCTCTTTTATACTGGGTGAATTCTTTCCTCAGATTTTTCATTAGTGGTTAAGCTGCTGTTTATAGCTTACATTTCAATTTACATAGATTAATAAGCATTCTGCAATACTGTATTATTGGGTATTTGATATGCTGATCTAATTAAACAAAAAGCAAAACAAAGAGCTGCCATTCCAAAATAAATTGCTCCTAAGTGAATGACATACTTGAGGGTACCTTGCTTTGCAGAAAAAAAATTCATTAAGTCCATGTAGACTTTATCTTGTGAAATTGCTTCTTAATAATTTACAGTTTAGTTTGATGTAAAAAAAAATGTAAGAGGAAGGAATATTATCTGGTTATTTCAAAATACCTCATCATCTCTATTTCTGATAATACATAGGTAGATTGTATCAGACCAAGCTCTATAAAACACTTGTAAACAATAGGAGACATTTTAAAAAGCAATTATTTGTAGGCATTTTCAAGAGAAGAAAAAACAAAAACAAAAACGACAAAGCAAAAAAACGCGTAAACTAGAGGAGAAGTGTACCATGAAAGAAGAGAACTGAGATTGAATATCTAATAATTCTTACTTGTGAGCACTCTCTATACCACAGATGTCAGAGAAGGAAGCTGGGGACTCAAACAAAATGCCCTGGTTTTCTTGCAATTGTGACAAGATATTGAAATTTGGGGTTGCCAGAGCAGCTGAAAGGTGAAGATGAAAACTGTGTAAAGAAAGCAACTGCAGATGAAGAAGCTTAAATATTTATATAAACTCCACTCACGATCTTGGCTGGTATTATAAACTGCATTTATAGGGGAGAATCGAAGGAGCTAGTAAACTGAGTGAGGATTCCAGATGCTATCTACTGCTGGGGAAACCAAGTTTACAATTTTAGTCTAGACAAGCTGTCTTCCTAGGACAAAATCCATGCACTTCAGGGAAGGATAACCAAATATATTTTTATTCACAATGTCCTGGCTAAGATTAAAAAAAAAAAAAAACTGAGCTTTTTAAAAAACAAGAAAGGCAGAATGATAATACAAAACAACCTAGAGGTGACTGAAATGTTGGAATTACAAGGTGAGGATGTTAGAGTAATTATCAAATGTGTTTTGTGCTACTTAAAGGTAAATGTAATCGTAATTAATGAGCAGATATCATGAGAGGAACAGCCAACATGAGAAGAAAAACTAAAATGATAGATATGTAGATGATAGATGGATAGTTGGATAGTTGGATTGATAGAATTCTAAAATTAAAACATACAGTAACTAAAGGGATAATCTGGATGGGTTTACCACCAGAATGGAGGTAGCAAATAACAGAGATAGTGAATTTGAATATAAAAACTTTTTTCACTGGGGTGCCCAGGTGGCTCAGTCAGTTAAATGTCTGATTCTTAGTTTCATCTCCGGTCGTCATCTCAGGGTTATGAGATCGAACTCCGTGTCAGGCTCCGTGCTCAGCACAGTCTCATTGCAATTCTCTCTCTCTCTGCCCTTCCCCCTTGCTCTCACTCTGTCTCTCGAAATAAATAAATAAAATCTTTAAATAAATATAAATATATATAAAGACTTTCTTCAAAAAAAAAATTGAAAAACTATGAAGGTAATTATAGTGACATATGTGACAATATCAAGCTATCAAACATATATATAAAAGTAAGAGTCCCAGAAGGATAGGAGCAAGAGAATGGGACAAAAGAATATTATTTTAAAAATTGGATAAATATTTCCAAAGGTCTTTTAAAACATGTTAGTTTATAGGTCTAAGAGATTCAGCCCATTTCAAGCTATAATTAAACATACAAAAAGCATCCCTAAGCTTATCATAGCCAAACTGTTGAAAACAAAACAAAACAAAATGAGTGAACAAAAAAATAATTAAAATCTCGCATACTTACGGAAAGCAGAGAATGAAAAAAAAAATTATTTACCTACAGGGAAATAACTGGTTTAATGATACTGACTTTTAATCAGAATAATGGGAACTAGAAGTGAAAAAAATGAAATATTCAAAGTGCTAAATTGAAAGAAAGACAAATCAACCCTGTATTCTTTTTTTTTTTTTTTTTTTTTTGTGGTCACCCACAGCTTTTTTTTTTTTTTTAATGATTTTTTATTATATTATGTTAGTCACCATACAGTACATCCCCGGTTTCCGATGTAAGGCTCGATGATTCATTAGTTGTGTATAACACCCAGTGCACCATGCAATACGTGCCCTCCTTACTACCCATCACCGGTCTATCCCATTCCCCCACCCTCCTCCTCAACCCTGTATTCTATATCCAGAGAAATCATATTTCAGAAATAAGGACAAAATAAAACATTTTCATATAACTCTTAACTGTAAGAATTCATTTGTATGTTGTAATATAAGCAAAAGGGAGATTTGCAGACTGAAGGAAATAATACCATGGGAAATTCAGATCTTCTGGAAGAAATGAGCAATAATGGACATGGGAAATGTAAGATATTATTATTGTATTTTATATATATATTATTGTATATATATTGTATAGTATATACATGTAAGATATTATATATATGTAATATATGTAAGATACCATATATTGTATTTTATATATATAATACAATACATATATATGTATTGTATTATTTTATATATATAATACAATACATATATATGTACATATATGTATATATATGTACATATATAATATAATACAATAATATATATAAAACAATAATATATATAATATATACAGTTATATATATATATAATATATGTGACAACTACACAAAGGACAGGGCAGTAAATTGAATTGTACAATTAACTGGTTCTTACATTTTATGTGAGGTAGTGAAATATTAACTCTAAGCAAACTTGATAGGTTAATGATGCATATTATAATACTTAGATCGAGCACTGAAAATAAGCAAATAGGTATAGATTCAATTAAAATTCAATTAAAATGCAGTACTATTTAAAAAAAAATAACCTAGAAGAAAAAAGGAAAGAAAAACCTAGGAACAAAATAACAGGAAAAATGGAAAACAAAGTGGTAAACCTAAAGTCAACTGTAACAATAATTATATTAACTTGAAAAGAACTACACTTTTTAAATAAAAATATAGAACCCATGCTGTGATACCGCCAGCAGCACCGTGGCGTTGATTCGGGAGAAGGACGAGGCACAGACAGGTTAGCTTGCTAAAGAGAGCGTGGGTGCAGGGGACGACCGCCAGGCACGCCACCGCCAAGAGTGCGATCGCGCCGAACAGCTGCAACCTCACGTATTTATTGGCGATAAACAATCAAAGACAATCAAGGGAATAATCCATATTACATCCTAGTGAATAGTAGTACATCACGGGGAAGGTCACGGGATTGGATGATGTAACGTTCAGCAAGTGAGGCCTATTCTTAAACATGTTTCTATGGACCCTGCCGGCTATTGTCAAGAGCAATCAAGTTTCAGTTGGGGCAGCGTTCTCCCTGAGCGAGCTGGGCATCCCCAACTGCTAGGCAAGCCGGGCGTTCCCGGCCACTGTGCTCTGACATTTGCACTAAAGCCCACGAGGTCACAAACATGTTTTCCTATTATATCCTTAGCATAAGTTCTCGGCCAGGGGCTGCTGCAAACCCATGTTGGAGAAAGATGGCTTCTTTATTCTGTTTGGTGTACACATTTATGTCAGTCTTCCCATTGACCAAATATCTTTTATTCTATTACGTTGCCATACCTTGCCATGCCTGTCTAGTGAACGTGAACATTGGTAGCCAGATTCTGCTTTAGTCCTGATCTTTGAATTTTATAGCTTGTGAAACTTATTCACAGATTCATGGTCTTTATGAGGCTTAGACTGTTGGTTGTATTAGGAGTTTTTTGTTTTCTGTGTTATATTTGTACAAAGATTTTAGTAAGAATTTGGAATTGATTACAATAGAGCCAGTTCTACATATACCATTTGGTACAAATATTTGAGACTATCATGGGAGCCTGGGTGGCTCAGTCAGTTAAGCATCTGCCTTCCACTCAGGTCATGATCTCAGGGTCCTGGGATGGAGCCCTTCATAGGGCTCCCTGCTCATCAGGGAGTCTGCTTCTCCCTTTCCCTCCGCCCCTCCCCCTGCTCATGCTCTCTCTCTCTCTCTCCTGCTCTCCCTCTCAAATAAACAAAATCCTTAAAAAATATATATCAGCCTATTGTGATTTTGTTTGTAACTTATATAATTACTATATTTTTATTTTATCAACCATAAGTGATGATTTACCAAATATTTTCCTGTGTCATCTTGAAATGATTTTAAGGTATGATTTTCTTTAAATTTAGTTTGCAAAATTCTGAATTTTGTATTAGTTAATGTAAATTATGTAGCATAGAGATAGATACTGTTAATATTACTATTACTTTCCATTTATGTTACATAATTTTAATTCATAATTGAATGAGGAGGGGATAACCGGGTAATGGAGGATAGTTGGAAGAAAGGCAGACAGGGGTATGGGGCCCCCATTCTAAGAGGAAACTACTTTTAAAAGGAAAAAGATTCTATACCACCCTGCAAGGAGCCCTCAGCCTTTTCCCATGTGAACAACTACCTGATAGGTAGATGAGCACATGAACAAAAACCTGATTGGGTGACAGGTGCATGGAGGGTTAATCACATTACAACAGCCTGCTAACATTCTCATAAAAATCCGTAGACTTAGAAGTCCTAGGTCAACCTTCTGGGTTCTCTCCCTTTTCGGGAGCTTTGTACTATCGCTCAATAAACTTTGCTTTGCTGCCCACCACACTTTTTCTGATGTGCCTCTTCGTTCTTCAAAGTGGTGTGACCAAGAACTGTGGGCACTGGAGGAAAAGAAATCCTGAAATATGGGCAGATGTTTAGATATACACTTGGTATATCAATCTCTGCCCCTCATATCACCAAATACCTCCTTAATGTTATCCCAAGTACTGTAAAAAATGTGGGCAGAATACAGTAGTGGTTAGGTGCACATACTCTGCAACCAAAATGCCTGTATTTGAATCCCAGCTCTATGCTGCTGGAAATGTGCCAGAAGGAATTAATATATTAACTATCCATGGTCTCTCAGAGTGCAGATTCATTTCCTGTCTCAATTGTCACTCCCTTGCCAACATTTCTGTAGATGATTTTCTAAATAAATTATGTGAATGATTATCTTCTCTCACTTTAATGTTTCTTTTCAGAGAAATTTCTTAATAATATTAGTATTAAGGACAATAGTAAAGCAAGATAGAAGGAGGATATTGTAAATGACATTATAAAGGAATTCTGTTAGAGTTAGATAGCAAAAAGAATACGTGCCAAGGCAGAACTTTATCATTCTAGCACTGCCAGTTTTGGGATGTTTTGAGTCTTCAGTGGAGCTAATAAAATAGTAAAGGAAAAAATAACTGCACTGATCAGAATGATAAGAGAATATAATGAACAAAGTTGCATTGATAAAATTATTACTAGCCAAACAGATACCAGTAAATAAATAACTTAAAAAAAACAAAAAACAAAACTGACCCAAGAAGAAATTAATGACCAGTAGCTCTATTTGTGTTAAAGAGATGTATTTATTGATTCATAATTTTAAAAAGTTTTGTAAAAAACCCTGCAAACCAGGAGATTAAAAATAAAGAAGAAAGAAAAAAGAGAAAGGAATATTTCTCAACTTCTGTATGAAGCTAGTATAACCCTGATACCCAAATCAGACAATGCAAAGACAAGATGCAAAATCTTTACAAAAATCAAAGACTGCATGTGTGTATCTTCTAAAGGTACCTATATGTGTTTTAATGAGGTGTGGTAATAAATGAAAATATGGAAGGACTGTCATGAAGGAAAAAGTTTTACTATAGTTCCCTATAAACAGGCACAGCACACTATACACGGCCACATGAAGAACTAGGGTTGGTCAGAAGACAGAGAGAGAGGGAAAACTGGGACATAAGTTTTTAGTTGTCTAGTACCTGGGATGAGTAGGGCAGGTGGACAGTGGTCTAGAGTATGAAAGCCTGATGCAGGAGGTGGTTGGGTATATGGAATCTGGATTGGTTGGTTTGAATATCAAAGGCATACTCCAAAGGCAAGTTGTTTACTGTCTGTAGGAATTAGAATACTCTCTGGGAGAGGTAGTCCTTTCAAGGTTGTCAAGGGCCCAAGAAATCAAAGCATCAGAATATAGAAAATAAAAAGCATAATTGACTATGTATTTTATAAACATTTGAAATATTATATCTGAAATCGTCTTCTTTTTCTTTTTAAAAAAATATGCAATTTTTAGAAAAAAGTGAAATGCACTTTGCTCAAGGGATTAGAAATAATAAAACTATTCACTTTGAAAAGCAATTTGGCATGACCTAGGGATATTTAAAAATGTATATTCTCTGAGTCTGAAATCCTACTTCCAGGCACAGAGTCTTTAGGACACACATAAGACATATACATGGTGTTTGTCACAGCATTATTTGTTATAGTACATATTGGAAACCAAGTTATTGCCTACAAATAAAGAAATAAAACATGACATACTGGTATAATTGACTAAATACTATAGCTGAAAAAATGAACTATGGCTATGGCTAATAAAATAATGGATGATATATTATGAACACATTTTTATGATTTTCCAAAGTAGTAAAAATGAATTTTTAAATAATACATTTATGCATATATGAAAGCATAAATATATTTAGAAAATATTCATATTGAAAACATGATATAATATTTGAAATAAGAATAGAGAGAAAGGGAAAAGAAGGAACAGTGAGGGCTCAAAATATAAATTCATAATTATTTTATTACTTTTAGCATAAAAGACTTGAAACACAATAGAAAGTAATCCTTACGTTCAATTCTTAGTAGAGAAAATACAGTACATTTTTGGGTTTCCCTATGTTGTCATTTTTTTTAATATTCAAAATAAAAATACACATGCACGTAATATACATACCAGGCACATACACAGACCAGGATCAAGACCAAATATAAATTTCAAATAAAAAATTCAGCTTTTGAAGGAATTTTCAAAGTTGAGGCATAAATTTTCATCTATTTAGTTAAAAAAAAAAAAAGACATGGTAATATAACAGATGGAAGGGGTAGTATGTTACCAGTGGGAGAGTTTATATTTGTGGAGTTCTCGTTTTTGGATTCCACGCAAAAGATGTAGGTGAGTATCTGTGCTGGAATAAAGATAGCCGGAAGGAAAGTAGCAAGCACGAACCGGTTTATTAAGGACAGTACAGTCTCAAGGTAGGAGAGCCACAGACCCAGAGATGGCAACTGCCCTGAGGTAATAGGGGTCCTTTCCTTTTACGTGAGTTGGGTCTTGTGTCATGGACGGTGAGGTCTCCAATGGAGGCTGCCTCCAATCATTTGGGAGGAGAAGTTTTTGAACCTACACGATTTGTGCCGGAACCATCATGGCAGCCTTTCCCCCTGAGTGCGGTAGGGGCTATAATAGCAAGGCAAATTGATGTTAGTGGCCCTATAACTAGCTAAAGGTAAAACTGACAACACCTTCTCTCTGGGCTGGGATTGTGTTTCCTAAGGGAAAGTCCCTGTAGGCTGTGACATCCTATCATAGGAAGATGTTGGCGGGTTTTATTGACCGCAGAGGCGTTCCTTCTGCCTACGGCTAGCTGCTACCTAACAGTAGGAGCATGTAGAAACAATTATTTTAAGTTCACAATATTCATGCCAAGAGCACAAATATATATTGAGAGAAAAAAAGTTTTTATCCTTAAATTTAGCTCTAAGAAAAAGATATCACATGACAATTTGTATAATAACCCCCTTCTTTTGAAGGAGAATGTCAATGTCCTTAAAATTAGTTAAATTTTTTTACAGTAGAGATTCTGAGACAGTATACATTTTAAAACAAATTGTCTTGGGAGTCAATTGCATTGACTGTTCCATGTGTTAAAGAAAAACAGTAAAACTTGAATATTAAATATTAAGAATGATAAAAACATATGGCACTTTAAAAGTAACATTAAAGGTAAAAAGCGTAACTTATCTGATAATTTAAAATAAATGGTAATATTAAAAATAATCGCGTTAAAACTGTATATAAAAGTGTAAAGAAGTGGTGAAGGGTAGTTGGAAGAAAAGCAGGCAGGTCAAGGCCCCCCCACCCCTACGAGGAAACCACCCTTAAAAGTATTTTACATTACCATGGAAGGAGCCATCCACCCTTTCCCACATGATAGGTAGATGACAAAAACCTCATTGGGTGACAGGCTCATGGAGAATTAATCAGATTAAAACAGTTTGCCAACAAGCCCGTAAAAAACCCGAGGTTTAGAAAGGCCGGTGGCAACTCTTTCAGATCCCCTCCCTTCTCCGGAGCTTTGTACTATCACTTTGCTCTCTTGCTCTGCGGCCCACCACTCTTAGTCTCGTCTACCTCTTCATTCCTTGAAGCAGTGTGACCAAGAACTGCAGGCACCAATGGAGAAAAAAATCCTGCAACAGAAGCACAAGGAAAGAATGACATATTTTCTGACAATACTAGAAATTAAGGTTTTTAATGTGTATAAAAGGCATACATCTTTAGTAAGGATAAGTTACTCTATGAGATAGCTTAAAATGGTTTTAGTTTCCTAAAAGATGTAATGGGATTAATCTGCTCTTCCACTAGGGAATTCCTGACACAGGGCCATCAAGGTGTAGAATTGGGGCCTTTGTTGAATAAAGCTTATATCACAGCCCCTTATAAAAAATGAGCTTTTGTGAGTACATGTTTTACTTCAACAAATACACCTCCAATCCCTATAAAAATAATTATTGCTAGCCAGACTCTACCATTTTTCATTGAACAAGGGACTGAAATAACATAACCTAGATGTTACCGAAGTTGATTATGAATTGAAAGATTAAATAACCATTCAACCTAGAGATTTTTTTTAGTAAAATTGATGTTCTGGAGATAATGTTTGTAATATATTTGGTATATTTGGAGGACAATAGGAAATGTTAGGAAGAGGAAAGTGAGCAGCATTTTGAATGCATTTCATTCACATAAAAATTTCTAAAAGGTGTTGTTTCATTTTGCTATTATTTATAATATACTGTTTTCTAAAGCACAGCAGTTTTGAAGATCTAAATTATCTGAGAAATATCCAGTATTCATTCAATTGTATTATGTTAATTCTTTTAAAAGTTTCATTTTCAGTTTTCTCTTTTAAAGCACATAGCTACTAAATACCAAGTTGATTAAGGAGGATCTAGATAGCATCACAGAGAGCTCTAGGTATATTAGGAATCTTTTTTTTTTTTTTAGGATGCCTGGAAGAGCCCAGATACAGAGTCTATTGAATACTTATAGCTTGATAAACAATCAAAGCATTAAGTAGTTCAGCAAACAAGTTGTGCTTATCTACCCTAAACACTATACTTACAACATTCCCTTTTATCTCTTCACTATGGAATGTGTTGTTGATATGCCTTGATATATTTGTTCCATTTCAGCTTCAGTTCACAATTTATAAACCAGATTTTGTTTCTATCCCAGTGTAATCATTTTTTTTTTAGATTTTCTAAAGATATTTATTTATTTATTTATTTATTTATTTATTTATTTATTTACCAGAGAGAGTGTGTGCCCAAGGAGGAGGAGTGGCAGGCAGAGGGAGAAGCAGGCTCCCTGCTGAGCAAGGAGCTTGATGTGGTACTCATCCCATGACCCTAGGATCACGACCTGAGCTGAAGGCAGGTGCTTAACTGATGGAGCCACCAGGTGCCCCTCAACTAAATTTCTTTAGTCTCTGTACAGTAATGCTATAGAGAAAGCAGAAATACTTATGGCTCCAACTCTGAAAGCCAATAGCAGTAGAGTTTCTGGTTCCTTCTTCTCACCTTGGGATGAAGCTGATTCCATTTGGCTAACACTATTGTGGGTGTCATGAGTTACATCAGTGATGAAGAGAGGTCCAACTAACACGGGATGTCTATTCAAATACAATCCATTTCTCATTTGGGTTCTTATTTTTCAGTAAGTATATTAATAATTTATAATTGGAAATTAAATTTCAGAGAATAGTTTCTACATGTGCTGATGTATTAAGGAGTTGAATTAATAACTTATACTTAAAACTTAACAATATGGTCTAGCAACCATATTCATTAAAAATAGGGTTTTGATTTTGAATAGGCAATTTTAATCTCACCTTCAGTAGTAAATGTCACTTAGTATTCATAAATCTATTTTGATATTAACAATGTGTGATAAATGTTCAAGATTAATGCTTACCTTAACTCTATAATGAATATATTATTTTATATTGTTAAAGAGATTAAATCAGTTTTTGTAATATTCCTTTTTACTAATGTAAATTTAATGATAATGGAAAGTTTTATGAAGACAATTATTAATTTTCAGATTAATATGTAAAAGCCTTATTAGTGAGATATTCCCAAGAAAAAACTAAAGGTATATAATTTTTTTTCTAAATGACAATGAGTTAAGAGGTAAATATAAGACCTGTAGTGGTTAAGAAGTTTGAGAACAGATAGGAGAGAGTAATATATTTACTTTAGATCCTAAAATATTACCTATGACATTATCTTATAAAATACTAAATCTTAAATCTGTCTTCCTAGTGCCTTCGGAAATGTTAATGATGCTTCTAGAAACACAAACACACAGGCGTACACAAAAATATTCACAAATCTTGACAAGGAAATACTTATAAACCATGAAACTTAAAACATATAAAGATATAAAATTGTTTGTGTTCATCAGTATAGTAGTATTTCTACAACTCAGATGTTATCTAGGCCTGGAAGAATGCTAATTGAGATTAGAGTTGTGGCAGGTTACGGAAAGGGAGAAAGAGAAATGAGAAAGCCTGATATGAAGGGAAATTGACTATTTTCCCAACAGCAATAAAATTTGCTTGTTAATAAAAGTGGTTTATTAGGAATAGGTAAAAGTGGTTCAAATTTTACATGTATTAGAGATAAGTTTGTGAATGTTTTAAAATTATATGCCTATTTATCTTGAGTAGGTAATACATGCACGTGTTACTAATAGCAAAACTTTCTGAAGGGTGTAGAGGGGAGAAAGGACTGTCGAACTTCTCTTTTCCTACCCAGTCAGAGGTAACTACCGTTACCTGTTTCTTATGTTTCTTATATATCTTCACAAAAATATCACGTACATCTCTATATATACAATTTTGTACATTCTTTTGTCTTTTATTTTTGCCATATTTATTTATGAAATATTTATTTCTCTACTGTTATACATAGAGCTGACTCATTCTGTTTAATGGATGCATACTATTTCATTATGTGGGTGTACTATTAATATACTAAATATTCTATTGGCGGACTTTTAGTTTGCTTCCCTCCTTTTGTTTCTGCAAGCCATTTGTAGTGAATATGCTTGTTGAAACCTCATTTGGTACATGAGTATGTATACCTCTATGAGAAACATCCATGAACAGAATTACTGGGTCAAAATAAATGTACATTTAAAATTTTAATAGTACTTTTCCCACATAAAGGGCCTACTAACTTATAGTCTTATCTGCAGTGTATAAGAGTGGGGGCATCTTCGAAACCTTAAATCTCGAAGAGTTCACATACCTTACATTTAAAGGCTGATTTGTGTTATGCATTTACAATCCCTATTCTAAATGAAAATGTCTGTTCTACCCCTAGCTATGTTAATCCCACACGACCTCTCACCCCATTCTTTAGTCCCACTCCCAGCCAAAGCCAAATGAAATTGTTGCATGAAATCTTATGAAAAGGGACACACAATCCATATACAGTTCAAAAGTCTCAACAAAATATTCCCTTAGGAATTTGAATTCAGAGATACTAAAAAAAAATCAGTTATTGTTACATTATTGCCACAATGAATAGGGGATGAGTTGGGGAGGTGATGGTGTGATCTATGCAAATTATAATTATTTGGCAGCAGGAATCATGAATAAGCAGAAGAATCAGAAGATTAAAACATGAAAACCGAGCAGATGCATAGAATTTCAGACCCTGTGTGAGCAGGAGGCCATTTGTGGAACTGCCTACACTCCTTACAGATTCCTAAATTCAGGTTTAAATTCAATGAACGGAAACTTCACCTTTCTTTGGGGTTAACCTTAAAGGAGTTTTCCTAACTTTCTCATTTGCATTCTTTAAATGCAAACATTTAAAGAAGTTGATGGCTTACCCCAGGTCACATCACAAATTTGTTACAAAATTGGAACACTTTTAAAACATGCTCCTCAGTGATGCCACAGATGTATGAATCTGATCTGTCATCCTAAAAAATGATACAATGGGAATGACAACGTGAAATACAAACTCTTTTGGTAGCTAAACAATTTGGCATGCCTCTCGCCCAGCCTCATTCTGAGCTCATACATTCCTACTTTTTTGTTTCAGCTTTAAGGGGCATATTTTTTTGCTCTTTATAAAATGTGTTCTCTCTTTACTTATATTTTATTCCTAAGAGAATAATTTTCTTTTCCATTTCAGTTGGCCAACTCTATTAGCTTTCAAGTTATGAAAACTTTTGTCAAAGAGGCTTTCTCTGGACTTACTCAAGACTAGCTTAGTCACCCTCTGCTCCCTATGTCCCCCTCCACCTCAGACTATATAGGACCGTAGCATTCCACAGCATCATCCTTTCAATTACTTGTTCGGTGTTAAGCTTCTCCACTAGCCCAAAAGCTCCCTGACTGAAGTGGCTTTATGTCTGTACACTGTGGTATACCACCCGTCCTAATGCCCTGACAAAGAACAGAATTCCAAAATATATGTGCTAACTAAATAAAAGTAGCCAACGTGTATTACTATGTACCAGACACTGTTCTACAAAGATGATGAGAGATAGATGATGATGATAGAAAGATGATAGATAGATAGATAGATAGATAGATGATAGATAGCTAATAGATAGATTTCAAATGTATATTTTTATGACACCAATCTATGATGTAAATGCTACTATAATACCCACTTACAGATGAAGAAACTAAGGAAGAGAGAAATTGAGTAACTTGCTCAAGGTCACACACCGAATAAATGAGAGAGCTGAAATGTAAACAAGATGATCTGACTTCAGGGCCTGTGCTCTCAGCCAATGTAAAATGCACTATATTTTCAGTGGTTGTATTACCATTACAGGAATGTCAAGTGGGGAGTTTGTAGCAAGACAGTGACTCAGAATGATTTCAGATTTAAAAAAAATAAAATGAGAGAGAAACAAGAAAACATGTCTTTAAAGAATAAAATACATATTTAATAAATAAAACACACAAAGCCATAATTGCGACAGAAATTATAAATAAAAGTTTTTAGTTTTATGATGTGTATACGTTTCCCCTCTTTTGCTCTAGAACTGAATTCAGAGAAAGACTCCTTTGTATTCGGGCAAAGGAATACTATATTGTTTGGTTTTCAGTGTTTTTCACTAACATGAAACATTTATTTTAACCATCTTTTTGAGGTGCTTAGGCAAACCACATGATAAATCAGCTTTGAGCATCCTCTGGGACTTCATAAAGCTCACTCTTTATTCTTCTCCTTCAGTTTTAAGCTGGTGGTTGCTCAACATGGTGTTCTTTAAAAAATGGAATCCTACTAAGATAACATCTGTTCAAATCACTTTCTCTTTGTTTTGAAGTTATTAAAGATAAAATATTTGAATATGAATTAAAACTCAAAATATTGCTTTAACAGCAATATGCAGTTTTCTGCCTGTTAAAGTTCTTGTCTCTATTTATCATTTAAAATTACTTAAATATTTGCCAGTTTTTAAGTGCTTACCTCTCTTTCCTTCTTTCTCTCTCTGTGTATATATACATATATATATATATATATATATATATATATATATATAAACAACTCTATATATAGATCAATCTCTCTCTATATATATACATATATATGTGTGTATATGTATAAACAACTGTGAGTTAAAATTCACTAGCTCTCCAATGATTAATGAGAACCTAATGGAAAGGAAATTGTGGAAAATCAATAGAACTATGACCAACTTAATTACTTATTTAATGTATATTGGTACTTCAAAAGGATATCACTTTATTTTCCCCATGTCTCTTTCACATTTTATGTACTATTCAAACTTAGTATAAGTTTTATATAATAATTATTTCATAAAGCAAAAGTTGTAAATAGACTCCATGGAATTCTAGTAAGCTATTTTAAATAAAGTGATTGTTTATAATTTTTCCAAAATGAGAAATAAATACTTGCAGTAGGGTAGAAATATTCCTATTTTATGTTGCCACTTATGCTAATCTGTGACAGTTGGCAAGTATGAATTTTTATTGCATCCGTTAGTCATGTAGCAGAGATCGCCATCTCTTCACAAAATTATTTCTCCCCTTCACTCATATTACTAGAAGTACCAGTCACATGGCAACTGTATTTTAGAATCTCCCTTTCAGTTATGTGAAACTGTTAAAAGAAAAATTATTCTGAAATTTGTTGAAATAGTAAAGAAGACATTATTCAAGTCTGCTGCAGTAGGAACATTGCAGTAGCACAACTCCAAATACAAGTACAAGTGGGGATTTTAGCTAAGGGACAGGGTGAGGGGGTCAGTAGAGGGAAAATTACTGAGAAGACATCAAAGAAAGGAAGATTATTGCTAACCTGACCTAACAGGATTCTTGCTAAAGACAGGTCAAGGACTTTGATATCGAAAGTGGGGGATGAAAAAAAAAAAAAGTAGGGGATGAAAAACTTGATTGGATATCAAAGGTGATCAGATATGGGGGCAGTGGTTCCTCCCTAAACTGACTTAGCCAGATTCTTGCTAAGACTGAGCTAGATAGGCTGAAGACAAGATGGAGGCCAAGATCAAGGCTTAGACTGGGAAAGGGCTTAAAGGAACCTGACTAAAGTTTGGTTAAGGAGAGAGTTTTTAATAAAGCCAATTGGTCATGTTATCTCCAGTGGAAGACAAACAAAAGTGGTACGTATGACTTCCAGGAACAGATCCTTAGGAATAAGCCATGCTTTCTGCAAGGTCTACTTTTTCTTTCCTTAAGCCACAGTACAGTTGTTTATGTAACCTGGCTTCAGTAATGCAGATAATGATACTGCTTTATGAACTGACCATAAAAAAACAAATAAACCATCAAAAACAGGAAAACAAAGGGAAACTAGCTTTCTGAATATTAACATGGAACAGTCACATTCTATATCAGAAAAGTAAATTTCATCTTCCTGAGTTAGTGTATTTTGGGTCTTTTAGTTAGAGCAGATCAACATGTTGGAATGGAGACTGCCCATCAATAATATAAACTATGTTCCACTGGCATAGTGATTTAACAGCAGGGAAAAAAAGTAGCAGAAATTGCAGGTGGAAAAGCTTACTTGAACTAGGAAGGTAGTTCAACCATGCCAACTTTGAGGGAGATGGTAGACACAACCAACAACAGTATTTAGTAAAATTTTACAAACAAAAACCATAATGCAGCAATTTGCAAAGAGAGATGAAAGAGGATAGAATCTAGAGATCAAGGGGCGCCTGGGTGGCTCAATCGTTAAGCGTCTGCCTTCGACTCAGGGAGTGATCCCAGAGTCCTGGGATGGAGCCCCGCATCAGGCTTCTCTGCTATGAGCCTGCTTCTTCCTCTCCCGCTCCCCCTGCTTGTGTTCCCTCTCTCGCTGGCTGTCTCTCTCTCTGTCAAATAAATAAATAAAATCTTAAAAAAAAAAAAAAAAAGAATCTAGAGATCAAGGGACTCAAAGGTTTGTAAAGTCCAGCTCACCAGGATCCAAAAAATGGGAGATTAGGATGACGTCTTTCACTAGCCTTTTTCCAACCATATTATTTCTGATGGCCTTAAGCTAAAGGGCTTTAATATGACAAAGGAAGAGAAATATAGCATTTAGTTCCTGTGTTACAAGCCACTCCAAAACTTAGACTTAAAACAACGATTTATTATTACTCATGATTCTCTGGGTTGTCTGGGATAATCTGAGCTGATCTTTTCTTCAAGGGTAAGAGAAATCACTCATATAGTTGCATAAAGCTGGCTGGAACTAGAATATCCAAAAAGACCTCATCCTCCTCTCCCTCCACCCAGGATCTTTATCCATATGGCCTCTCATCATTGAGAAATCTAGTCAGTTTCTTTTCTTCATCACAGCTGGATTCTAAGAAGTGCATTCCAAGAGATCAAGCCCCAGTATGTAAGCGTTTGCCAAGTCTCTCTAATACACTTGCTAATGCCTCATTGGCCAGAGAATATCACATGGTCAGAATCGGGGTCAATGTGAGAGGACCACTCAAGGGTGTAAATACCATGAGCTGTGTTTCACTGTGGGCTACCTGACACAGTCAGAAACAGTAGAAAAAGCAATAAGGTAAATGCAAAAATGATGCATAGAAAGGAACATGGAGAATAGTCATTGATACATGGAACAGACTGGAAGCAAAGTTACTATGAGCCTACAGACTTTCTGAGAAAAATCTATTTCCTAAGAAAACATGAGTATCTCTTGCAAAAACCAAAAATAACTGTTAGATTACCATATTTTTATTAACAGGAAGCAGTATACAAAAGTTATTTGACCCCTAGTAATTTATACCATACAGTTCTGCTTCAGTTATATTTAAGGAGGAAATGGTAAATGAGAACATCCCAAAGGACAAGCCATCGTGATAGGATTTCCTTTTCCTCTCCTTTCTTCCCTTTTTTCCTCCCTCCCTCCCTCTCTTTCATCCTTTCTTTCTTTGTTCCTTCCATCCATCCATCCGTCCATCCATCTATCCTTCCTTTCTTATTTAAGAAAGGTAGAGTTTTTCTTTAGAAAAATTAAAATAAAGTCATAAACTTAATGAATAAATTCCAGAAAGAATGTATTTTTAGCATCCATGAAAAGCTATGACAAGCAAAATCTGAATAAGGATCTTAATATGTCAGGAAATCTAGTAACTGCACAAATATATGTATATATATTTTTTATATATATAGTATATACATTAAGTATATGTATATTTCAATATGTATATTAAATTTCTGATTCTGTGTTTTCATATAGAGATTAATAGAATTATTAAGGGAACTAGATGATATTATTAATTTTTAGAGTACACAGAGAAAATTAATTATATGTCATGAGGCTCACCATGAAGGAATAATCGAGCATCATTATATTATCTTCTCTTCAAATCATTAGATTCTGATGTAAAAATGTTTAAGTAATATAAGTTTTAGTCCTTTAATGTATTCACTTTAGAACCATTAATTTGTAGAAAAAAGTGTAAACAATGTATTTAAATCAAATGCATTGGAATCGATACTTTAAATGAAAATTTACAGTTAATTAATTTACATGAAATTACTGAATTTCCTACAGAAGTGTATTCTTTAAACTTATAATTTATGAAATTGTGAAAGCTTATTCTGAAGGTGATTCTATTTTAAAATTTTTTAAATTTTGCTCTCAGACAAAATGGGGAAATGAGATAGTTTTCTCATTTTTATGGAAGGAATTACATCTTCACTGGAGTAATTTTTGTTTAATTACAGAATAAAATTTGATTTGTTTTTATTTATATCATTAGATCACTAAGTTTTTTTTTTTTAAATTGTGTTGAGGCACCTGAATGGCTCAGTCATTAAGCGTTTGCCTTCGGCTCAGGGCGTGATCCTAGCATTCTGGGATAGAGCCCCGCATTGGGCTCCCTGCTCTGCTGGGAGCCTGCTTCTTCCTCTCCCACTCCCCCTGTTTGTGTTTCCTCTCTCACTGGCTGTCTCTTTCTCTGTCAAATAAATAAATAAAATCTTTAAAATAAATAAATAAATAAAAATTTAAAAAATGTGTTGTCAAGTAAACTTGATATTTCCATCACTTTTTTAAATAAAAATTAATTTGCATTTTTACTCGAAGCACAAATTATGCATATATTATAGAACCAATGATCTACAAAGGAATTCTACTAGAGTATCTTTCTAGAAAGTTTCATTATGCTTATTTATTTTGATTAGAACTTATATTCAAAGGTGACAACATAAGAATTCCCTTATGCAACTATCTTCCTTTTCATCAAGACTTATTTATTTGAGAGAGAAAGAGAGAATCTTCATGTGTACAAACACATTTTATGACAAAACAATGTAATTGTATTATATGTGTATGAAACAATCTCCATGAAGAGGTTGAGAGGGAAAGTTGCTGATCTAGGTAACATTGAAATTACTGAGTTAGTAATGTAAGACTAAGGCAAAAGAAACTGGATAAACACCATGTCTTGGTTTATAAAGTTGTTTCCCACAGCTGTAGTAATGCCATGATTCTGATACTACTATATATATATTTGTACACTTGAATAATTAAGCTAATGAGTGGCAGATGGTTAGAGTTAGATTTCTCAGTGTTGGAATGTGGAATTACAGATAAGCAAGGGGAGGATTCTAGAATGACCTATCTGGTAATAGATTAAAGTTTGAGACATCGGTATGAACTCATGTTTAGCTTAATGTGTGTGAGTGTGTGTATGTGCAGCTATATATAGAAGTATTTATGGATATGTGTATACGACAGTTTAATATATATGCATATTTTCCTTGTTCTGTGGGTTTTGACAAAGAAATAGTATCATGTATCCATAAGTATAGTACCATTCTGCTCCCTGTGCTTCATCCAGTCAACCCTCCCCTCCTCCTCCAAACCTCCAGCAACTAATCTTTTTACCATCACTATAGTTTCGACTTTTCTAGAATGTCATATAGCTGTTTCATAGAGTATGTTGCCTTTTCAGACTGGGTTCTTTCGCTAAGCATATACAATTGTTTCTTTCATGTCTTTTTGTTGCTTGATGACTCATTTTGTTGTATTGCCAAATAATACTACATTGTATGGATATACCACAGTTTATTTATTCATTCAGCTATTGGAGGACATTTTTGGTTGCATTCATTTTGGGGTCATATGAATATGTTATAAAAATTCACTTGCAGGTGTTTGTGTGGACATATACTTTCAAATCAGTGAAATCAATACTTTAGATCACAATTGCTTGATGATAAGCTATAATTCTGTTTACCTTTGCTAGAAAAGTGGCTATACCATTTTGCATTCTGCCCAACAATGAATGATTATTTCTGATGCTGTGCATCTTTGTCAGAAGTTATTGTCAGATTTTTTTTTAATTCTATGCATTCTACTACATGTATAGTGGTATTCATTGTTATTTTAATTTGCAATCCTGTAATGACAGATGATGTGGAACATTACTTCATGTTTAGTCCCATCTCTATATCCTCTTTTGTGAGACATCTGTTCAGATCTTTTGCCAATTTTTTGATTGGGCTGTGTGTTTTTGTATTGTTAAGGTTTAAGTGTCTTCTGTACATTTTGAATTTAAGTCCTTTATTAGATAAGTGTTTTGTAAATATTTCCTCCCAGTCTGTGAATTGGGTTTTCTTTTTCCAGCAGTATTTTTGCATAACAGAAGTTTTTAATTTTAATCAAGCCCCATTTCATTTTTTTCTTTCTTTCATCAATGATGCTTTTGATGTTGTATATAAAAACTCAAGGCAAAACCAGAGATGAACTAGATTTTTGTATGTTTTCCTTTAAAAAATTTATAATTTAGGGTTTTACATTTGGTCCAAGGTCCATTTTGAGTTATTTTGTGTGTGTGGTGTAAGGTCTGTGTCTAGGGTTTTCTTTTTTTCTTTTGTTTATGCATATTGACATACACATTTTCCACCACTGTTTCCTAAAAAGTCTATTCCATCTCAATTGAATTGCCTTTGCTCATTTTTCAAAGATCAATTGATTATATTTGTCTAGGTCTCTTTCTGGGCTCTCCATTGTTTTCCATTGACCTTGGTGTCTGTTCTTTTACATGCATTGGATCTATTGAACAAGTGGGGAAGAGTTGACATCTTAGTAATATTGAGTCTTTTTTGTCCATGACCACAAAAATCTCTCTCATTCATTTATATTTTCTGTAATTTATTTTCTCAGGGTTTTGTAGTTTTCCTCATATAGACCCTATACATGTTTTGTTAGAATTTTATTTACATATTTCATTTTTTGGTGCTAATGTACATGATATTATTTATCTTTTAATTTTAAATTCCAATTGTTCATTAATGGTGTGTAGGCAAACAATTTACATATGTATAATTTATATGTATATAGTATATATAACAATTACATATAACTATATATAACTATATATATATAGTTATATATATATATAAAACAATTTATACATATAAATCTTATATCCTGAGACCTAGCTATGCTCATCTAATAATTCAAGGAGTTCTATTGTTGGCCCTTTAGGGTTTTCTACATATACAATAATATCATCTGTAAACAATGACAATTTTATTTCTCCTTTCCAATCTGAATAATTTATATTTACTTTTCTTGGTGTTGGAGTATTGAGTCAAATTTTACCTGGTCTTGGAGAGAAAGCATCTAGTTTTTTCATCATTTTCTTATAGATGCTCTTTATCCAGTTGAGGATATTCCAAACTATTTTTAGTTTCTGATACTTTTTGTCATGAGTGGGTGTTGTTGGATTTTTCCAAATTATTTTCTGCATCAATAGATATGATCATATTATTTTCTTCTTTACAATGTTGATGCAGTGTGATTGATTTTAGAATGTTATACCAGTCTTATTTACCTGGAATAAACCCCACTTGCTTATAGTGAATAGCTTTTTTTATACACTGTTTGTTCAATTTGTTAATATTTTATTGACATTTTCCACCTATGATTATGAGAAATGTTCATCTACAGGTTTCCTTTCTTATCATATCTTTGTATATTATTGGTATTAGACTAATGCTTGCCTCCTAGAATGAATTTAAAACTGTTCCCTTGTCTCCTATTTTCTGAAAGAGATTGTGGAAAATAAATAAAATTTCTTCAACATTTTTGGTAGTATTCACTAGTGAGACTGTCTGGACCTGTTGAACTCTCTTTTGAAAGGTGGTTAATTATAAATTCAATTTCTTTAACAGATACAGACTTTTTCAGATAACTGATTTCTCCTTAGGTTCAATTTTGTAGTTCATGCCTTTGAAGATATGAGATTATTTCATCTGATATCAAATTTATGGGCACAGAGCTTTTCACAGTATTCCTTTATTATCCTTGTAATGTTCATAGGGTTAGTAGTGATGACTCCCCTTTCATTGCTGATGTTAGTGATTTGTGTCTTCTCTTTTAATTTGTTAGCCTGGCTAGAGATTTATCATTTTTTTGACCTTTCCAAATAATCCACTTTTGGTTTTTTGGCTTATTGTTTTCCTGCTTTCAATTTCTTTGATTTTTATTCTAATTTTTATTTATTTTCTTCTGTTTGCTTTATGCTTAAAATGTTCTTTTTTCTCCATTTTCTTGAGGTGATCCTTTTTAGATCTTTCTTATTTTCTAATACATGCATTTAACTCTATAAATTTCCCTCTAAGCACTGATTTGGTTGCATCCCACAAATTTGGGTACATTGCATTTCATTTCATTTCTTTTTTTTTTTATTTAAGGTTTTATTTATTTATTTGTCAGAGAGAGAGAGAGAGTGCAAACAGGGAGAATGGCAGGCAGAGCAGGCAGAGTGGGCAGAGGGAGAAGCAGGTGCCCTGCTGAGCAAGGAGCCTGATGCAGGACTGGATTCCAGGACCCTGGGATCATGACCTGAGCCAAAGGCAGACCCTTAACCGACAGCCACCCAGGTGCCCCCATCAAAGATGTTTTTGGGGGGAAAAAAATTTTTTTCTTCTGATTTTTGTCTTAGAGATTCTGTCCTTCTACTTTAGAGATCTATCTTACTGCTTGCAATTTCTGTCTGCTCTTACATGCTATTTTTTTAAAACTTAGAGCTTTAAACATATTAATCAAAGATACTTTATAGTTCCTGTCTGACAATCCGTGTCTTATTAGGATTATGCCTCTGATGCCTGCTTTGTCTTTTCAGAATTCTTTTCCTGCTTTAGCATCCTCCGTAATTTTTTTTTGTTTAAGAATTTTGAAAGCCATAGATAATGTATCAGGTAATAAGAACTGAGGTAAATAGGTATTAGCGTGGTATTTTATGTAAATCTTTCTAGGAGTTGGCAATGTTTATTGATTATTATAACGGTGTGTGTCAGAAACTTCAAACCCTCAAGTGTTCTTGATTTTCAACCCTCCTGTTGTCTTCGGGATTCCAAAAGAACATTTTTATCAAATATCTTTTCTTCCTCCTTTTTCAGTAGTAATCCACTGTTATTTAGAGTGGTGCCTTGTTGATAACCACATCAACAGGTGTAAGATATGTGGGAAGGGAAATGTTCTATAACTTATAATTAAATCTCAGTATTTCAGGCTTGTCTCTGGGCTATTATCTTCACATGTATTTTTTTTCCTCCCACTTAGATGAGAAAGGAAGGCTAGAAGCTGCTGGACTCTGAATTATTCTTAGCTCGCAAGTGACAAGGCTGTGGCAAAGTATTTTACCTTGGAAAATAAGCTATTTTAATGAAAACTCTCTGGGCGCTTTTCCCCATCCTTTGCCAAAGCTACTGAGAAATCATTTCTGGCTATTCACAGTGAGAAATCTGTGGAGTTTTTGAAGATTAAATCCATGAAAACGTGAGTCCCTCTAAGATGGCAGCTCCCAGTAGTTTCTCACTTTCAGTGTAGTCCACAATCAGCCTTAGCAGTTAGTCGGAATTACCAGTGAAGTATCCTCACTAGTTTATGACTTCAGTTGATAGTTTCTGCTTTAAGTAGGACCTTGACAGTAAGTCTTTTGATTTGCCTACCTATCCAGATTTCATAGTGGTGGTTTGCCCTACAATCACAGTTCTCTGAGATTAGGAACAAGAAAAATTGTTAATTTTCATTTTGCTCACATATTTGTTTTGGTAATGATGAAAGTGACAGGTTCCGAGCTGTTTACATATTAGAGCTGAAACTGGAAGTCGAACTGTGTAATTTTTAATTTGGAGTTCATAGGAAACTGTCAAAATTAGCTAGCCATAAAAGAAAACAGAACAATAAACCAATATTAAGAAGAAATTACAGAAAATAGGGAGAAAAAACTACAGTGAACCAAGTAACTAGATTCATCAGTCATGTACTTTCAAATGACTATGCTTATTATGATAAGGAATTGAAATAAAAGATTGATAATTTTATTAGCGAAGCTGGTCAGAGCTTTAATGGAAAACAGGAAACAGTAATAAAGAGCTTATAAAAATTATAGGAATGACGAAAATAATAACCAAAAATAACTCAATGGCTATGGTTAGCATTAGTTTCAAATTCCTAAAAAGAAAAGTATCAATTGGGGAAAAGATCAGAAACAAAAATTTAGAATAAAGCATGGAAAAAAGAAATGATAAAAAACACAGGGACGCAAGGTAGTGAAGTACGTCTATGGTGAAAAAGTTTATATATGTGCATTTTAAGTCTCAGAAGATGGGATTTAATAAGATAGAAGTATTATTTGGATAAATAACAACTGATAATTTTTCATTATTGAAAAATAAATTAACCTACATCTTCAAGAAGACTTGGAATTCCTAGAGCAGTGTATACCATGTGCTGATAATAGAAAAACTACTGAAAACCAAAAACTAGACTAAAACATCTTGCAACAGTCTGAGGAGAAAAAAGAGACATTATGTTTCAAAAGAGAAGCAGTAAAACTGACTGTGACTTTTGGAAAACCAATATAAGCCAAAGACAATGGGTTGATGTATTCAGTTTCTAAAGATAACACTTGCAGTGTAACAATCGAAAATATTTTTCTTTGCTTATGTTGTATTTTTCTTGTTTGCAATGGCAGAAATACATTTTTCTAGTTCGCCAGAAAAAAATAAAATAAAATCTTTGTTATGGGTTCAAATAAAAAGAAGATAAATATGCTGGAAATGTTTGTCATTTTTATTTTATAGGTTCAAATATGAGGTTATATTTAGAATGTTTACTACTGTCCACTTTAAATTTTGTTTGAGATGATAGGACAGTATCTAAATAACACTGAATATTCTGGGTCAACATTAAAGGAGTGTATTCCTTAAAATGAGTAAAAGTATACATTAAATGTATATATGTGCAAATAAATTGTGAAATAATTAAATATAAAATTTCTTTATGTACAGATACTAAATTACTAAAAGCTCTTTATAGCTTACTGAGTTGCTAACTGATATGCAGTGTTGAGGGAGGCTCTAAATAGATTGATTGGGTAGGAGAAGCTAGGAAGTTGCTGTTTTGGCATCTATGATTTTATAATTTAGATTCATTTTACAGCACCTTTAAAAACAATACATGATCTTTCATATCACTATAACTTCTCAAAATTAAGAAAATGTTTTGCTTTGAAATGGCAATTCAAATTTTCTACAATCAATGGTGTTATATTCTCTCTGTTAAGGAGATTTATAGATTCAATAAAGTATGGCTGAGATCTCATATACCCAGGAACCAGGGTAAGATAATTTATTCAACAATTTCTGAAGTTTCAACTTCATAATTAACCACATTAAGGCTATGCTGTGGGCAATATTACCCTGGAATGTATGTACATTCTCTTGCCTTCTACAGTTAAGGATAAATAAAGAATGCATAATTTTCAAATAATTAAGCATTTCCAAGGGAAGATTACTTACTGGTTTGTGTGTCTGTGTATCTTTTTCTGAGCTTTGATTTAATTGTGTTTCCCTTTCCTTCCTGAAGTTGTTTTCATTCCTTGGATAGCCTAGCATATCTGTGAGTTAGAGTAATTAGTTCTGATTTGATGACTCCGGTGCTTCAGACAAACAGATAAAGTAGAAACCTTTTCCCCATGTCTGCTTAATTCAAGATAAATAAAACCTTAAGACCAAGCATGTTCGTTGCTGCCTTCAGAAGCCTCTCTAAATCATGCTGCCACCTTTGTAATTTTGCATGTAATCTGACTAGGAAGTCAAAATTCTGTGAGGAAGTACCTTAAAACAGTCATTTTGACCTTTACTCTGCCTAGAACGGTAAATCTCAAAGTGTGAACAACTTACTGCCTGCTTCAGGATGTTTGCTTAAATTCTTTTGGGAAAGATGCAGAAATATACTTTTATTACAACTTTCCACATATTCTGATACATACTAAAAATTTAGGGCCTTTGGTCTCAGATAACACATTTCCTCATTCTATTCCAAAGACTTATCCCTAAATGGTGATTTAATGGTGTTTGAAGTTAGTCCTGCTTATGTATATACCATGTGAAACGATTAACAATCTTTAAAGTACAATTTATATTTTGTTTTGGTTATCTTAGTAAAGTTATAGTATCACTATGGGTTTGAAACTACTGTCTATGTAGTTGGAGTTCTAATAGAGTATTTTCACCTATATTTTTCTATTGGAGAAATTTGACCTGGTTACTAATAAAAAATTCAGCTGCTGGCTGAAAACCTATTCTAAAAGAAGGAATTAAGAGGAATGACTGTTATATCTGACTTTCTTCATATTTCATATTTGCTTATTATGCTGTCACAGCCAACATATTGTTTCTTTTTTAATACTAAAATTGGCTAATAGCAGTTCTAAGTGTATCACACCCCCCTGGATCCCAAATAACACACTGCTTGCTACATATTTCATGGGTTAACTCTAGTTATTTTAGGTCCCTGGATGCCTGGTCCAAATTTCCCCCACTCTCACTGGCTTTGGCCTCCTAACAAACCTCTTGGATGAGATTGCAATTATTGTCACAGTAAATCTCTCAGGGAGATAGAAGTTGGAAAAATTGGATTCCCATATAGTATGTAAAACTTACCTTTGATTAGAAACACAATTTCTCTTAATCATTTCATATAAGTTGCTGTTGAATTAAATAGGTTATATTTAAAAATAATTTTGTTTTGTTTCTCATTTGTATAAATTGTATAATATATGAATATAATTATATATATAATCATTGCATTTGATTTGATTGGAGGGAATAATTTTTCCTTTTGACAAATTTTGAGCCTATTATTTCTGTTACTTGTGATCATAATGACAGGAAGAGATGTGCTATACATAAGATGCATTTTTTTTTGCTTAGATTTATGTTTATTTGTTTAGATACCTTTTCTTTTTTCCAATTTTACTGAGAAATAATTGACATATTATTATATAAGTTCAAAGCATACAGCATTTTGGTTTGATTTATATATATTGTGAAATGTTTACCACAGTAGTTTCAACAGACATCCATTTTTCAATATAGATATGATAAAAAGAAAAAAAAGGGAAAAAATTTTCCTTGTGATGAAAAATCTTAGAATTTACTCACTTAACTTACTATATATCTACAGGAGTATTAGCTATAGTTATTATATTGTATATTGCATTCTAGTACTTATTTATCTTATAATGGAGTTGGTACCTTTTGACCACCTTCCTCCAATTTACCTTCCCCCCACCCTCTGCCTCTGGTAACCACAAGTTTGATCTCTTTTGCTGTAAGTTCGTGTATGTGTATGTGTATGTGTGTTTTAAGATTTCACATGTAGGTGAAATCATACAGTATTTGTCTTTCTCTTTCTTACTTATTTCACTTAGCATAAAGCTTTCATGGCTGTCACAAATGATAGAATTTCCTCATTTTTTATGGCTGAATATTCCATTATACACACACACACACACACACACACACACACACACACCCCACATCATCTTTATTCATGAATCCATTGATGGACCCTTAAGTTTTTTTGTTTCCATGTCTTGGCTATTATAAATAATGCTGCTATAAACACAGGGTACAGATATCTTTCCAAGTTAGTGTTTCTGTTTCCTTTGGCTACAGGCATATCTCGGAGATACTGCAGATTCAGTTTCAGACCACTGTATTAAAGCAAGTATCACAATAAAGTAAGTCAAATGGGTTTTTGGTTCCCAGTGCATATAAAAATTATGTTTATGCAGTACTGTGGTCTATTAAGTGTATAATAGCATTATGCCTGAAAAAACAGTATACATACTTTAATTAAAAATACTTTGTTGCTGGAGTACCTGGGTGAGTCAGTCAGTTAAATGTCTGCCTTCAGCTCAGGTCATGATCCTGGGGTCCTGGGATAGAGCCTCATGTCAGGATCCCTGCTCCGTGAGGAGTCTGCTTCTCCCTCTCCCTCTGCCCCTCCTTCCACTCATGCTCTCTCTCTCTCAAATAAATAAATAAACAAACAAATAAATAAATAAAATCTTTTAAAAAATACTTTATACCTGAGACACCTAGGTGGATCAGTTGGTTAAACTGGTGGCTCTTGATTTTGCTCACGTTATGATCTCAGGGTCCTGGGATCAAGCCCCATGTCAGGCTCCACGCTCTGTGGGGAGTCTACTTGAGGATTCTCTCTCCCCCTCTCTTTGGGTCTTCCCCCACTCACACTTGCTCTCTCTAAAATAAACAAATAAATCTTTAAAAATAAAAATACTTTGTTGCTAAAAAAAATATTAGCATTCTCTGAGCTTTTATCAAGTTATAATCTTTTTGCTGGTGGAGGGTTTTGCCTCAGTGTTGATGGCTGCTGGCTGACCAGGGTGATGTTTGCTGAAGGTTTGGATGCTGTGACAATTTCTTAAAATAAGACAATAAAATTTGCTACATCAATTCTTGCCTTCACAGACAATTTCTCTGTAACATGCAATGCTGTTTAATAACATTTTACCCATAATAGAACTTCTTTCAAAATTGAAATCAATTCTCTCAAAACCTGCTGCTGCTTTATCAACTAAGTTTACATAATATAAATTCCTTGTTGTCATTTCAACAATCTTCATAGCATCTTCACCAAGAATAGATTCTATCTCAAGAAAACACTTTCAAGGAAACAGTCAAAAAAACTAAGAGGCAGCCCAACATTTAAAAGCAGTGCATTGGAGTTTGGGCACCTAAAGCCATTCCAAAGCCATTTTGTAGATTACCTTCACGTTTAAACCTTACAACGCCATGAAGCATCCCTGTTTTATAATGAAGACACTGGGGTGCAGAGAGATTGTGTGGCTTTTCCATCATCATGTCGCCGGTTCTGGGAGAACCACAGTCAGTAGGCAGCTGTCCTAGCTCCCAGCTCAGGCGCCTGTGCATTAGACCAAGTGGGAGCTCGAAGCAAAACAAGGTCACTTAAACCAAATGCTTCTGCTAGGAGATGAAGACAATGCTCATTCTGAGGGACATGTCAGTTCTCCACTGAGGCCAGATTTCTTTACCTACTGAGCTGAAAAAACAAGTGTATTTCCTTCCTTCAGTGAATGGGTCACTTCCTTATTACTAGTTGAATTAGCCCCTTTATTTTCTCCTTATTAGGGGGAAGGAACACTATTTCTCCCTTAGTCCTCCCAGTTATCTGGTGTCTGGTCACTTCATAATTGTATTTTGGGAGAATAGATATTAATTTTCTTTAACAAAAAGGCTGAGATCCTTGATGACACACCATAATTCAATTTCCGTTCTCTCCCTGCGTTGCCTGCACCCCTTCCTCCTGGCACATTTTTCATAGTTAGGAGGAGTGATAGTGTCAAATATATCAGAAGGAAGAATTGATTCAGTAGTAGTTTGACGACTTGACTGATTAACAGAGATCAGAAGAAGGCTCATAACTGTGAAAACCACTGCAGCATGGAGTTTTAACAGCTCTTTAGGGAGCTAGTTAATGAAAATAAAAAATAAAAAATAAAATGGCAAAAAAAAAAAAAAAGAAAGAATGAATGTTAAAAGATTGTAAGAGAACATAAAACAGTTACATACAAAGGAAACTCAGTGAGGCTAACAGCTGATTTTTCAGCGGAAACTTTGAAGACCAGAGAGTGGTATGATATATTCAAAGTGCTGAAAGAAGAAAATCTGCAACCAAAGGGATAAAGAAAGGGAGGGCAATCAGAAGGGGGAATGAAGCATGAGAGACTATGGACTTTGAGAAACAAACTGAGGGCTTCAGAGGGGAGGGTGGTGGGGGAATGGGATAGGCTGGTGATGGGTGGTAGGGAGGGCACATATTGCATTGTGCACTGGGTGTTTTACGCAACTAATGAATCATCGAACTTTACATAAAAAACCAGGGATGTACTGTATGGTGACTAACATAATATAATAAAAAAATTTTAAATAAAAAAAAGAAAACACTTTCTTTGCTCATCTATAAGAAGGAACTCCTCATCTGTTCAAGTTTTATCATGAGATTGCCACCATTCAGTCACATCTTCAGACTCTACTTCTAATTCTAGTTCTCTTGCTATTTAGGTCACATTTGCAGTTACTGCTCCACTGAAGTCTTGAACCCCTCCCTCAAAGTCATCTGTGAGGGTTGGAATCAATTTCTTCTGAACTACTGTTGGTGTTGATATTTTGACCTCTTCCTATGAATCATGGATGTTCTTAAAGACATCTAGAATGAACACTTTCCAGAAAGTGTTCAATGTACTTTTACCCAGATCCATCAGAGAAATAACTATCTATGGTAGCTACAGCCTTACAAAATGTATTTCTTAAACAATAAGATCTGAAAGTTGAAATGGCTCCTTGATCCATGTGCTGCAGAATAGATGTTGTGGATGAAACAGCATTAATCTCATTGTCCATCTCCATCAGAGCTCTTGGGTGATGAGGTATATCGTCAATGTTTTGTTTGCTTGAGAAAGTCTATCTCTTCTTCATTTCTGAAGGACAGCTTCACTGGATATAGAATGCTGACAGCTGTTGTCTTTCAATATTTTAAATAAATCATCCCATTCTCTCCTTGCCTGAAAAGTTTCTGTTGAGAAACTGCTGACACTTTCATGGGGGTTTCCTTGTATGTAACTTCTCTCTCTTATCTTATTGCTCTTCAAATTCTTTTTTTTTCTGTTGACTTTTAGCTATTTAATTATAATGTGTCTCAGTGTAGCTCTCTTCACATTCAACCTGTTTGGGATCTCTAGGGCCTCAGGTATCTGGATGTTCATTTCTCTTCACAGGTTCAGAAAGTTTCCAACCATTATACTTTATTTTTTTCCCAGCCATTATACTTTAAATATACTTTTGTTCCTTTTATCTCTCTCTCTCTCTTCTTCTGAAATTCCCATCATGTGAATGTTTTTTTTTTTTTTTTATTGTATTCCATAATTCCTGTCACTATTTTTTTTTTCTTTTTGCTCCTCTGACTGGGTAATTTCCAGTGTCTTTCCTCCAGGTCACTTATTCATTTCTCTGCATGGTCAAATCTACTTTTGAAACTCTGTTGAATTCTTCAATTCGGTTGTATTTTTCAACTCTAGGACTTCTTTGTTTTTGTTTCTTTAGAGGGTTGCTATTTCCTCATCAGACTTCTCATTTTGTTCATACTTTGTTTCCCTAATTTTGTTTAGTTGTCTGCCTGTGTTTTCTTGTCGTTCACTATAATTTCTTAAGAGGATTATTTTGAATTTTTCTGTCTGAAAAATTAACAAAGCTCCATTTCTTTAAGGTCAGTTATTAGAGTTTTATTAGCTTCCTTTGGTGATGTCATATTTACATGATTTTTCATGATCCTTGATTCCTTGGGTTGGGATCGTCATATTAGAGTAATCTGGTTCCTCTTCCAGACTTTACAGGTCTGCTTTGGCAGAGACAGTTCTTCTCCAGTCAGCTCAGTTTGGGTTTCTGGGTGTTTCTGCTCTTACTGTTTTGGGGCAGGTAGGGTCTGCTATTATGATCTAATTTTGGTTGAGGCCACTGTTTAATCTCTTGAGGATGGGGTTGGGAGTATGTGTCACTGGCTGAGAACTGTTAGATAAGACTGCTGGTTTGGTTTGCTATTCAAGTGAGACTGTAGGATGGTCTCTGCATTGCCTGGATTCTCTGGTTAGGCTTAGTAGATAGTTGGGACTATATTCAGTTGCATATAAGGCTATGACTTAGCTTCTCTGCCCTGGCTGGGCAGCTGGACAGGACCCAAAAACGTTCAGCATCTTGTTTGGGGGGACCCAAATTAGGCCAGAGTATGCACTGAATTCTCTGGTCAGGTGAAGCTATCAGTTTTGCCCTATAGATGAGGGGAGCTTAAGGCTGTGCTCTCTATTCAGGTGCCACTGTACAGAGGGCTGTGGAGTAGGCTGTGCTGCTGCCTGTGTTCTGTTTAGGCTCCCTGGCTAAACAGGCTGAAGGCTATATTCAGTGATGAGTGGGACCAAGAATTAGATTCCCTACCTGAAGCAAGTGTGAGAAGCAGGTCTAAAGCTGGTAAATCCCCATTTTTATAATAAAAGCTGACCCACATTCTAGCACCCTGACCAAATAGGGACACCTGCTCTGCTCTGCAGACTATCAGCTCTGCTTGCCCATCACTTGGCTCCAGTGCTCCGGAGCCCACAGCTTCCAGGAGTTGTTGCCAGCCCTTCTGGTCTAAGGCTAGAAGATACTCTCCACAGTGGAGAGCTATGTTGCAGCTTTTTAGCTTTGTGGGAGGGGATGTGGCCACTCCAGGCTACTCTCATTTTCTTAAATAGGATCTCCAGTAGGGACTGGTGGGCAGCTTTCCTCAGTCTTGGCTATGAATTAATCCCCCTGCCTGTGTGTAGCTTGGGAATGATCCACTGTCTATATGGACTTTGCTCTATGGGTGATCAACTCTGTTCACCTGTGTTTCAGCTCATGTGCTGCTGTATGGCAGTTTCCAGAAGTTGTCTCCAGATCTTCTGATCAGATGGGCTGGATGCCATTCCACAGTGGGTGGGGCTATGATTCAGCTCATTGCCTAGGCACAGGCAAACTGGGTTTCATAGCCAGAAAAACTCCTTATTTGATAATCTGCATCATGCAGACCTGTACCCCACTGAGTCCCCTGGTCAGAGTGTGCTCCTGACTCAGTCCTACAGATGAGAAAAATCTTTGGTTGGAATTACAAGTTGAATACCACAGGTATGAACTTGGTCTGACAAGATCTGTGTTCTTGTTGTTGCAAGCCCTTCCCCACTTTTCCATCACAGTTTAATTTCTGGTGGTTGAGCCCCATAGATTCCCCTGCAGTCTCCATGGTGTAAGATTAGAATACTGTTTGGGGCAGGTAGGGTCTGTGCACAATGTGGGCCCAATGCTAGGGGAGGCTGATTGTCCCCTTAGGTTGTCTTTTTCCACTCGAAGATCGTGAGGCTCAAGGGAGACTACATGGTGCTGTACTGGCCTGGGAGAGGGGCAATGTGGCCATTGTGGTGTAGCAGCTTTGCTTACCTTTGCAATGCAGTCTGTCTGGGTTTCTGAGGTGTGTGTGTGAGGGGGTGCTTCAGCCTCAATTCACGTTCTAGGATTCTTTTAGTGATGTCTTATTCTTGAATAGTTGTTAGTTGTTTTTCCTATGAGGGTGAGCCACATCAGGAACAACCTATTTTGTCATCTTGGTGATATCACTCCTCTACATTCTTATTTATGAGATGACTTAAGGTATTTTTCTAATGACTTTTAGTATTCCTATAATAGAACATCAGGTATTTTTCATTTTCTTTCTAGATACACAAAAGAGGCACTTAAACCCTTTAAAAAATGTTTTAAGTAAATAATTTCCCATATTATTACTCATTTGTGTTAATAAAAATTACACATATAAGGAAAGGAAATTGTATTCAGTATCTAACCTGATGTTCTGACCCAATTCACTAACCAGAATTATTATTAAATTCCTCCTAAATATAAAATCTTATGAATGTTACAAATATTTTAGTCAAATATGCTTTAAATTATAATTATTCTTTCTTGATCTCTCTCTATGTAAAAATAAGAATTTTGAAAATATATACATGGACCTAAATATATTTGAATATATTATGTACATGAGTCTCAATTCAAGAAGAATTTATGAATTCTAAGTCTACATGATTTGCTGAAAGAAAGACACTGATAGTTTTAGGGTTCTTTAGGGGAATGCCAGAGATTTCCATGCATTTATTAGTGATGACTGGCTAGTCAGCAGCCTATTACTAGTAGAATTTTAATTTCAAAGTAGACTAATAAGAGTTGACTGATGTCTGCCTGTGCACGTTCTCAAGTGATAATCAGTATAGAATTACTCGTTGGTAGAGGCTTATGTCATAAGCTGACTGTCTAAATGATGAATATATAATGAAATTAAACAGAATTGAGACAGATGGTTCTAACTTTTGATAAATGTGCATATCTTCATAATTAGATAATAAGTCCGTTGTCTGGAAGATCAATTGGGACATAATAACTTTTAAAACTAAATCATTTCATTGTTTGGCATTTATGAGACAAATGCCAAAAACAAATTCCATTTTAGTTTACTTAAAATATTGCTTATCTTCTTCCTAAGCACTTGATTAGAAATGGAAAATCAGATATTGTCATTTTGTATCCTCATATAAAATTATGTATTTGTTGTACAGACTTTAGAAAATCATTTCAAAATAAAATTTTATAGATTCATGGCTTCTATGGGTAAGAAAGAGGAAAGAAAGCATTTAAAGTGTTCTAAGTCAAATAGCTGATATTAAAGGGAGAGAAAAAGTAAATAACCTTGTAAAATTTATCTGAATTTTTTATTGTCTTTATACAAATTATGAAATAAAAACAGATCAGTATGCTTGTTTTTCTGGGAGAGGCTGGATGTTTAATATATTCATATTTGCTTTTCTATACTTATTAGGCATTTTTAAGTAAAATACGCATACAAGAAAGCAATATAACTTTCAAAAAAGTTTTATTGGTAGTGACAGTAGCAAGAGACCCAAAAAAGGCATCCCTAGCTCACTGTTGAACACAGTTTAGTACCCATCCGTGGACAAAAGTACCTTTATGGAAGCTGTAGGATCCTGCACCAAACTGCAAGGGATCCAGGAGGATCCCACTTGTGCATCAAATAATAAGCATATAGACCATGGTCCCAGCTATGGGCCATGAGGTGGACTGTGAACTGGCTCCAGCCCCTCTCAACCATTACCTAGGAGCCCCTGGAAAACACTGATTTAGGAAATCACCCACAGATGAAAGAGCTTTTGTGGAAGTCCAGGATTTTGTCAGAAAAGTTCCAGCACATTGTCGGAGCAAAATTCTAACATTGGACACACTGGAGAATGTAATAGGAAAACTGCCATTACCCATGTTTCCTTTTCCACCACAATGGTACAGCTCAGTGCCAAAAAAGCCTTTTTTGGTCTTGGTTTCTCCATGAGGAAAAATGAAAGCACGTGAGTGAGTGCCCAGCTTCTCAAGCGGTTTGAAATGTAGCCAAAGAGGCCTATTTCTCTCTTACCCATCCAGAGTACTGAGTCATGAGCTACATGACTGGGAGGCAGTTAGTAGATGGGAAAATAGCAGCCAGGGCTTGGAAGTTACCAAAAGAATCCCAGTTCTACTAACTACATCAAACTCCATCAGTAGGCCAGCCCACAAGCTGCCAGAATGTCTCACCTGTGCATCCTCTTGATTGGCCCATAGGTACCCCCAGCATTCTGCTTGTCACACCTATGCATCCCCCACCACACTAGCACTGTGTGCACTCCAGTGGCAGTGAGAGAGAGCTCTGCCAGATGGCTAATGAGAACACACAGGAAACTAGCCCAAATCTGCAGACCAGGGAGAGACTGCAAACTTGATCGTTTAGCACTGTCTTTAGAAAAGCAAAAGAGAGAGAGTCAGCCCTCATACTGGTATGTTTCAGGACTAAGAGAAAAATACAATCTTAGAAATTCCACCACAGGAGGGAGCAAGCAAGAAGACTGGAACAGGTATATCCATAGAAGGTCTGAGAAAGCCTCAGAATCTCTAGCAAAGCTGATGGAAGGTAATTCTCTCCCAAAGTCAGTCAGTAAAGACTGGAGGAGGTGACTCCTACTTCAAAGGGGAAGACAGCAACACAAGACTTCAGCGAGCATGAAAAATCAAGGAAACATGATGCCACCAAAAGATCACAATATCTTCTATTAACTGACCCCTCAAGACACACAGATTTCCACTTTACCCAATAAAGAATTCAAAATACCTGTTTTGAGGAAGCTCAATGAGCTACAAGAAAACACAGAAAGACAATGCAACAAAATCAAGAAAACAATACATGAACAAAATGAGATGTTTAACAAAGAGATAGAAATCATTTAAAAAGAACCAAAAAGAACTCTGAAGCTGAAGAATTCTATGGGGGTGGGGGTGGAATGCAGGAGAGAACATTAGCATCAGATGGATCAAGCAGAAAAAAGAATCCATGAAATAAAGACAGCTTTGAAATTATCCAGAGAATAGGAAAGAAAAAAGAATGAAAATAGTGAAGAAAGCCTACATGACTATGGAATACCATCAAGAGAAGCAATCTACAAATTATTGGAGTCCCAGAAGGAAAACAGAACCAGATGGGGCTGAAAGCTAATTTAAAGATTGATGGCCAAGAACTCCCCAAATCTTAGGAGAGATTTGCCCATCCAAATTCATGAAGTTCATAGGCCTCCAGACAAATTCTATGTAAAAAGATTTTCTCCAAACACACTATAATAAAAGTGTCAAAAATCAAATGCAGAGAGAAAGAATCTGAAAAGGAGCAAGAAAAAAAGAAGCTTATCACTCACAAGAGACCCTCTCCCCACCGCCCCTGCCCGAAGCTATCAGCAGATTTCTCAGCAGAAACCTTACAGGCCTAGAGAGAGTGGAATAATATATTAGAAGTCCAGAAAGGAAAAAACAAGAAACCTCTGAAGAATACTTTATTCAGCCGGGTTGTTCTTCAGGAAATGAAGGTGAGATGAAGATGTTCCCAGACAAAGAAAAGCTGAAGGACTTCATCACCAGTAGACCTGCCTTACAAACAATGCTTAAGAGTTTTTCAAGCTGAAATGAAAGGACACTACTTAGTGTTAAGTTTTTTTTATTTAAATGTTTGAATAGCTACTGGAGTACTAGCCATGTTTTTCTATTAATGTAACAGAATGCCATGGCATTTGCTTTACTTGGTATACAATCATTGCATTTCATTATTTTATTGACGTTCGTTCATTACACTTTATTGACATCACTATTCATCAACTAGTGAATATACTCTTTGTAAATATATTTATATTACTCAATTTTGATATACCCCTTGTCCAATTATTTACACCTTTAAGGAATTCAAAATTGCACTAAACTTTGCTACATTATTTGACATAGAAATAAGAATTAGGCCAATTTATCATGAGATATAAAGTGTATTCATGCCTGACTATGTCATTTTTCTAAATGTATATAATTTATTTAGAAACTGATACATTAATATGTGAATAAGATATAAAATAAGTATTTCAAAAATTAAAAGTTACAGATACATTTTAATGCATCATTTGTCTCTTTGTTGTCTGTGTCTGAACTTTTCCACTGCTCTTTTTTTTAATTGCAATTTTTCATATTTTTTCCAAAAAGCTTTTCTATCATAACATTAATTACTTTATCAACTCACATTTGATGACTAATAATCATTTAATAATATTAGCAACACTTTCTTATCCATCTATATGGTTTGTATTTATTAATATAGATCATGGTTACTGTTTCCAATTCTTTTTTTTATTTATTTATTTTTTAAATATATTTTTTTAAAGATTTTATTTATTTATTTATGTGAGAGAGAGACAGCCAGCGAGAGAGGGAACACAGCAGGGGAGAGGGAGAGGAAGAAGCAGGCTCTCAGCCAAGGAGCCCGATGTGGGACTCGATCCCAGAACGCCAGGATCACGCCCTGAGCCGAAGGCAGACGCTTAACGACTGCGCTACCCAGGCGCCCCTACTGTTTCCAATTCTTGAATAGTCACTATTAGGGGTCTAGACAGGAGGAAACTCACATTTTAAGAAAATATAAACATTTATAAGGAAAAGTCACCAACTAATAAGGAAAACACAGAAGTATTAACAGAAATTTATCATAAAAAATATCTCTTCAAATTCAGATTGTTTTGTCTATGAAATTTTGAAAAAAAATTATAGATAATGAGAAATAATTATTCCAATGCTGAATAGAGTGGTCTCCCATATTAAGATCTGTATACACTTAATTTTAAGCTAAATTTGCCATATCTATGTATTTGAATTTTAATGTGAGGTTATGCCATTGGACCCAACAAAAAATAAATAAATAATAGATTTTTGATTGACAGAGAAAGTCAATGTTAAACAAAAAACATTTATGCTAAATTAATACACTTTCAAATCATAATCAATATTCTGTATGCATATAGATATGAATGGATGGATGGATGGATGGATGGATGGACGGATAGATTGGGAGACATGCTTCATAAATGGCAAGAGATTATTGTAGTGCCATCAATTGCCAAAGTAGAGTCTTGTACTTTTACTATTATCAGTGAAGTTGAATAGATTTATTTTTTCACTACTTCTGTATTTTGTCTTTATTGCAATAAAATATGCTTTTTAAAATTTTTTGTTTCTTTTGTTTTTCATCTTTTTCAAGTTTTTATTTAAATTCTGATTCATGAACACACAGTGCAATGTTAGTTTAAGGTGTAGAATTTAGTGATTCAGCACTTGCATACAACACCCAGTGCTCATGGCAACAACTGCCCTCCTTAATACCTGTCACCCATTTAACCCATCCCCTTGCCCTCCTCCCCTCCAGTAACCCTCAGTTTGTTCTCTATAGTTAAGAGTCTGTTTACTGATTTGCCTTTTTCCCCACTATGTTCATCTGTTTTGTTTAAACATATACTTCTTGGGGGAAAAAAAAAAAAAAAGAACTCCTGTTTATTCTTTCACAACCATGCTCCAAGATGTTTAGTAAATAAAGAACAACTCTATGTCATGTAATTCAGTTATGCTTTGGGCAATATCCATGTTTGCTCCATAAAAAGCAAACTTTTCACAGTAATGTTTAAAGGCTGAAATTGGTGCTATATGTATATACTATAAAGTGGTAATTATAGGAAGAATTAATATTGGAAAAGAAAGGAGATACATTTTAAATTAAAGTAAAATTCAAAGTAATTGAGTTTGGTGTCAAAATGCATTGACATTTGATCTTCAATTGCCACCCAATATTAAGACTTAGATAAAGTATACAAATTATGTATTTCCTTGGAGTATAAACTTATTCCTATTGCTCTAAAAATGTTTGGACTGTTAGGTTAAATCACTGTGATGAACATTTTCATGGAAACTTTTAAAAAGGAAAACCTGAAATACACTTTGTTTATAAAGTTAATAAATCTAAATAAGAAGCTTATAATTTTTTAAGAAAAATTTGTTTTATTTTTAAGCTACCTAATTATAATGTATAATTTTGACTTTCCTATGCGTCAGAAATGCTATCAGCAACATACAAAGAGGATTTTATTTAAAGATTCAACATAATTACTTATGAATATCTAATATTACTCAAAATACTGATTTACTTTTGGGGATGTTTTGGTAAGAGGTGATGTTGGAAAGAGTTATTCTCCTATTCTTTTGTCAAGTACTTCATCAGAGAATCTCCACTTTCTTTAGTTTAAATTTAAAGAACAATGGTATTTAGAAATCTTTTTCATTAGTTTTACCTAGGATAGTCTGTTTTTAACAACCAGATTGGCAGTTAGTATAAATTAACCTCACTTATTTCTAAATATCATCAAATGAACAAAATTAAGTGCTCATTTTATTCTTAAATTCTTTTTTTGTTGTTGATATCTTGTTATTCTTAACATCAAAATGCTGTTCTTTGAAATGTCCTCACTATAATCTATACCAAACAAACCCCTTAATTTAGATCACCGTATTGTTCTGGGAATAAAATAACAAGTATGAATATTTAGTTTTACTTCATGAAATGTAAGGCTCTAGATGCATAGTCCTTCTGATTAGGAAACATAAATAATCCTGATGATAGTAAAACCAGTGTGAAATATAAAAACACTGCATTTCTTAAGTGTTTTGTTAATGTGAGTATTAGACGGAGGTGGGGATAGGAATTAATATATACAGGTGTGTTACATTATGAAATGAGAAGAATTTTGAAAAATGTTTCACTACATATTAATGAAGACAATTCTGTTTTAGAATATACCTGTTTCTGAGAAAGCAATTTTATTTCTGATTGCTGGTGATTTTTTTTTTTTAAGTTCCAAGTAGTTACTAATATTTGGTATGATCTGGTGGTGTACATTTGGAATCATATGAATTGATTTTTTATTGAATTTTTCTTGGCATTCGTATTCATTTCCTAAGGGTATCATAACAAAGCACTACAAATTAGGTGGCTTCAAAATTTATTGTCTTACAGCTTGGCTAGAAGTCAGAGCCTTTCTCCCTCAGGAACCTGTAGGGGAATCCCTCCTTACCTCTGCTTAGTTTCTGGTAGCCTCAGACTTCCTTAGGTTTGTGGCAGCATAAATCCAATATTTGCATGACATTACTTTGAAGTTTCTTCACATAATCCTCCCTCTGTGCATGTTCTAGTCTGTGTCCAGATTTCTCATTTTTATAAGGACACCAGTCATATTGGATTAGGGCCCATCTAATGTCCTCATATTAATTTGACTACATCTGCAAAGACTCTATTTCCAAATAAGATCAGATTCTAAGGTACTGGAGGCTAGAATTTCAGCATATCATTGAGAGGACACAATTCAACCCTTAACAGTATCCAATACTGTAGTCATAGAAATATTATTCTCTTCTGCTTTTTTCTCCCCAAACCCATTATTCTGTTGCTAATGTCTTGCATATACTAGATTCCCTACATCATTTCCAAAGATATAATTGATATTAATTCATGTTAATAAGCCCTAAGGTAAAAATTTTATACACACACACATACAGACACACATAAACTCCCATTTGTTCTACCACATGCTTTTATCTATGCCAGAAGTTGGATTCTCCAAAAGATGATGAAGAGGTGGAGTCTTCCTTGAGTCCCAATATGAAACATTATTATCAAGTTAATATGCACATTGATTTTTAAATTTTTGCCTGAATGGAGATTCCATTCTAAGCTTCTATTACTGGAAAGTCTAGAAACAAGGAAATACATTAAACTGAAAAGTGCTTGGAAAGAAATGAGTGGACATGATGATTTAGAGAATAAGCAGGTATTCTGAGACAGGGAAAGGTGTTATCAAGAAATCTTCTCCCAGAAAAGTGGCATTTGAAAGATCTGCATATTTGAGAAGTAGCTGGAAGATGTGTGCTTCAGAAATAAGAACAAAATCGTGGGACCTAAGGTGAGAATAAGGTGATGTTGAAAATAGTGATGGAGGAGCATATCTTGCTTTTCTTTCTTTCTTTTTTTTTTTTTTTTAAGATTTTATTTATTTATTTGACAGAGAGAGACAGCCAGCAAGAGAGGGAACACAAGCAGGGGGAGTGGGAGAGGGAGAAGCAGGCTCCTAACAGAGGAGCCTGATGCGGGGCTCGATCCCGGAGCTGGGATCTCGCCCTGAGCCCGAGGGAGACACTTAACAGCTGAGCCACCCAGGCGCCCCCCCATATCTTGCTTTTCTTCCCAGAGATCACTGAAAACAAAGGGGATGAACTAACGAAAATTCAAACTCCTTTACGAATAAAACTAATGTAATTTCAAACTACAAATTCAGCAAAAGCAGAAGGTTGCTGGACAGAGTTGCATAAGAAATAAAGTGGCGAGTTCATGGTTATAGATCTCAGGAAAAAAAATGCTGAGGGAATTGAGATCAGAATTAAGACATCAAACAATTTTATAAGAAAAAATAAAGAAGAAAGGAATAAAGAAAACAGCTAACATGGTCACAACATGACAACTTATTAAATAATAATAATTTAAAAATTCATGTTGATGTATACCTGACTGTAAATAGAATAGCTGTATCTTGGCAAGCCACTAAAGTCTAGATTTTGGATTTTTGTTTTGTTTTGTTTTGTCAGTGAAATAAGGCAGTAGCCAGATATATTATAAAATGCTTCATTTTAATTCTAAAACAAGGTATATAAAATGTGTGTGTGCGTGTGTGTGTGTATATATATATATATACACACACACACGCACACACACAGAAGGTCTGGAGTTCCAAAGCTGATCTGATCTGAGACTGTTCTGTGATCCAGCATGTGTGGCCTATATCATAGCACAACTTCTTTCTGTGGATCTGCTTAGTTTTATTTTTCTATCTACTCCTTCTGCTTATTATAATGTTCTCTTCCATCACAACTTCATCTTGCATGTGGCCTATCACAGTCTGTCCTGTCTCATTCCATATCGACCTTTTAAGTGCTGCTTCCAATACTCTCTGCTTAGGACTTTTTAGTTAAAACTTGTGAGAAATGACTAGACTTGGCAAGTTTTTGAACCAAAAGATGTCATAATTTATGGGACAACTCATCAATTCCCTGCTCTTTGGGAAAAGTATCATCCCTGGGTGATTCAGAAACTGCTAGCATGGAGAAGAGTAATATAGTGTTAAATAAACATAGAGGGCAGCATAAACATGCCTACTGATAACCATCCTTTACTTGCAAGCATTTATACTCTTCTTCCAGTACTTAGAAGTCAAAGATGCAACCAAACATACGTTGCTAGTGAAATTGTAAATTGCCACAGCTTTCTGGATTTGGCAACATCTCTTAAAATTAAAAAATATATAACCTCTAATTCTGCATCAGACTTTTAGGGTCTCTTCTCTAAATATTATCACCTTGTAGGAATTGATAAAACAGGATTGAAGCATGGTTTGTAATATTGTAGATTGGAAGAATCTAAATTCTCATTGATCAGGACCTCATTTAATAAATTATTTTGTATCCATTTAATGGAATATTCTGAAAGAGAATATATTAAACAGTTTGCTGAATTCTGATATGAAACTTCCTCTACTATGTAGTATTAAATTTAAAAAAAACAGACGTGGTGCTAATCATTACACATATTATGGCAATATATATATTTTTTGTTCATATATGTTCAAAATATCTCAAATGCAAAGAAAACTGCTAATGTTTGTTGCTTTTGGTAGTCTTACAAGGGGATGGGGAGACAGGTGAGTGCTGGGACAATTTTTGCCTAATTTCATTATGAAACATTTGAATTTTAATCCAACTAGGTATAATTACCTAATCAAACACCATTTTGAAAAGAATAAAAGAAAATAACCGTATCTTTTAATAAAAGGAGAATAATTTATAGGAAGTTAAGTTCAGACACCATTTAGAAAGCTCTTGAAATTTTAAGAGATGATGATGTTTTGGATTAGTGAGATACACTTTGTAAATAAAATTGCTACTGTTTGCTGAAAAACTAGACAGGAAAGAAGAGTGAAAAAACATGAGGGGCCAAATGTAATTCCCAAAACTTTGACTTCATTATCAGGATGGGTTATGATAATACTTGTAAAGATTGGGGAAATTTTAGAGAGATATGTGTAGTGGAGGTGGTCTAATCAGAACCATGGGGGGTGCCTCTTGGGAGACTAGAAACTGCTTATGGCCTGAGGTACATCCAGCCATGACTGTCCTCTCAGATAAGCCAGAACACATGTGAGTACCTGGAACATTCTAGGGCACAACAACAGAACCATGAGCAGAGCCATCATACTCCTGCTTTTATGGTACCCGTGGCACTAGGGAGTGGTGGTACAGGAAGGCTGCCAGGCAGAGTTTTCTTGAAGAAGCCTATTTATGCTGAGAGATGCAATGAGTAGAAATTGACTAGAATAAATGGGACCTGCATATAACAAGGCTTTAGGGTAGAAAGAAACAAAGAAAACAATTTTGGCTGAAGTGAAGAAGTAGGCAGGAGGCCAAACATGGAAGGTCTAAATAGCATGGAAAGCTATTAGGGCTGAGGCTGGCAAATACTTTAAAAATGAACCAAGTCTAACTGATACCTGGGGAACACATAGCAAAAAAAAAAAAAAAAAAAAAAAAAAAATTAATGAAATTTTACTTAAACATTAAAAATAATTAATTTAATAGCTTTCTCGCTGTGTTTAACTTTCATACTTAGTAAGCTGATTTTCTTTGGGTAACCACTTTATTAAAAAAAATACTTTGCAAGTAGGATGGTTTTATAGCACAGCAGTCCCTCAACATATCTATTATTAAACACATAGACCTTTAAATACCATGATAAATTCTAAATTAAAATGATACATACATGACAAATGAATTAAATTTTCTGTGGGAAATAACAGAACAGTATTGGTAATAAAGTGGCGGTCATAAGGGGAAAAAAAGTAATTTAGCTAAGAAAATAGAAAATACCCTTAATGACATAGATGATAGAATAGAATGTCTAATGCTCATGCTGTGTGCTTTATATAGGTATTTCCTTTTAATGCCAAGCAATGGAGCAAACAAGACATTTTTATTAGATTTTTTTCTACATTTTCTCATACAGGGGCAATTTGTATCTATTTGTAATTAAAATGACATTAAGCAGCCCAATTTTCAGTTATACAATATTTCACATTAAAGACCTCATATGAAAAACCTTCACTAAGTCTATGGGCTCAATTATATAATAGGCATTACTGAGTCCCTGTGTGAAAATAATGATAAATTATCCAATTACCTTCAAAAGAAGACTTCAGTTTGGAATTTATTCATATACTGACTCTCGTTGTTTCTTAATTGACTCATGTATGTGTGATTTGTCTGACCAACACTCTGAAAAGTTATGGAATAGAAATATTACAAATAATTCATCCTTTGAATATACACCAATGATATGTTCAGACAAGGTATTTAGAAATACTAATAAATGCAGGATGAAACAAAAGAAAGATTTGGTGTAAGAAATGTATGTTTGACCCCATTTAGCTTCTCACTTTATCTCTCTCTCTTTGTCTCTCTCTTTTTTTCCCTTCCTATATTATTTTGGTTATTTTCAAGAAACCCCACTTGAATTTACTGAGAAAAAGTAGATTCTCATTTAGAAAACTAAAGGAAGGCTTTTATTATCTGATAGAATAATTTTCTCTAAGCCTATATACAGGGAATAAAATTTTCCTTATAATACCCCAACACTTGCAAAACAACAACAAAAAACAACATAAACTCTGTTATGCATAGTTATTTTCTAATAAAACTCCATGTAAATTTATGAGGATTGGCACAAAATGATTGCTCAGTAACTGCTGAGGTACCATGTCTATACTTAATGATATTTGGTAGGAAGATGTGTAAGCAGTAGAAATTTCAAAAAGAGCATTGAATAACATTTATGAGTTTAAGATTTGCTTAAAAGTGTAATGAGTCTTGCTATATTCCTTTTCCTTTATTTAGTAAGTTCTAGAGCAAGAAAATAAACAATTGTGATGAAAGACAATGTCTAAGTAATTTTAAATATCAACTATCTAAAATTATATTATATTAATGGTTTCACTTAATTGACAAGTATAATTCAATCGTTAAACTACTAAATTCTGCCATTAAATAAATATAAATATTGGTTCCTTATCTTAATACCCAGAGACTTTCTCTATTTTGCACACTTTAAAGGAAAGTTTTTGCAGCTTTTTCAGTTTTTTTGACTATTAGAATTATTAGCCAGGTGGTACTACCATTCTCATCATTCCCTCTTGTATGTATATTAATTTCAATAGATTTTCATTTAGAGTCTAAGAATATTTTCTTTCAAAATTTCTATTAAAATGATTTTCTATTTTTTATATTAAAAATACAATAAAAAACAAAAATATTAAAATTTTCTAGATGTTCACTGTAAATATAGGGGTTTTTTTTGTCCTTTCAGATCAATTTTACCAGTTCTTAAGCCCAAAGAAAACCTACAGCAGATAATTGCCATCAGACAATTTTATTTACTTTTTAGATTTTTAATTCTAGATGACTTTATAGTAATTAGATAGTACTCTTTGGAACTAGTATCATTAGATATTTAGGATATAAATATAACATTACCCCTTGTACATATAGAACCATATTATGTCACTAACAATAAAATACTGCTTTTGGTTGTGATCAGGCTGGAAGGAGGTCAACTTCATCCATTCAGTTCTCACATATTTGTATGAGATGTTCTCTTTTCACTAAGAAAAGCCTGCTAACTCTGCTCTGAATTTTAGTGCATTTTCTGGACCACAAGAGCTTTTTATTCTATGTGTCTACAAGTCTTATCTATACTGGCTTAAATAAAAAGGAAGTTTATTAGCTTATATATGCTACCAGTTCCAGGGGTGAAGTGCCATTCAGGCATGGCTGAATTTAGAGCTCCAACAATATGGTCGGTACTCAAGTTTCTTTCCATTCTTTAGTTCTGTATTCTCTGTGTTGGCTTTGTGTTGGCGGTTAAGAGATAGCAAACTGATTCAGAAGCCTTTTATTTCTTTTGGTGTCTGATTGCTGAGGCCATACATCTCTATTATAAAATAATTACATGACTTGGTTTTCTGTACACTTCAGAATAATCCATTATTCTTTGAAACATTTCATTACATGCATTCATGAACATTCAGCATTATAAAATAATAAAACACAAAAATGTAGAGTTGGTACAGAGAAGAGGAAATTCTTGATTTTTAAATATATATATATAAATACCTTGATTCTATCCTCATAGTTTTGTATTTTTGATATGCTCTAATTACCTACCATGATTCTAACTCTTAATTATTGATCTCTTTATACAACTCTACTCTCCTCTCATTTGTGGATTTTGAATTTAGGTACAACTACCATGGCTGACACTTCTTTGTCAAAAGTAATTAAATAAATCATTCCTAAATTGGGATATATGTCATTAGTTGATATATGTCATTAGCACTGATACATAATTTCCTCCAACTTTAATAATCAAATACTTAGGATAGAAGTATAGGTGGCTGCTTAAGACATTTTGTCTGAAAAATGAAAAATACTTCTAACTTTGAAGAAATCTTTTTTATTTTTCCTACAGAGTTAGTGATTCTGAATTTCACATGGAGATAAAAATTGCGGCCTTCACAAACCTAACACAAAACAATAACACAATAAAACAAATAATAAAAACAGCATCAAATACCCATATTACCTCTTTTGCTATTCAAAAGATAGGTATATGAATTTAACTGACTGTTGATGTTGACTAGAACTATTTTGAAAATAAAAAATACATTTAGAACTGGTATATTGTTAAGCTTACCTGGAGTATAGAATGTTCATTATAAATACAAACTTTTATCCACTTGTGCTTCTTCTACTTTCTCAGTGATTTGTAGATTCTTCTGAGGATCTATTGTTAAAATGTATTTTGAATCCATATTCCTGATAAATTCTAAATTGCTCAATTTACTAATTTCATTAGTTTCTTATTGGTTTCTTTATTTCTATAACGCTATTCTCTAATCTACTCTACACTTGGACACCAAATAAATCTTTTAAGTGAATTATTTCACCTCATACTCCTACATAAAAACTTTCCCACCTCATTTGGAAGCAAACAAATACTCGCACTAACTCTCTAGCACATTGTATTTGTTTGCTAGGGCCGCCATAACAAAATACCACAGACTCTGACTTAAACAACGGAATCTATTTGCTCCCAGTCCTGGAGCCTGAAGTCCAAGGGCAAGGTGCCAACTGACTTAGTTTCCTCTGAGGCCTCTTTCTTTGAGTTGCAGATGGCTGCCCCTTCTTGCCTCTTGACAAAATTGCCCCTCTACGTACAGGTGCCCTTGGTGTGTCTCCTTCTTATCTTATAAAGACACCAGTCATATTGAATGAGAACCTGACACAATGGCCTCATTTTAATTTACTGACCTTTTTAAAGTCCTTTTCTCCAAATACAGTTATATCCTAAGGTATTAGGGCTTGGGTCTTCCACATATAGATAGATTTTAAGGGTACACAACTCAGCCTTAACACATGTTTTATTATGCCCTGTATTAATTGATCCTTATTTATATCTCCAACTATGTTTCATGTCACTCACCCTCCTTTACTCTGCGCCAGCTCACAGATTTTTTTTTTCAAATTGTATACATTTTCTTTCTTTCTGACCTGGTGATTCTTACATGCCTAATTTTCTTATTGATCTTGATTATTTTCTTAAATGATCCTTTTGTTTAAAATATTCTTTGTCTTGAAGAAAAATGCTAAAAATACACTTTAAATTATGTTACATTATCTGGATCAGAGTTGAAATTTTTAGAATTTATTAGTACAAATGGACTATTCATATATATCAGGCATGCTATTCTCCTTTATTCATACTGACTAAATATGTGAAGATTGAAATAAATTATATAAATCATTAAGTATTAATATGCTTTCTAGTCTTATCACATTATATTTACATCACTAGAGTAGCTAGAAGGAAATGACAGGTGAATAAATGAACAAAATCTTTATTATTATATATTTATTATTATATGTATGTGTAATATACATAATAATATTATATATATAATGACATCCAGCATGAATTCCCTATATTTTTTCCTTCATTTACAAGATTTGGAAAGAAGATGGTTACAGGTTACAAGGAGGTGTTTTGGGACTAGTAATACTGAGAAAAACCAAGGTGCATATAAATAAATGGGGAAGGTAGGATAAAGGGAGAGAGAGAGAATGAATTTTTTTTTTTAAGATTTTATTTATTTATTTGACAGAGAGGCAGCAAGAGAGGGAACACAAGCAGGGGGAATAGGAGAGGGAGAAGCAGGCTTCCAGCTGAGCAGGGAGCCCAATGTAGGGCTCGATCCCAGAATGCTGGGACCACAACCCGAACTGAAGGCAGACGCTTAATGACTGAGCCACCCAGGCGCCCCTGGGAGAATGAATTAGAATGCACTGTTTCTTTACTACTTTATTATCTTGGCATTATTTTCAGAGAAAAATCATTTGCTCAAGAGTTTATAGACAATGTTGGCATACAAAACACTTCTTTTTTGTTTTTGTTTTTTTAAAGAATTAGTAGACTTTATATCTTAGACAATTTAGATTTACACAAACATAAACCAAGAAATACAGAGATTATCATTACCCTACACACACACACCACAAAGAGTTTCACCTATTAACATCTTTTTACAATTAATGAACAATTACTAATACATCATTATTAATTAAAATAGTTTAAGGTTTCTTCTTTGTGTAGTATTATTCTGTTTGTATTGGCAAATTTGCAATGTCATGTATCCACCTTTACAGTATTATACTGAATAATTCAATTCAATTCAATTGTCTAAATACCTAGAAGGTTAATTACAAGGTCATATGTTTAAGACTATATTTAGTTTTGCACAAACACAGTAAACTATCTTTCAACGTGACTATCATTTCCATTCCCCCCAAAATGAATGAGCTCCTGTTGCTCTGCATCTTTGTCTACATTTGATGTTGTTGGGTTTTTAGGTTTTTAAACAATCTGATAGGTGTGTAGTGATACCTCGTTGTTGCTTTAATTTGCAATTCCTTAATTTCTTATGATGTTGAGTATCTTTTCATGTTTATTTGCCACTTTACATCTTCTTTGGTGTAGTGTCCGTTCATTTCTTTTGCCTATTTTTTATTTGGGTTGTTTGTTTTCTTTTTTTTTTTTTTAAGATTTTATTTATTTATTCGACAGAGATAGAGACAGCCAGCGAGAGAGGAAACACAAGGAGGGGGAGTGGGAGAGGAAGAAGCAGGCTCATAGCAGAGGAGCCTGATGTGGGGCTCGATCCCATAATGCCGGGATCGTGCCCTGAGCCAAAGGCAGATGCTTAACCGCTGTGCCACCGAGGCACCCCGGTTGTTTGTTTTCTTATTGTTGAGTTTTAAGAGTATTTACACATTTTGCGCATGGAGGTTCCTCAAAAAATTGAAAATAAATCTACCCTATGACCCAGCAATTGCACTACTTGGGATCTACCCCAAAGATATGAACGTAGTGATCCAAAAGGGCAACTGCCCCCAATATTTAGCAGCAATGTCCACAATAGCAAACCCAGATGCCCATCGAAAGATGAATAGATAAAGAAGATGTAGTATATACATATAAAATGGAATACTACTCAGCCATCAAAAACTGAAATCTTGCCATTTGCAACTATGTGGATGGAACTAGAGGGTATTAAGCTAAGTGAAATAAGTAGATCAGAGAAAAACAATTATCATATGATCTCACTCATATGTGGAATTTAAGAAACAAAACAGGATCATAGGGGAAAGGAGGGGAAAATAAAACAAGACAAAATCAGAGAGGGAGACAAACCATAAGAGACTCTTAATCATAGGAAACAAACTGAGGGTTGCTGAAGGGTAGCAGATGGGGGGCTAGGGTAACTGGGTGATGGACATTAGGGAGGGCAGGTGATATAATGAGCCCTGGATATTATATAAAACTGATGAATCACTGACCTCTACTTCTGAAACTAATAGTAGATTATACATTAATTAATTGGATTTAAATTAAAAATAAACAACAAAAAAGAGTATTTCCATGTTTTGGATACTAGTCATTTATCTGTATTTTACAAATGTTTTCCCCCAGTCTGAGGCTGGTATTTTTATTCTCTTTGTGTCTTTGCTAGAGCAAAAAGTTCTAGTTCAGGAAGTCCAACTTACTTTTTTTCTCTCATAGATCATGTCTTGCCACATCCAAACTTAACTAGATTTTCACCTATGCTATTTTCAAAGAGTTTTACAGTTTGAGTTCCTTTTCTAATATCTCTGTGATTTCTTCTTTGACTCTTAAGAAGAGTATTGTTTAATTTCCTTGTATTTGTGTACTTATCCATTTTAATGCTATTATTGATTTCTAGTTTTACTTCATTTTTGTTGAAACTTTGTATGATTTATGTAACTATACTTGTTGAGACTTGTTTTGTGGCCTACCAATAGTCTATTCTGTAGGAAGTTCTATGTGCACTTGAGAAGAATGTGTATTCAGCTAGTATTGGGTGGGTGTTATTCTAAATATATATTATACATGCATTGTGTATCACATTATGTATATAAGGTCCAAATGATTTACAGTGTTGATCTTATTGATCTTTAGCCTGTTTTTATTTTATTTTTTTAAGGATTTTATTTATTTATTTTACACAGAGAGACAGTGAAAGAGGGAACACAAGCAGGGGGAGTGGGAAAGGGAGAAGCAGGCTTCTCGCTGAGCAGGGAGCCTGATGCAGGGCTCGATCCCAGGCCTCTAAGATCATGACCTGAGCCAAAGGCAGATGCTTAACCAACTGAGCCACCCAGACACCCCTTTTAATCTGTTTTTAATCTATTTTTTTCCTATGTATTATCGAAGGTGAAATATTAAAGTCTCTAATTATTAGAAAAAGTATTTATTTCTCCCTTTAATTTGGTCAAAGCTTGCATCATCCATTTCAGGGCTCTTTTGTTTGGATATATATATTTATAATTGGTAATCTTCTTCATGAATTAAACCTTTTATCAGTTTATAACGGATTTTAACTTAAAGTTTATTTTGTCTGATATTAAGATAACCATTCCAGTTGCCTTTGCTTATAATTTGCATAGGATATCCCTTTTCATTCTGTCACTTTCAAACTATATGTATGATTGGATCTAGTGTGAGTCTCTCATAAACAGTATATATTTGGATTACTTTTGATCCATTCTGGCAGTCTCTGTCTTTTGTTTGCAGAGTTAAATTAATTTACATTACAGTAACTGCTAATACTGAAAAACTTATTTCTGCTGATTTGCAGTTGTTTTCTGTATGTCTTATACTTTTTTGGGTCTTTCATTTCCACTCTTACTACCTTATTTTATATTTTATTAAATTTTTGTAGTGAAATGCTTATGGATTAGAAGACTTAATATTGTTAAAATGACAATACTATCCAAAGAAATCTCCAGATTCATGAAATCTCATCAAAATATCAATGACATTTTTTGTAGAAATTGAAATACCTATTGCAAAATTTATGTGGAATTGCAAAAGGCCCTGGATAGCCAAAATAATCTTGAAAAAAAAATTGGAGGACTGATATTTCATGGCTTTGGAACTTAATGTAAAGCTACAATAATTAAAGTAGTATGATACTGTCATAAGTGTAGATAAATAAGCCAACGGATAGAATAGAGAGCCCAGATATAAAGCCTCATTTGTGGCAATAGATTTCAACAAGAGTACCAAGAATATTCAAAGGGGAAAGGACACACTTTTCAACAAATTGGAAAACTGGATATCCACATGCAAAAGAATGAAGTTGGACTCTTAACTTATACCATATACAAAAGTTAATCCGAAAATTTATTAAAAACTTAAACATAAGAACTAAATCAAATCAAATTCTTAGGAGTTTTTCCTTTTGTTTTTTTCTCCATATAAGAAAAATCATGACACTTGATCTGGTGATTATTTTTTACATATGATACTAAAAGTACAGGCAACAAAAGAAAAATAAATAAACTAAACTTCATAAATATTTAAAACTTTAGTACATAAAAGTACAGAATTAACAGAGAGGAAAAAGATGGGAGGAATATTTATAAATTATATATCAGATAAGGAATTTATACTCTAAATATGTACTAACTCCTACAATACAGTAACAACAACAACAGAAAAAACAAACAACCCAATTCAGTAACAGGAAAAGAACTTGAATAAATTTCTCCAAAAGGATATACAAATGGCCAATAAGCACAGAAAAGATGCTCAACATCACTAGTGATAGGGAAAGACAAAGTGAAACCACAATATAAATATCAGTATATATAATAAATATTCAAATATATAATAAATATAGATATATAATAAATAAATATATGTTGTACTTCGGGAAAAGTACATAGTTAAGGGGGAAAAAGTATTACTATGAACCTGAGCCAAATTAAATACAAAGAAAAATCACACTAACTTATTTCCTAGTAGAACTGGTACAAATCAAAGATAAAGAGATGTATTAAAAACAGGCACTATAAAAATACACTTTACTTAACAAATCAAATGTAAAGCTGGAACTGATTTCTACAAGATAAACTTGGACCAACAATCCATTTATCTCCCTGCTTTCGTAAACACCAACTTGAACCAGAAAACCATCAAAGCAGTTCATGTTCTTGGCATTGGTATTAGCTCATACAGGTATCTAAAAGTCTTTGAAATAGCTGCATGTTCCCTTTTCCCTTTGATAACATAACGCATCAAATAGATACAAATATCTTTCCAGAAGAGTTGAAGGACTATATATTAAAATTACTTTAATGTATTTTGAACCTTATTCAATAGGATTCAGCCTCCAGTCACTGGATTTGTATCTCTGAAGGGGTTTAGATCACTTCAAGAGACTAAAATTTTCCATTGGGGTGGCTATTTAATATAGGAGTCCCCCTTTATCTGTGGTTTCACTTTGCATGGTTTCTGTTACCCACAGTCAACCATGGTCTGGAAGTAGATGATCCTTCTTCTGACATATAGTCAGGTCAATAGTAGCTTAATGCTGCCTATGCCATTCACTTCACCTCATGTCATCAAGTAAGCATTTTATCACCTCACCTCATCACAAGAGAGAGAAGGGTGAGTACAGCGCAATAAGATACTTAGATGACATTTACTTAACTTTTTATTACAACATATTGTTATAATTGCTCTACTTTAGTATTAGTTACTGTTAACTTCTTACTCTGCCTAATTTAATTAAGCTTTATGACAGGAGTGTATGTATAGGAAAAATATAGTATGTTTATGGCACAGTAGTTTGTGGCATCCACTGGGGTTCTTGGAATATATCCCACAAGGATGAGGGGGATACTATATTGTATCTTCCAGTTTGTTCTTATTCTACAAATTGAGCAAAACTTTAGTCATCTCATTAATTATCTTGGTCCTAGAAATTTATTTACTAGCCAGTGCTAGAGCTACTTCTAGACCAAAACATCCTGAATGCCACTTCTTTGTTGCTCAAAGTGTGCTGCATTGCATAAAGAAACAATTGGCTTCTGAAATCTGAGATCCCAGGACTCCTAAGTATTTCAGGCATTCACAACAGCAGCTTCCTCTGTCATCCTGAAATCTAAAGAACAAGCCCTGCAAAGTTTGTCACAGAATCAAGTGCGCCCATCACATTTCCAATGGTATTAATCCATTAATATTCTTCTACCGTATTTTTCCCCATATCTAATAATGTCTTCCTATTAGTATGCAGATATGATTAGGACTTAATATAGATCATCATCAGACAGGAATTTTCCTTTTTTTCTTTAATTTCAAAAGAGTGCTAAGTTTTCTATTACCAAGAGACTGTGACCAGATATTGAACTCATTGTATTCTATCTGAAAACTAACTCAAGAGTGATGTCACTGTTAGAATACTTATATAATGTAGAATTTCATATGCCCTACTGTCCCACATTAGAAGACACATATAATCATGTATAATCTATAAATCTTTTCTATCGAAGATTTTGTGCTAGGTTCAGGAAGCTTTTCTGACTAGACTGTTTAGTTCCACTTAATTTCATTTTGCTAGATACTGTGCACATAACCCGAACAATTCCTGCTTCTTGCCACTACTGTAGTTCATTGAGACCTGCCTCTTGAAGTGCACTTGGGAGCCTACATTTTACCATGAAGTCCATTTTGCTCTTGCTTGTTCTAGGAGCTTTCTAAAAAAGTTTGTCTGTTGTAAATTGGATAATATTGATGCGTTTGTGGCTAATTGACCTTTCTTTGGGGACTTTATCCATGCTCTTTGGAAATAACTTCCACAGAAAAAGAGTGAAATAGCTAATTTGACTTCTTGCAAATACTATTTACACACAAATCAAATATTCCAGCTTCAAATATATCTTTTACTTATTTCATTTGCTCACTTTAGGCTGAAAGGTAGTCATCCACTGAAACAAGTTTATGTCCTAAAAAGCATAGCTACATGAAGCTAACACAGTTTTCCTGGAGAAACATACACAAGAAACAAAAGGCAATTTATAGAACGTCAATTTCAAGTTACTTAAGGTGTATTTGCTTAGTGCAGAAGAAAACTTGCGCTAATTAATGGTTACTATTTCTTTAGACTATTTTCTTTTAGAGTTAGTACGTGTATTCTTTCTTATATGTGCTTCTGTTGCCTGTTGTCTTATCTTTTTATCTTAAATACAGGTGTAAGGTGCTATTTTTAAAAAGTAAAATAATTCTAAAGCCCAAACTATGTTAGTTTATGCAGTTTTTTCAGTCAATGTGGTATAAGCTAATAAATGTTTTTGTATTCTTCCTTGAATTTTGCTCTGAAATATATTTAGAGCTCCTTCGTCAAATACAAATTTAAATGGAAATTCAATGAAAAATAATGCTGACTAAAACTTTAAAAATGATACCTTGAATTTTTTTTTTAATGGGAAAGAGGAGGACATTTCACTGATAGATTTAATAGAAATAATACCTTATTCTAATGGACTGTGAGTCAAAAGAAATCTATCATTTTGAGGAATTTTATCACTCTCCATGTCATTTTTTTCTGCTTATTTAATAATGTGGAAATTCAAATTTGTGTTCACGAATATACTTTATTTCAATGAGATAAAAAATGTATGTATATAAGAAGCATGCAAGTAGTGGTTGGCAAATTATAAGGTGCTAACTAATCAAACTAGTAAAGGTGGTAACCTGAATCTCACAAGAAAAACTTTCGATCGAGTGATTTTGTTCTTTGAAAAACTTTAGGATCAATTTATATAAAACTCTTGCAATCTCTTTTCCAGTTTATTTTTCTATGATCCACACTAGCTCCCTAAACTAGTTTTTTTGAGAAACTGTTACTTCAGAAGTAGTATTCACAAAACCATGTCTCTTTATCCTTTTATTCTTTTTGTCAAAAACATATCCTTAATGGAAAAAACAAAACTGTGATGAAAAAAATCACGCCTATCGTAGTATTTCTTTTACCACATGGTTTTATACTAAGGAAAGATATTTATACTCTTTCAATTTTGAGATTTGTAATATAGGAATGAAATGCATCTGATGTGGCATTCTGGTAAATGTCTGAAATCCAGCTCTTGGTTGGAAGACCTTGATTTGTAGTGTTGGCAATTTTGTGATATAAATGACACCATTGAAAGGAGAATTGGACAGAGATACACACAATAGGCTCTTGCAAGCTGGTGCAAGCCTTCAGCACATCATTTCTTTCCTCAAAAAGCAGTTGTGAAGGAAATAAATAGTATTTTTTCCTAAAGTTTTTTGTATATGATAGTGTTACAGAATTTATTATAATTTAGGCACTCCACAACTCTAAACTATAGACTATTTTAATCCTTATTGCTTATTGATTCTACTGTTTGAAAGGTCCCCCTTGCTATATTTTTTTAGGATAGCTTTCAGTTTTCACAAGGTAGTTTATTGGTATTGGTGAATAGCAAAAACAGGAATTGAGTAACCATATGGAAATGAAGTTAACAAATTTCTGCCAATATGACCTTAGTATAATGGTAAGGATCATAGTGTAACCTTAAGGCAGCACGAAAAAAGAAGTAAGGGAGATCTTACTGGAATGAAGAATTCTGTTTATTTAAGAACAAAAACTAAGAAAGTTATAGAATATTGAATTTGATAGGAATTTGACTTTAGAAAATTGTGTTGGGGTGCCTGGGAGGCTCAGCCATTAAGCATCTGCCTTCGGCCCAGATCATGATCCTAGGGTCCTGGGATCGAGCTCCACATTGGGCTCCCTGCTCCGTGGGAGGCCTGCTTCTCCCTCTCACACTCCCCTTGCTTGTTTTTCCTCTCTCACTCTCTCTCTCTCTGTCAAATAAATAAAATCTTAAAAAAAAAAAAAAGAATGAATGAAAATTGTGTCAACTAGTTAAACATTATATTTTCCTTTTTCATCTGGCTAGGCCTAAATTCAGAAAGTCAGGCAGTTGGAAAGGAAACGTGGACATGTAGTGGGGAGAACAAAGAAAAGTTGAAACCTGTAAGAAAATGCTGGAACTTGTGTTGGTCTCCCCCTGCTTCTAAGTTACCAGCATTGGTAATACAGGTGACCTTTAGGAGAAGCTGGACACTTTCTTCATGAACTAAATATGCACATGGTCCAGGAGTTGGAGAGAATGAAAAAGATTGGGGATCCTGGAGGAGCTATGGACCAGATGCTGTTGGAAATAACAAAGTGAGCTAGCATTTCATCAAAAAGTTAATGGGCTACAACAGGGCCTGGTGACTGTACATATCTAATATGATTGCTGCTTCACTTCTGCCTTCTAAAGCTCATTCAAGGTCACTTGGCATATGTTTACCCAAAACAATATATGGAAGGAAATTCTCAATGAAGAGAAATTTACCTAGATGAACCCAAATTTTCTGAGAATATAGTGGCTATCAGATGAACTTGTTCATTGATAACATACTGACAAGAATCCCCAGTTGTGACATGGCTTGTAGGAAGTCACTGCCAGACCTCTTTGATCCATACACTTTTTATCTTGTCCACTGATCACAACTGAGTTGTCTTGATATCCACCAGTATACCTCTCCCATCCCCAGCTTCCAGAACCAGTTTCAATCTAAGACAGTTGATTCTTAATTCTTTCCAGATCAGCAATTTTTGAGAAGTCATGCACTAAATGTCTACCCAACTAATGATGACTGTGATTAATGGAATCAATTACACTTTCTTCTCTTAAATAAAAAACAAGATATGGGTTAGTTATTTACTTAATTTTTTAGTGGAGCAAAAAGCCAAAAGTTACAAAGAGAGTATAATGAGAAAGAAATAGAAGCCTTGTATGAGTGGAATCCATGAGTAAACAGAAATAATGAGAAAGCAGAAGATTTACGCAGGAAAAATACTCTTTGTCAATAACCATAACTCATAGATTATCTGGTAAGCAGCTATTGCTTTTATCTTCATGGTTAGAGCAGAAGGTATATGTATCTTGACTGGGCATTGCAAACAAATGGTTAATTTAAGTCTTTGTGAATGCTTAAGGCCTCATCTGTTTTATGAGTGCTTGATGTATACTTAGTTCTTTTATTTTTCCCTATGTTCAGCACACATATGAGCTATTTATTTTACCTATTTTTAATATATTTTATAAGCTACTTTATTATATTCATAGTGTCTCTTATTTTCTATATTACAACTAAATAGTCTTAAATAATATAGCAAATATATATTCTAAACATATTGGATTTCCTTTCATCTTGACATAAATTATATATTAAAATATATTTTTTCCATCAGAGAATAAAAAGCATATTTAAAAGAACAAAAGTACATTTAGTCATACTGTACATAGTGTTTAATACATAGTATTTAATATAATACATTATTTTAAAGACCATATTTAAAAATGGGGAAATACAAAGGCGTTTCCAGAATGGTAGAGTAAGGACCTCTGTAAAGCCACTCTTCCACAAAAACAATTAGAACACTGGGGGGAAAAAAAGTCAAAATCAATATTTTCAGAACTATGCAAGTTAATCAAAGTCTTTAAACAATTTGAGGAGTGTTTCTTCAACTGAAAAGTAGCTGATTCCCAGTAAGAACAAGAGAGCTTTTTATCATTTTAACTTGCCTCACTACCACCCCACTCTCTTCAGAGCTGTGCTAGCCTTGAAAAACAGCAGTCTTACACTCATGGCAACTGTAAAAAGCAGCAGCCTAACAACTACTGGAGATGACAGAATGGTTTTATAAATCCCAAAAAAGCCCCATTCCCAGATAACTATTTGTCTGGAATCACTGTGGAAAAATAAAAATTCTCAGTAATTGTCTTTATTTGACCTGACTCAGCTTCTTCATTAAGAAATCCTATTCCCAAGTCACTTGCTACAAATAATTAGGCTGAAATTATTTAACACTGAAACTGCCCTACATGGTGATACTATTTTTGACAGAAAAAGGCTGGATAAAATACTTAAAAGGAGAGTTTACAGAATAAGATATCCATAGGGAGCATTGGAAAGCTCCAAAATATTCCTTGGGATGTAGAAGGCAATATGCATTTGTACACCATGTTCATGCCAGCAAAGACCCAAGAAGGCCCTAATATTTCATCTCTAGTCAATCTTGAGGCTCATGGCCATTAAGGAGTAGAGCTCGAGGTAGAGTTGCAGATTGCTGAAACCTTGAAGTGCCATACCACAAACACAGAGGCCCTTGGTAAAGGGTGGGAGATATATTGGTCAAAGGCATTTAATAATTAGCTGATGAACTAAGCAGAGACTTCAGAAGCTGCACATGACAAAATATACAGACATTATAGAATGAGACCAGGAAAATTATTTTTAAAAAACCAAATAACAACAATAACAACACAAAGGAACAACAAGCCCTATTGGTAAATTATTCTGACTTCCAGAGTTATACTTATTTATTTGTTTATTTTCATGTCCAGTTTTCAACAACAACAACAAAATATGAGACATACAGAGAAAAAGAAGAGTCCATGAACTGGGGCAAAAAAGTCATCAAAAAAGGATCCCTGATGAGGGTCATATATTGAAATTATTAAGTACAGCATTTAAGTCAGCTGTCATAAATAGTTTCAAATAACTATTGGAAATCACATCCAAACAATTAAAAGAAAGGATGAGAACAATGTTCTACCAAATAAAGAATAAATATAAAAAGTTAGAAATTACTTAAAAGAACCAAATAGAAAATGTGGAGTTGAAAAAGTAAAATAACTGAAATGAAAAATTAATGAGAAAATCACAATAGTAATTTTGAATTTGCAGAGGGGAAAATCAGTGAAATTGAAGATAGGTCAATTGAGACTATTCAGTCTGAAGAATTGGAAGGAAAAAAATTATTTTCAAATGAATAAACCGTCAGGGAGCTGTGAGACACCATCAAGTGTACAACATATACATAATGGGAGTTCCAGAGATAAGAAAAACAGAGAAAGAAAGATTATCTGAAAAATAATGGCTAAAAACTTTCTATGTATTTTGAAATCAAGGTTCTCAACAAAATTCAACTAAATTCAAATAGATCCACACTTACACACATCATAGTGAAATAGTAGAAAGACAAAGACAAAGAAAGAATGATTATTACACACAAGGAATCATCAATAAGATTAATAAATTATTACTAAAGGTAAATTAATAGCTAACTTCTCATAGGAAGCTTTGGAGGCCCTAAAACACTGGGATATCACATTCAAAGTGGTTTTTAAAATCTATCACTCAAGGATTCTGTATCCAACAAAACACTCCTTCAAACCTGAAGGCGGAATTGAAACAAATTAAGACAAACAAAATCAGAAAGGGAAAAAAAAAAAAAACACAAGCAGATCTTGCCTACAAAAAATACTAACAGGGTCTTTCAGGCTGAAATAATAGGACACTAGAAAGTAACTTGAATCATCATGAAGAAGAAAGGATCACTGGTAAACTACACAGATGAATATAAAAGTCAGTATAAATGTACTTTTATTTGTAATACTTTTCTTCTGCTATATATTTTTTTAAAGATTTTATTTATTTATGAGAGAGAGAGCAAGAGAGAAAGAGAGGAAATGAGCAGGGGGAAGGACAGGGACAAGCAGACTCCATACTGAGCTCAGTGCCCAAGTCAGGGCTCAATTCCATGATCCTGAGATCATGACCTGAGCCAAAACCATGAGTCAGACACTTAACCAACTGAACCACTCAGGCACCCCTGATATATGATCTTTAAAGAAAACTGCATGAAGTAATAATTATATATGTTTGTGGCTTATAATATATGAGGTTATGCTCATTATGATAGTTATAGTGCAAAGGAGAGAAAGGCAATGAAGCTATACTGGAACAAAATTTTTGTATATTATTGAAATTAATTTGGTATCAAGCAGAACAAGATTGTTTTAAGTTAACATGTTAATTGTAATTGGAAGTACAACCACTAAGAAAACAATTGTAAAAATATGGTACAATAGAAAATATTATTTAAAAGAAAAGAAGGCAATAATGGAGAAATAGAGAAACAAAAACCCATAAAACATGTAGAAAGAAAATAGAAAATTAATTAGTATAAATCTTACATTATCCACTATAAATATAAATACAAATCCCTTTAAATATAAATAAGATAAACACTACAGACAAAAGGCAGGGATTTTCTAACATCAAAAGTAAAAATAAAAACCAAGGTTGAACTACTTGTTATGTATTGGAGATAAATTTCAGTCTATGAAAGTAAAAGTTTAGAAAACTTATACTATACAAAACAGCAACTATGACACAGTTAAAGGACTTTTAAATTAAAAAAATATATTACTAAGGGTAAAGAAGGGACCATTTTGTTATGTTTTTGAGTACAGTATAGTTTTGTTCTTAAAATTATGTAGTAGTCTCAAATAAAACTATATATACCTTTTAATATTTTCATTGAATGGGATTTCCAAATGAACAAATATTCCCTCCACTATAAATAGAATTATGGAACATTCCAGATAGATATTATTTAAAAAGTATAATGTATTAGTTCTTTATGAAAATTGTGCCTCCTTCCATTAAGAAAATTGCAGCAAAATGCTCCCTGTGAAATTATTTAGGTCATTCATCAGAAAGTTTATGATATTTGAAAAAATTTCTTTAATGGAAATAAAATAAGTGTGAGTCAAATGGAAATTTGACAAGATATTTTTCATAAAAATCATTAAATGATATATTGATTTAGAATAAGATTGATGTAAGTGACTTATTAAATGTTTAATGATCCAAAGAAATACTTCTGATGCATATTGATACATACTTACAAAAAATATCAAAGAAATTCAAACTTAAACCATTCAGAATCTTAGGCTCAGTGGACCACATGGGATAGAAGTCACTAATTTTGTTGGTTAATTTTACCTATCAACTTTACTGTGTCAGTGTGTGCCTAGAGATTTGGGTAATATTCTGGGTATGTCTGTGAGGGTGTTTCTGGATGAGATTAACATTTGATTTGGTAGACAGAGTAAAGCAGAGTGCCCTTCCCAATGTGTATGGGTCTTATCCAATCCACTGAAGGACCAAATAGAACAAAAAAATGGAGTAAGGATAAATTCACTCTCTCTGCCTAGCTCTTCATGTTGCAATATTGGTCTTTTGCCTTTGGACTCAGACTGGAACTATACCATTGGCTTGTCAGTTGTAGATATTGGGGCTTCTTTCCCACCATTATCATTTGAACCAATTTCTTATAATAATGCCTGTGTGCATATATATGTGTGTGAGAGCTGGAAAGATATTTAGAAAATAACTATAATAATACAAAGCAGGAGAAATATTTTTAATTATTTACCTAACCCCAAATCAGTATGGAGATGAGGTTCTGATCTCTTGCCTCACAAATAAAGAATCTCTATTTAGACCATGTCACTTTCTATATTAAACATGTATATCGACTTATTTATATTATGCCAAAGCAAAAAAAAAAAAAAATGCATGGCAAGAGATTACGTAGGCAAGGAAGACTTTATTCAAGTTTTTCAGAGCAGGGTAGAGAGGCCAGAATGCAGTCTGACCTCAACTTTGCTGAAACAAATGTTGGAGAGTTTATAACAGTGGAGAATCTTGACCTTAACCAAAGGTAAAGTAAACTTTCTCCTATCCACATAACAAGTAGTAGTTTTACAATTTGCGATAGGGCACCCACGAAAGGTAGGTGAGACTGGGAGATCTGGGTACTATCTTCCTTCATGATTACATTTCAGAGGGATGCCTCCCTAATCTTGAGAAAGAGATCCTAGGTTGTAAAACTGGCATGTATCTTTTAAAAAGATTTATATCTCAAAGAAGCAAATAATTTATAATTACAGAGGATGTACAATCACATGCTTTTTGTTGTCATTTTGTTTTGTTTTAAGTAACTGCTCTAAGAAAAGGGAGGTCAGGGTCCTAGAGTCAAATAACAGCCAGCCTAAAATTTCATGAAACTGAGGGGAACATTAATAACCTATTGGTCAATTCATGATAAGTTTCATCTCTTTATTAAGGGAGGAATCAAAATAGATCAGTTTCTTCAATTTTTTATGTAATACCTCAAATTGCTCAAAACGATGAAAAATGTATAATGACAGTTAAAGACTTTTAGTACATTTTAAGCTCGTCTGGAAATAGTTCGGCTGTTTTTCTTAAGTGAAAGAAATAATTATAAAATTTGTAATAACTCCATCAAAATTTCATTACAAAATTGTCAAACATACAATAACTCATTCACATAATGAATGCTTCCAATTAATGTAGGAACATTTTGAAGATCAGTGGGCTAGTCTTTATTACTAGCATTTGTGGTTCTAGGGAAACTAACAAATTAAACTAAGGTAGGAATAAAGAAACATGGCTTAGCTAGTTAGAGTTGTTTAGAGACATGTTTAAATCTTACATAAGATCTTCTCAGACTGAGGGGCACCTGAGTGGCACAGCGGTTAAGCGTCTGCCATTGGCTCAGGGCATGATCCCAGCGTTATGGGATCGAGCCCCACATCAGGCTCCTCTGCTATGAGCCTGCTTCTTCCTCTCCCACTCCGTCTGCTTGTGTTCCCTCTCTCGCTGGCTGTCTCTATCTCTGTCAAATAAATAAATAAAATCTTTAAAAAAAAAATCCTCTCGGACTGTATTGTGCAGACTATATTACTATACTGCATTCTGTTTTTGTTTTGTTTTGTTTTTCCAAATTCGTTATAACTACTAAACTAGAAAGCAGACTCTACGATAGATACAGTGTTTATTTGTGGGCTGATACCTTGGGAGAAAGAAAATCATTTAGCTGTATCTTTGCATCACCATCCCCTGTTGTTTAGTAGTACAAAGATCACACTGGAATAGCTGTTTGTCTACTTCGCCAATTTGAGAAAAGATGTTGTAATAAAAGTGAAAGCCAACAGGGGTAAAAAAATCTCACGTGTGTCTTAAATGTTCTTATTGGAGTGGAGAAAGACAGCACTCTTATTGCTCTTAAATTCCTTTTTTATTTTATCTGAGCATTCCTCTGTGCACATTCAAGCTCAGCAGGGAGTTTCAAGAAGAGGCAATAGAAAAGAGAGTTGATAAACCAATATCTGAATAATTTAGGTGGCACTGAGCAGAACTGGGAATCATTAAGAGAGGCAATATCTAAGAGTAAGAGCTTCAGTCTTGAGTACTATTAGTAAGAGATCCAATATAAAGTAATCAGGAATTCCCTTATAGGCCTGGAGATTGAAACCATGGAGCATAGCTAGCTATTCTATAAAATGCTCCCGTTGGTTATGCCTAGAGAAAAACCTGCCTTTACAAATGCATCCAAATTTATTCACAGCCACCTGCAAGCTGCTGTTTTGGTTTGTTTTTATGGAGACTGCAGTAGGACCAAGGACAATGGCCTAACCTCCCTGCAGTTTAATTGACTGTGGCATTGGATTTACCATCCTGATGTCATCATCCTCTTCCACTTCTTCATCATCATGAAGGTCCTTAAAAGTGAATTCACATTTTTAAACCTGCCAGAGCTTTCCATCCTGGCATTCACCACCTCTCACTTCACAAAAAAAGGATCAAGTTTATAGGCACGGGATTTTGAAGCATGTGGGATATGGTACAATTTATTATGGCAAACAGATATGAGAAGGTGAGAGGAATTTATACAGCAAAAATGGAGGGACAAAAGGCAGCTGTTTTACACCTCTCTTCTTCAGATAGGATAGTGGTAACTAAAAATGCTAATATCTTTGGACCACTGCTACCACTTGTGCCACTCTGATTTGAAATCCCTTAGGGAAATTTCATTTAAATTAAAATCTATTTGCATTAACAGCAAGGTGTGAAAGCAGACATTAGTGACTAAAGGCAAAATTAACATTTAATTTAGACTTCTTTTTTCTTTTTAGTAGTCATCAAGAAAATACTAGGAAGGAAGAAGTGTTTCCTTTTAGTACTGAGGGAAATGTAAACAATGGTATAGAAAACAACAGCTCGATTCACATCCAGACCAATACAGAACGAGAACGAGTACTTGTTAGTGAATTCTATTCACTAGAACATAGTGTGTTAGAATATATTTGGAAGAATTTTCCCTGTATTTCGGAGGAAGTTTCATGGCCACTGTTTTTCTTGGTGGGAAGGTGTTTTGTAATGAATTCAATATTTTTTAATAAAGGAGTGTTCAGTTTCTCATTTTTTTCTTATATCTATTTAGCCACGTCATGTTTTAATTTATTTTTTGGGGGGGTTGTCCAATTTATCTAAATTGTCATTTTATTGGAATAAAATTTTTCATGTTGTTACCTTCTTTCAAAATGACTTGAAAGTCTGTAATGACCAACCCCTTACCCCCACTCCCTGTTTTTATTGCTAATACTGACACTTGTTGATTTCTTTTTTTTTTTTTTCTTTTTCTTCTTTACCTATATCATTCTGGAGTGTTGTATATTTGTTCAGTGGATCCTAATTGGTTTTCTTCACTGAATATTTGCTATTTCACTGAGCAATCATTATTGTTTTCTTTCTCTACTTTCATTTGCTAGGCTTTTTCTGCATATATAGATGGTAGCTTAGATCTATTAATTAAAATCTTTCTTGTTTTTATTATTTGTAATTATGCTTTTATAAATATTATGTATAATCATGTAGTATATATTATACACTTAACTATATATATTACTTACAAATAATTGCACAATTATACATAACTGCACTTATAAACTTCCCTTTAGCCATCACTTTAGCTACATTAAAGATATGTTGATACATACTGCCATTGATACTCAGTTTAAAATATTTTTAGGGCCGCCTGGGCGGCGCAGTCATTAAGCATCTGCCTTCGGCTCAGGGCGTGATCCCAGCATTCTGGGATCGAGCCCCACATCAGGCTCCTCCACTAGGAGCCTGCTTCTTCCTCTCCCACTCCCCCTGTTTGTGTTCCCTCTCTTGCTGGCTGTCTCTGTCAAATAAATAAATAAAATCTTTTAAAAATATATATTTTTTAAATTGTTTCTGATTTTTTTCATTTGATTCCTTATTCAAACCATAAATAGTTCATATAGGTATTATGTTATTTCAGGCTAGTTGGAGATATTCTAGTTCTCAATTCCACTGTGATCAGAGAATGCATCTCATAGGATGTATAACAGTTTGTTTATGCATTCATCTATTGAAGGAATTGACACTTCCAAGTTTTGATAAATTCGAATAGAGCTACTATAATCATTCATCTGTAGGCTTTGAGTGCAGGTAAATTTTCAACTCATTTGGGTAAATAGCAAGGAAAGCATTTGCTAGATCATATGGTAAGGGTATGCCTAGTTTTGTAAGAAACTGCTAGTCTATCTTCTGATATGGCTGTAGTGTAACTTTTCAAAATAAATAAAATTAAAATTTAAAACTTTTCAAAATAAAACTCCTTTAGGAGTTTTAGAATCCAGCTTTTTTATGGATGGAGATCAAGGCCAGAAAATTTGGCTAAACATATTATGAAGAGTAGTTAGCAGTGAGGTCAGGAAATTGCACAAAATCAGAACTTCCATTTCTGAGTAAGAAAATGAAATACAAAATATAAGACAGAAGACTGGGAAATAGACAAAAATATCTGAGATCTGAAGATATGGTTGCTAATAAATAAAACAGAGAAACTAAGGGTGGGAAAGACTTGTTAAAAAATAACCAAGAACAGGGTGAATTCTCTGAGAAGTGAAAATTTTACCAAGGATTGAGGTAAAATTGTGTATTTTTTAATAAGCAGTTCCATCTTTCTGTCAGTACCTTCCTCTACATTATCTTAAATGAATCTTTTCCTGTGATTACCAAGGACTTCAGCTGCAGCCCTGTCAGAATTTCAGAACAGAAAGAACATAAAATAAATATACTCTGCTGAAAGTTAAGTACAGGTCAATGAATTAATGTTAAAAGGGAACTGTAGGTCTTTGTCATTATCACACGATCACATTGGAGAGCATTGGAACTTTTGACGAAATTTAGTCATTGCTCCTCTAGTAAGTTTTCTAGAATACAAACTTTATCATTATTTATAGTTGGCTTTTAGGAAAAAGAAGACTGAAATTGTTTTAAGAAATTTTCAAACTCTTCTTTTCCAGGTAACAAAAATTGAGACCTATAACCATCCCTTAGTTGTAATATGCTAAGTCAGGTGTAGGTAAAACTGCAATAATTATTGACATAGGGAAATCAAGGAGAAAATAATGGAAAAATGACTTAGACACTTAAAATATATTTCTTTTTTGAAAATGGAATGCTTTATGAACTATGACATTGATGTGAGAGACAAAGTAATTCATTGATTGACTATTTTCTAAGGATAAAAATAATTAGGCACTTATAAGATTGACCAAAAAAGGGGGTTTACTCATATTCATTCAAACATTAGCTATTTGTGAAAAATTCAGAAGTATATACAAGTGTATACAATCTAAATTTTTGACTGAACAACTAGAGAGCAGATGTGATTTAATATGGACAAATGAATAATTATGCACACCAAGGCAAATAATTAGAATTACCTGCACATACATATAAATTAATCAGAAGCACTCTGGTGGTATAGCAGAGAAACACTAAAAGTGATTGAATGGAAGTATTTCTTGCAGTGATCCAGGAGTGCAAATAATATATTGAGCTTCACACATGCAGTAAGAATTTTACTACCTTTAATCCAAAATCAATACTTCTGCATTAAAGCATTCAAAGTTTTCAAAGACAGGTATAGTCCAAAGTAACTCAGCAACTAACAAATAAGTACTTATTTTTGGTCAAATAATTAGTTGACTAATAGGATTTAATTAGTGATTCATTTAATTTTTTTTATTTCCTTGGAGAGTTTAATATATGGCAGCAAAGGCGATATACACATATATATGACATTTAATTGTTTACAAAATATCTCAAAGAAACCGAGTGGAATAGAAGGAAATGTTTTAAGATTCCTAGAAGAACACTATGCTAATACCTTTGCAGTGAATAGATTTTGTTTTCATTAAATATTATTATTTATCATTAATAGTACCAATATTAGGGAGGTATTAGAGGCAGTTAGTTAGGTTCTAACAGGATGCCTGGAGCCCAACAAAGAGAATCATGGCCAGCTATGGAGAAAGTCAGAGACTTGTCCTGGCTGCACTCCAAAACAAAGCCACAAGAAGCTGAATCAAACCAGATAGGCCAAAGATGGCTGACAAAGTAGGCCAGAAACCTCTGACCAAATAAGGAAGAAAGTGCAAAACTCTGCTTCCGTGAAATCCCCACCTGAAGTAATGAATATTTCTATCCCTTGTTAACAACTGTTAATAAAAGATAGAAACCCAATTCCCAAGGCACACAGCACTCAGGCATGCTCTCTCTCACCCACTGTCATATTTCAGGTGTGTACTTTCATTTTAATAAACTTCCCCACTTATAGCACTCATCCACTGTGTTGTGTCTGTCCTTGAATTCTTTCTTGTGACAAGACCAAGAGCCTTCAGCAATATCTTTGGGATGGGCTGTGTCAAGGCCTCATGGCCTGGGGTTTCCCCAGTCCACCAGGCAGCAGGGGCATCATTTCATAATTAAGTATTCAGTGTTTAATTTTGTTGGTTTTTTAATTAACAGAAGTTGTTTTTAGAACAGCTCTGGATTTACAGAAAAAAATAAGAACATGAAACAGAGTGTTCTGTATACCTTCTATTCACTATTTCTATTATTAATATATTACATTAGTATGTTACACTTGCCATGAGTAATAGACTAATACTGATGCATTATAACTGAAATCCATAATTTTTTTCAAATCTCCATCGTTTTTACCTATCATTCTTATTTCTTTTCCAAGAATTCATCCAGGATACTACATTACATTAATTTTCATGCCTCTTTAGTTTCCTCTTGATTGTGACAATTTCTCAGACTTTCCTTGTTTTTATTTATTTTTTTTAACTTTTTAAATGATCCTGGGAGTATTAAGGATTACTAGTCCTCATATTGTGTGATGACTCTCTACTGGAATTAATCTTATGTTTTTTCTCATGATTAGGCTACAGTTTTAGGGAGGAAGATCACATAGGGAAGTGCCAATTTTATAACATCAGATCAAGAGCACTTTTTACCAACATTATTTATGACTATTGAAACTGACCTTGATCATTTATCATATTTCTCTACTGTAAAGTTATATTTTACCCACCCATTTCCATAGTATTCCCTTTAAAAATTAAATACGAGTAGGGGCGCCTGGGTGGCACAGCGGTTAAGCATCTGCCTTCGGCTCAGGGTGTGATCCCGGCGTTCTGGGATCGACCCCCACGTCAGGCTCCTCCGCTATGAGCCTGCTTCTTCCTGTCCCACTCCCCCTGCTTGTGTTCCCTCTCTCGCTGGCTGTCTCTATCTCTGTCTAATAAATAAATAAAATCTTTAAAAAAAATTAAATAAATAAATAAATAAAAATTAAATATGAGTAGCTCAAGTTAAGGAATGGGGAATTACACCCTCTTCCTCCTCCTCCCCCCTCCTCCTCCTCCTGAGAGAGAGAGAGATAGAGAGAGAGAAGAGGGAAGGGCAGAGAGTGGAGAGAGAGAATCCCATACACAGTGCAGAGCCTGACACAAGGCTCAATCCTATCACCCTGAGATCATGACCTGAGCCAAAATCAAGAGTCAAACACTTAACCGACTGAACCACCCAGGCACCCCTCTATTCCCCTTTCTTAAGGGTAAAGTATTTACACAATTTTTTGGAATTCTGCACACAAGATTCATCAGTTGACAAATAGCTTTTCATGCTATAATAATAGCTTTTGTGTTACTACATATTTTCAGTATCCTGTTTTATAGTTATCTAAAAGTTCCCTAAATTAACCCACTACTTCCATTTTGAAATTCAAATTTGTGAATCTGATGTGGGTCGCCTAATAATCCTAAAAGTATTTTTAGGGGTCACCTTAAAAGCATCCCTTGTAAACTGAAGAGATTGAGTGGGACTGTATCTAATGTCCTTACCAGTGCCTATATTCTATGAATTTTATGGATCTGTAAGTCTTTCAAAATCAGAATTCACTGAGGAATTTTGGCCTGTAATTAGAATATTTCAATAATGTATTGATGCTTTCAACTATATCCCGAATGCATCTTTCAACTGATTCTGTTATTGTCACTTGTTAAATTTTTTCTAAAGCATAATTTTCATCATTTTGCTAATCTGTTTTAAAACTCTAATGACCCAACACCAAATATCTAACAAATATCTAAGCAAAATCCCATATCAGTAGACTTGTACAAACAAACACACAATTTGTAGCATTAGAGTAAATCCTATCACATCATGACATATTTCTTAATCTTATCGTCTTTACAAGATTATAAGCTTCTTGAGGATAGGGTCCATGTGTTATGCACCTTCATATCCAGGACACGATTTAGCATGGTTATTTGGATAAGTATTTAGTAGCTACTCAACAAATTATTTTTCCACTATGTCCTATATATCAGTTTCTGAGAATTTGAAGAACAAAAACCTACCTTCAAAGAATATATAGTCTATTATAGTCAACTGAATGCAGAGAGATACATCTCTAATATTATGTGAGGAATCTTATGAAAAAGGCATGAAAAATATATGATATAAGTAAATTTCAAAAGAAGTCACAATCCAGATTAAAAAGAGGAATATAAAATCTTTCTAGATTAGGAGAAGCTTAACTTTTATGTTAAAAGAAATGATTTAGAAATATTTAAAATGAAGTGTAGATGGGGGGGTGTATTACAGAAGAATGAACATCATGAAAATAGCAAATTGGTTGGGTCAGGAGAATAATAGAGAAGTAAACAGGATCCAAGATTTAAAAGATCTAGTAGGTGATGCTATGTAGCACAACATTATCTTGAATATTATGACACTCACTGAACAATTTCTGAGTAGTAATTTAAGTAGTTTTTGTTTGTTTTAAAGTATTATCTTTTGTTGTTGGTTGGAGGTGATAGCCAGAAAACAGGGCGCAGGTGGTGTGTTAAAAACTACTGGGGTAGGGGCGCCTGGGTGGCACGGCGGCTAAGCGTCTGCCTTCGGCTCAGGGCGTGATCCCGGCATTATGGGATCAAGCCCCAGGTCAGGCTCCTCCACTATGAGCCTGCTTCTTCCTCTCCCACTCCCCCTGCTTGTGTTCCCTCTCTCACCGGCTCTCTATCTCTGTCTAATAAATAAATAAAATCTTTAAAAAAAAAAAAACTGGGGTAGCATCACTCATAATCAGGGAAATACAAATCAAAACCACAGTGAGGAAATAGAGTCCAAGATGACAGAGGAGTAGGAGACCTTTTGCCTGTTCCCAGGAATTCAGCTAGATAGCAACCAAATCATTCTGAACACCTGTGAACTCAACTGGAGATCTAAGAAAAGGTTAGCTGCAACTCTAGAAATAGAAAACGGACTACTTTCTGCAAGATAGGAGGCGCGGAGAAGTAAATCCAAGGCAATATATGGAAAGATAAACCAAGGAGGGGAGGGATCCTCTATAAGCCAGCTCCCAGAAAGTGGTATAGCAGCAGAGCACAAAATGAGAACTTTTAGAAGTCTTCTCCAGTGAGACATCCCTGCCTGAAAGGTACTCAGGCAGCAGACCATGGACAGAATCCTAGGTGGGACAGTGTGATCTCAGGATCCTTGGGGTCACAGGAAAACTGGGGGTGCTGGAGTGTGGCAGAGTCCCAAGGCATCAGAGTGGGGAAGCCAGCTGCAATCAGTGAGCCCAGGAGTGGTCTTTCACCTAGGGGTTGTCATAAACCATGAACGGCAGCACAGTGGGATTACTACTATCTGAGCAAGGGCCCAAGAAATGACAGAACTGGGGAACCCCCCCCGCCCCGTGTTCCCTAAGAGGAGTGGCAGAGGAGCACACTGCAGGAGTCTGCAGGGTTTAGAGACTTGAAACAGGATCACCTACCTGAGATAGAAATGTTCAGTCACAGGCTGGGTGAGCACTGAGTGCAGTTGGAGACCAGGGAGACAGGAGTGATTGACTGCTCTTCCTTAAGGGTGCTCTGAGGAGTGGGGCCGCAAGCTTTCAGCTCTGTGGCTGGAGATTGGGAGGCCACCATTTTCATTCTCATCCTCTAAAGCAGTGCAAAAAGCCTTCAGGGAGCAAAATCCACAGAGAGCAATTAGGAGTAGATTACTTAGCCTGGTCTTCTGGCAAGGGTGGTGAAATTCTGCCAGGGGTAAAGACACTTGAAAATCAAAGCAACAGGCCCCTCCCCCAAAATATCAGCAAGAACATCCAGACAAGACCAAGTTAGTTTACTGATCGCTGAGAACTGCAAAACTCCGGCACTAGGGGAATATAGCGTATAGAATTCATGTTTTTGTTCCCCCCCCACCATGATTCTTTAGTCTTTCAATTTTAATTCTTTTCCTCTTTCCTTTATCAACCAATTTGTTACTCTATCAGCTCTTTTAACCTTTTTAATTTTCATTTTTGCAGTTATCCTTTCATTTATTTATTTTTGTACATATATAAGTTTTTCTTTCTTTACGATTGTGGGATGCAATTTCTTCTCATACCAAAATACACCCAGAATCTAGTGTATGGCTCTTCCTTCCCACCTATCTGATATATTCTCTCTCTATATATATATTTATTTTTTTGGTCTTCTTCTGTTTTTTTGTTTTGTTAAAGTCTTTTTTAATTTTCATCTTTACAGTTACATTTTATCTTTTCAATGTATTTAACTTGATTTTTGTATTTTGATAAGTTTCTCATTTGTTATGATTTTGAAATGTAGTTTCTTCTAATAAACTGACCAAAATACACTCAGGATATATGTTGTATTGCTCTGTTCTGTTCATGTGTCTGTTTATATTCCTTCTCTTTTTTTTTCTTTTCTCTATTTTTATCTTTTAATTTTCATTTTTACAGATACATTCTGTCCTTTCATTGTATTTAATTTTATTTTTGTACATATATGAGTTTTCTTTCCTTACAATTTTTCTAATAAACAGGCCAAAATACACACGGGATCCAGTGTATTGCTCTATTCTGTTTACCTGTTTCATTATATTCTGTCTCTTTTTTTCTTCTTTTTTTGGTTTCAAGTCTCTTTGATTTATTTACTGTATATTTCTCTGGGGTCATTGCCATTTTAGTATTTTGTTCTCTCATTCATCTATTCTTCTCTGGACAATGACAAGATGGAAAAACTCACCTTAAAAAAGAGAACAAGAGACAGTCCTGACTGCCAGAGACCTAATCGGTATGCACATAAATAAGATGTTGGAGCTACAGTTCAAAATAATGATTATGAAGATACTAACTGGGCATGAAAAAAGCATAGAAGACACTAGAGAATCCCTTTCTGGAGAAATAAAACAACTAAAATCTAATCAAGTTGAAATCAAAATGGATTTTAATGAGATACAATAAAAAATGGAGGCCCTAACTGTTGAGATAAATGAGACAGAAGAATTAGTGGCATAGAAGACAAAATGATGGAGAATAAAGAAGCTGAGAAAAAGACAGATAAACAACTACTGGATCACTAGGGGAGAATTTGAGAGATAAGTGATACCATAAAGCAAAACAATATTAGAATAATGGGAATCCAGAAGAAGAGGAAAGAGAGTGGCATAAGTATATTGAAGCAAGTAATAGCAGAGAAATTCCCTAATCTGACGAAGGAAACAGGCATTCAAGTTCAGGAGGCACAGGAACCCCCCCCCCTTCAAAATCAATAAAGATAGGCCACACCCTGACATAATAGTGAAGCTTGCTAATCTCAGAAACAAAGAGAAAAACCCTGAAAGTAGCTCAGGACAAGAGGTCCATAACCTGCAAGGGTAGAAACATTAGACTATCAGAAGACCTATCCATACAGACCTGGCAGGCCAGAAAAGACAGGCATGATATATTCATGGTGCTAAATGAGAAAAATATGCAGTCAAGAATACTTTATCCAGCAAAGCTGTCATTCAGAATAGAAGCAGAGATAAAAAATCTTCCAGGAGAAATAGAAACTAAAAGAATTTGTAATCACTAAACCATCCGTAAAAGAAATGTTAAATGGGATCCTGTAAGCCAAGTGAGAGAGCCCAAAAGTAACATAGACCAGAAAGAAACAGAGACAATCAACAGAAACAGGGACTTTATGGGTAATACAATGGCAGTAAATTCATATTTTTCAATACTTACTCTGAATGAAAATGGTCTAAATGCCCTAATCAAAAGACACAGGTATCAGATTGGATAAAAAAGCAAGACTTATCCATATGCTGTCAACAAGAGACTCATTTTAGACCTAAAGACACCTGCAGATTGAAAGTGAGAGGGTGGAAAACCAGTTATCATGCTAATGGACATCAAAAGAAAGGTGGGATGTCAATGCTTATATCAGACAAATTAGATTTTAAACCAAAGACTGTAATAAGAGATGAGGAAGGACACTATATCATACTTAAAGGGTCTATGCACCAAGAATATCTAACAGTTTTAAATATTTATGCTCCTAACTTGGGAACAGCCAATGTAAACCAATTAATAACAAAATTAAAGAAACACAACCATAATAATACAATAATAGTAGGGGAATTTAACACCCTACTCAGTGCAATGAACAGATGATCTAAGTAGAAGATCAACAAGGAAACAAGGCTTTGAATGATACACTGGAAATAGGTCAATCAGAGAAAGACATTTATCATATGATCTCACGGATACGTGGAATTTAAGAAACAAAACAGAGGATCATAAGGGAAGGGAGGGAAAGATGGAGACAAACCATAAGAGACTCTTAATCATAGGAAACAAATAAACGGTGGATTGCTGGAGGGGAGGTGCCTGGGCGTATGGGATAACTGGGTGATGGACATTACTGAGGGCATGTGATGTTATGAGCACTGGGTATTATATAAGACTGATGAATCACTGACCTTTACCTCTGAAACCAATGATATATGTTAATTAATTGAATTTAAATAAAAAAAAACTCTTAAAAAAACATGATGAGATACTATACCTGTCAGGATGGCTAAAATTACCAACACAATAAACAACAGATGTTGTCGAGGATCCAGAGAAACGGGAACCATCTTACCCTACTGGTGAGCATGCAAACTGGTGCAGCCACTCTGGAGAACAGTATGGAGGTTCCTCAAAATGTTAAAAATAGAACTACCCTATAATCTAGCAATTGCATGACTAGGTATTTACCCAAAGGATACAAAAATACAGATTCAAGGGGATACAAGCACCCTGATGTTTATAGCAGCATTATCAATAATAGCCAAACTATGAAGAGAGCCCAAATGTCCATCGACTAATTGATAAAGTATAGTTGGTATATAATGGAATATTGCTCAGCCATCAGAATGAAATCTTGTCATTTACAACAACGTGAATGGAGCTGTAATGTATTATCCTAAATGAAACAAGTCAGTCAGAGAAAGACAAATACCATATGATCTCACTCATATGTGGAATTTAAGAAAAAAAACAGTTGAATATATGGGAAGGGAGAAAAGAAAAAAAGGAGAGAGGGGAAACAAGCCATAAGAGAATTTTAACTATAGAGAACAAACTGAGCGTCAATGGGTGGGGGATGGGCTAGATGGGTGATGGGTATTAAGGAGGTCACTTGTTATGATGAGCACTAGGTGTTGTATGTAAGTGATGAATCACTGAATTCTAGTCCAGAAATCAATATTGCACTATATGTTAACTACCTAAAATTAAAAAACAAAACAAAATCCCACACACACAAAACAAACAAACAAGCAAACAAAAGAAAACTACTAGGGTAATTCAGTTGAGGAAATACTAGAGCTTTTCCAGTTAGATTGTGATTATGTTATTAGAATCATCCATCCCTGTCCTGGCTGTGTGACTTTGAAGTACGTCCCACTAGAACAAGTAAAGTTTATTTCCCTTGTCTGCTGATAGTGAGTTTGGCCATACATATAATTTTCCTTGGCCAATGAAATGTAGGCAAAGGGACAATTTGCTAATTAATTGATGGCCAATAATTTAAGAGAAATCACAGGTTTCCACTTGCCTTCAAGTATTTCTGTCATCCACTATAAAAGGAAATTCCAAATGGAGCAAGCAAGCCTAACTAGTAGAGTCTTTTTAAAAATAGGCTTGGGAGGCCATAAAGGAGAGCATATTTATGCTTGTCTTCACTGGAAGAACTATGAACTTTTTGAACTTTCAAGTGAGCCTCAAAGCCCTTAGGGTGGACTTTCTCCTCACACAGCAACTGAATAATCTGCATTCTTCACTTTAAAATAAGTCAATTAAGTTTAATAAACCTCAGTCCCTGATTTGCATATGAACCCAACCAATCCTAGTTAATTTTAATCCATGTTTTGCACAGAGAATCTAAATAAAAACTACTTTTGTAACTTTTTGTATTTTTAACTCTGTCCCCCATACTTTGTCTTTCTTGGAACACAATTCAGTTTTCTACTAGAGTCTGTGTCTCCCAAACTGTAATTCTAATTACCCAAATAAATGTCTGCTTAAATTTTCAGTGAATTTTTTCTTGGTTGACACCAGTATGAGAAAAACACGTACTGGAAAGTTTCTCAACCTAGGCTAAAGAATTATGTGGAACAGACCTGAATCCAACCTGTAGTCTGGATTAAGTCTATCAGATCCCAGACAAATATAAAATTATCTGCAGATCTTTGAGCAAGAAATAAATGTTTTTGTTTTAAAACACTGTATTTTTTTGTTTTTGTTCTTATTGTTTCTGTGTTTTTTTGCAGCTGACAACTAAGTAAATCAAAGTTAGAGATGGAAACACTTCAGAGACATTTTGTTATGGTGGTATAACTGACAGGATAGATTTAATTGGAAGTGGGTTGTAAGGGAGAAAGCAAGGACAAGCTTTGTCTTCAGATGTCTGCCTTGGAAATTTAATATGAGTGTTAGTGCCTTGGAAAATGAGTGTTAGTACGTGATATGCACTAAGCTTTATTAAACTTAGCCCTTACCCTCATATCCACATATAATCCTCATCTTCGTATTTACATTTATGCGTATTTAACTTTTTCCCCCAACTTTAACACTAAGGTGTTCATCCTCTTCTTGCCATCCTTCCAAAAATAAACTGGGTATTATTGCCATAATACAGTATCATTGTGAATATCTAACTAAATAATATTGATCATAAGGTCAGTGTGGACAAGGATTTATGTCTATATTGTAACTAGTCTCTGTTCAGTGCCTACTAGAGGGCAGACACTAAAAATATTTGATATGTACATGAATAGATGAATGAAGTATGTCTGAAAGGAGTGAGAGAAGAAAGGAGGAAAAAAGCTACAAAACTTGACATTGGATATTATACAATAAGAAAATTATTATTTCTATTGTTATATTGATTTGGGATATTTGGGGATATATTATACCAGATTTGGGATAGTTTGAAATATGTAAATATACATATATATCCATTTTTAAGCACAAGAATATTACCATAAATTGTAATAATTTGAAGATGAGATTTTAACTGAAATGTTTATGCTAGACATGTTACATAGAGAATATATGTGATAGAAATAAATTATAAATATGATGTAATAAGCAAAATTATCTTTAATATGTTTTCTCCCTAGTAAATGGTCATAAAGTAAAGCTCTCCACAAGTTATTTTTGCAAAATATTTTTCTCATAATTAATTGCAGTTCATAAACAAATATTCAAATAATCCACAAACTGCAAGCTGTTGGAAGTTGTAAACTCTGATCTTCTGTTTTAGTGCATGCGTGTAAATATATGAATCACATACTCAAGAAACCCTGTAAAGAAGCATAGTTTAAACCCCTAAAACTAGCTCTGATGTCTTTGAACTAAAATTCATGAACTATTAAAGCAGTTCATTTATTTAGTTATCATATATGTATTAAGAAAAAAAGTACAGAATGCTGGTGATATAAAGGTCTCCTGTGCTCAAACAACTTACATTCAATTCAATTTGTAGGAGGTGGGAGGTGAAATGAAAACTATAGTGAATAATTAAGTAAATGCTAAGTGTAAGCTCATAAATCTATTGGAGACTAGAAGAGTATTAGTTCAACTAACCTAGGTAAGTTAAAAGCAACTTTCTGCAGTGAGGGATTTCCTCAATAAAAGTAGAAAACAGGTAGACATGAGCATGAATTAAGAGAGGCATCAGATATTAGATTGTGAATTTACACAGATAATTTAAGTATAGAGACAAATTGCTAGATGGGGAAATGCACATCAAATATTCTATAATAGATATGTCTTGATCCTCACCACCATGTTTGTAAACAATTAACTTGAAACAATGTTCATTGGAATATAAAACCTTTGATAGAGTCTTTTCTTAAATAATCATTTCCAAATGCACAAATATTTATATCCAAAATATCAGCAACTTGATTCTGAGGGACTATTAGTAATCATAAGTAGTCAATTAGAACTGATAATAAATAATAAATAGCTATGACTGTAATCCATATATTAAATGGGAAAATACTGTGGTTGTGATTAGTTTATGTGTGTATATATGTGTAACCACATACATAAATACTGTAAGAATCAATGTGGAAGTATTCTCTTTTAATACCTGATCAATTCAAGGAGAAAATTCTAGATAGTAGAGTATAATTAAATAGTAAATTTTATATATATTTACAATAGATTTTTATATTGTAAAGTTATTGCAAACTTAAGCTTTTAATGAAATTTATGTAATAGGATAGTATTTTATGATATACTTTGTTGTAAATATATTTTAAAGTATTATGGACTGTCATGTTTAGGTAAAATGTGACATTATATTTTCTAATTTTTAAGTATAAATGGTTTCTTAAAATTGGAAATAGGAAAAAATATACAACTATGAATGTGCATTTATTTTATTTTATTTACTATTAAAGATTTATTTATTTATTTATTTTAGAGAAAGAGTGCAGGGGTGGGGCAGAGGGAGAGAGAGAATCTCAAGCAGACACTGAGCCCCTGATGCAGGGCTGGATCTCACAACTCTGAGAGCATGCCCTGAGCCAAAATCAAGAGTTGGAGGCCTAACCAACTGAGCCACCCAGCTGCCCCACGAATGTGCATTTATTTTAAAATAGTTGACTGTCATTCATTTCCCATTTACCCAAATCAACTATATCTCTTACAGGGCAATAATCAATATATGAGGAACATATTTAGAAGTTTACTTATTAGTCATAAAATTTTTACAGGTTGAAATTAGGCCTCTTATTAAAAAAAAAAGTATTTTTTAAAATAACTAAAACACAAGTTCATTAAATATCCCATCTTTTTTGCTATATGTTAATTAATGCATTTGTTGAATGAGTATGTATCATGGGGTAATTTCCTATTAGACACATACACCTCATATAATTTCATAGTAAATTTCTTTTTCGTTACAATTTGTTCAGATTTTTAAAGTCAGATTTTAAAGGCGCCCGGGTGGCTCAGTCAGTTAAGCCTCTGTGCTCAGCAGGCAGTTTGCTTGAGATTCTTTCCCTCCCTTTCCCTCTGCCCCCCCCCCCTTTCTAAAATAAATAAATAAACCTTTAAACAAACCTTTTAAAGTCCAATTTACAAAGTGTGGTATACTAGGTATACAGTTCTGTGAATTTATATATAGTTGTATAACTATATATAAGATCTACTCCACGTGTCCCCAGTCCCGATCTGGTTTCAATCACTATGGCATTGCTGTTTCCAGGATATCGTATAAATGGAATGGAGCATGAAGCCTTTTGAGTCTGCCTTCTTTTATATAGCATAACGTTTTTGAGTTTCATCTATGTTGCTGCATGTACCTGCAGTTTGTTCATAAGAATAAGTTTTAATTTCTAGTATATGTCTCCCATTGGGAGATTCGTGGGAACCTCTCTCTGCAAATCTGATTATTAGAACTAAGTTTGAAAATACCATAATAATCAAATATTTCTTCCCTGGGCTTAGGAATACCAAGTGAGATTCAGAGAGGTACCTCCTCCAAATAAAAGAAAAATAATTGCTACTTGTAAAAAAGTGTTTGTAATAGCCATCTAAGGCTCTGTTAAACTTTATTCATCCATATTTACCTAGTAATCATAAAAGACTATAGAATTCACAACAGGTTAACTAAAATATAAAAATCTAGATATATGTTAAAGTGTGACTTGGGATGGAGTAGTGGATCCCTAGGATGCCCTTTCTCCTTTATTTGAGCTGGATTTCGGGGATTTATGTTCTTTGCAATCCTAATAATACTTCCCTGATGCTGCCTTTCCTTTGGAAATACTTTTAGTGTTGGATTTTTCTCCACAGTCTGGCTTTTAAAGTTGGTGTCTGTTAGATATATATTTTAGAACTTTTTTTTTTTTTTGGACTTGATATCCACTCCTTCTTGGTTTCATTTGATATTCACGTATCATGACCATATAAATAACATAATTTCAAAATTATAAATATCCAATAAAATATCTCTTTTGTGTTTAAAGTAGATATGAAATAATTTATTAAAATATCCAGTTATACATCAGGGATCTCAAATACAATATGTATGAAAATAAACTCACTATCTCCCTTTCACTTATTTGCTTATGTGTTCCCAACCTCAGTGAATGACCCTACACTATGCTCACATTCTTTATTCAGACCCTGAGGTTTGTATTTGATCATTTCTGTCCCTTAAACCAACTTCATGCAGTTACCATGCTTGGTTTGTTAGTTCTTTCTCTTACATATTGATACTCTTATCAGCTTTTCTACTGTAACTGCCCTCAGTCCATGACAGGACTTTGACATACTTTGTCCTTTGTTGGGGTTAATGTAGAGCATGAAATCAGGCATAATACCTGGCTCGCTAAAATGTAACACTGAGGCCGCTGAGGGCAGGGAAGGTTTCAGAGAAGGGCGAACGCCTTCGGAATGCCAAGGCCTGTGTGACCACTTTCCGGGTGGAATGTCGGGGGAGTTGCCTTCCCGAAGCCTTCTTAGCCCAAACAGCCGCCCTGTGATCTAAGAGATGTCTGCATTGTCCCTTAGGCTGTGTTTAGCAGAACTCATAGAACACGCAGATTAGCATATCGTATCTTTCCTGTAAACAGATCCTCCCAGTTTCAGTAAGACCCCTTGTCACCCATCATGTGCTCGAGAAACAGTGATGAGGATTTGTGATTATCCTGAAGGATCAATAAAAGCAGGGGCGAAGAAGAGCAAAGGGTCTTCATCTCTGAGCATTGACCCCCTTGCCTTCTCTCTTTCACAGCAAAGTTTGGAGTCATCTTTGATCCATAGGTACAGGGATTGCTGGCCCTTCCTGGCAGTTCTTACTTCAGTATCTTCCTGAATGGTTTGCTGCTTATCAGTGGCTTTTCCTCATTTCGTGCTTGTACCATACTAGAATATTGGTAATTTTTCAGAAATAGTGTTCTATTCATGCCAGTCACCTGTTGATTACGCATTGCCCCAGGAAGAGCCAGGCTATCACATCTAGACTTTGTGGTCCATCACCACTCATCTCTGTAGGTTCACTGTTCGGTAATTATCCCACACCTTCTATGTTTACGCTTTAGCAGAAAAGCCTTACCTCTTGACCTTCACTTGCATTGTCTTCTCTGCCTGGGGCAGCAATTTCTTATGTCCCTAACTAATTTCTATTCTCTCTTAAAAGAAGATTGAATATAACCTCCTTAATGAAATTTTGCCTGATTCCCCTACACTAGGTTAGATTTTTTGTAGCATTTTCTTGTCTTAGTTTTCTATTGCTGTTACAACAAATCAGCACAAATTTAGTCGTTTAAAACCTCACATATTTACTACCTTATTGTTCTTAGGACTTCAACACACATGTGTCTAAGATAAATTTCAGCCAACAGGACTGCATTCTTTTCTACAGGCTATAGGGAAGAACCCATTTTCTTATCTTTTCCAGCTCTGAAGGCTATCCCTGTTCCTTGCCTTGTGAAATGCTTCCTCCATCTTCATAGCAGCAATATCACATCTCTCCAACACTTTTTCCACAGGTACACACTATTTTGTCCACAGGGGAAGGAATTTCTGATTTAACCAATCTATGTGATTAGATTGGGTCCACCCACATTATCCAGGATACACTACCCTTCACAACGTCCTTAATTTAATCACATATACGAAGTCCTATTGTCATTTAAGGTAAAATGTCTGAAGGTTTGGGATTAGTACAGTAGAAGTAGGACATTATGATGTGGACATTTTTGGAGAGCCATTGTCCTGTCCCCTTCCCATTTTACCTTTATTTCTCCCATCTACTCATGTATCAGATAGCACTGCAGTTTTTACTTAATGCCCATCTTCTTGATTAGATTATTCTGTAAAGTACAATGTTTGAACTCTGTTTCCTACTCTCTAGAAAACTGAGAATTTCTCCTAAATATTTGTTAAAGTCATAGCTATGTAGTAGCATCTGGATGAAATGGAACTTGAAACTCTAAAGGACATATTGTGGAATGTAATACAAGTTATTCTATAATATTTGTATTTACAAAACACACCAATCTGTCCCATGTTTGCCTACGAACTCCTTTCTTTAGAAGTCAGCTTTCATAGGGAAAGAACAATTATTGCAGGCAATTAGTATTATTTGAGCTACTCTCTTACATGAGTTAATGACTAACAGCTTATAAAGTCCTTTTTTCCCAACAAGTAATATCTTTTCTATTTAGTAAAATTTCATTCCACATTCCTAAAAAATAATCCTTATAATTTTTAGATATTTTTATGGTTGCACATAAAAAAATCTTTTACATATCTTTGTAGGTAATTTTATGGAAAATAAGAAAAGAGACAATCATCAATGTCTCCTTGCGTAGGTCTTCCTCTAATAGGAAATAAATTATGCTTCTTATTTTTATGAAACATATTTGTTAGCCTTATTTTTAAAGATAAAATCTATATCAAATTTTTGTATGGATTTTCCTCACCTTTGAACCATTTGTCCTCAGATACATAACTCACCTTTTGTCTCTTATACTCTGTTTATAGGGTAGACTGTCAGCCCCAACATTCTTCACCAACCCCAATGCATGGCTTCATGTTGAATTTGGGCAATGGGTGATACTGGAATAGAATTGGACAGAAAGAGATGAAGAAGGGAAGAGCCAAGGTACTTTTCTCTTGATTTCTGCATGACCAGTGTATTGTGTCTAGCAGTGGATATATCCTTTCCATCGTTCCAGATTCTATCATATACCTGTATCTTTTTAATTTTTTGTCCTAGCTTTATGTTTTATTCATGATTTCATAACCAACTTTTGTTTGACTTGACCTTTCACCCTTTTAATTAAATTCTTGCATTGAATTATCCTTCTTTGAACTAGTCATAGTTATTTTTTGTTTTCCAGTTCAGACTCTGACAGTTGTTTTATGTGCATATATTTAGAACATTTCTAAACATAAGGCAACTTCTTATGTACACATTTAAAACAGTTCTGAATAAAAGATAACTCCCTATTTCACAGTAAGAATATTTAAAAAAATTTTTTTTTCTTGGAACATTTGGGCAATCTAAAATGTTAGGCATATAGGCATAGTCAAGTATCTACTTTTAACATCTAACATACTAATTTATGTCTACATATTTTAAATATACTGTACAAAAATATATTTGCTCTGAAATATTTTTTGTTCTTGCTGTTCATGTAATGATTTTAGTTAAACTTCCTAATATGTATCTTTGACATTACTGATTTTGTCATCATTAGAGCTTCTATTTGCGTTATCCAGTGATTTTCTACAGTACATCATCTTCATGTCAGTGTAATTGTTTAAGATAGATTTTTTTTTTGGCAGATGAGAATTTAATCCCATGCCACAAGTAGACATTTACATAAAATTTTGGCAGACACATTTCCACTTGTTCTGCTGCTGTTTAACTGTATTTTAAGCATATTTTTCTTGCTCTTAGTAATAATCTGTAATAAAATTCAACTCCTTCATGTTCATATTATTATGAATAACTATTGAATTAGTGTTATAATTGGGCATTTTCTTTTTATAAAATCAATTCCAACAGGTGTTCTGTGTAAGCAATCAATGCTAGAAATGACTGAGATCTGAAATGTCTTTTGAAACTTCTTCAAACAGAACATGGTTGCTTTAAATGCATTAATTTTGAGAGTACTTTCTATTATGAGGACACTTCTCCAGAACACTTTTTGAAATAACATCACATAATTTTTAAGGCATATGTCAAGAATAAGCCTACTCTTCGTCTATGTACTATCTTGACAGGCAGCGTGACTCTTTAAATTACATTAGTAATATATGAAAAACATTATATAAATTTAGCAAAGTAAGAAAGGAGTAAGCATTGCTTGATATATTCACAAATTTTTTAAGTTATTCATTAAAATAAGACTTTTTTCTTTTATAATTTCTGTCAGGGAGAAAGAATAAGAAATATATGATAAATGACATGATGATAGTTATGTAATATAGATATTATTGTAACATACGATAGGTTTGCAACAGATGCCACTTCATTGCTTTATTTCTCCTGAGAGAATTTACTCAAGAAACAATCCCTGAAAGTGATAATTCTATGTATCTTGTGACCAACCTGACTCTCCTGGTCATATGATTGAATAAGTAGGTTCAATCTTCAATCAGATTGTATCTCCTAGTTATTTGAAACTGGAACAACAGGAGACTGAGTCAGTTTATTGGGGGAGAATAAAACATTCTGCTCTATGAAGTGTATCTAATTACTAACAAGAGTGGCAGTAGGTGAAGTTAAGGTTCCATGCATGGGGACTCTGGAAGTGTCTTGGTTTCTACACTCATTCACTGGCTCAGTGTTTCCTCAGATCTATGAAGTATACCTTCTTGTAATAAACTTGGGATATTTTAAATGACTTTCCAATCACTGCCATTAATATTTCCCTAAAAATTTTGGAGAGTGAAATTAATTTGTTTGGATGAAATTCCATGCTTTGGTCACCTTTGCTTTACAGGATATGCTGCTCTTTTGTTTTTCCCCTATGAATATAAATAATATACGTCCTCCACCAAAGTCTTTATATACATTTTTATATAAAAATAGAAGTCATCTATAAGCCAACTGCATATTAAACATTATACTATAAAAATTTATATTTTATTATAGAATAATTTCATTCTCCCTTCTTAAATTTGGTTCTTGTATTCCTTCATGTCACTTGACTTAGCTATTCTGTACGCATAGCTACGCAATCACATGTTCTTTCATTTCCTAATGCATTTCCCTTTTATGGCTATTAAGTTGACTGTATTTGTTTACCGTATCATTATATCAGGTTTTCTAATGTCTTCTTTATTTCATATACACATACATGCACATACATACAAATATCCATCTATTTAACAGGCACTTGCCCTGTTCAAATATCATTATGATCTACTTGTCCAATAAGCATATGAGGCAATTCAAGCCCTTTGAGTGTGGCCAGTGGAATTGACGTGTTCTGTGAGGGTAAAATAAACACTAGACTTTCAAGACTCAGATTACAGTTAGAAAAAAAGTAAAATATTTTAATATTTTATGCAAACTAGACATTGAAATTATAATATTTTGGATGTGGGGGTTAAGTAAAATATGCCATTAAATTTAACTCAACTTTATTTTAAACCCTATTTAATGCAATTCCTTTAAAATGTAGTTTTATATTTGGCTCACATTTGTGATTTCATCTTGTATTTCTATTAGCCAGCACTGTTCTAGATAATAAAGGTGAAAAGTGTGTTTACTTTAAAAAAAATATGTAGATGAGTATGCAATAATCATGAGCATAACGAATATAATATCATAATATATAAATATATATTATAGGTAATACAATATATTTCATAGTGAAAATTGAATTTGAGTTGAGACTTGAAGACTAGATAGGAGTGTATGGTTGAAAACTAGAGACAAATATATGGCACGCATGATGGCTAACTGATATTCTAGAATACTTACATGTGAATGATATGAACATGAGGAGGAAACTAGAGATTTGTAACCTGTTAAGAAGGCTTTGTAAGATATTACAATATCACATATGTGTCTAGAGAATTGTCAGTCTTTTAGATATGTTCAAAGAGGCTTGATAGTCCATAGTGACTGTCTCCATAGAGCTCTGGAAGATATTTTTAGGAGGCAGTATCTCTGACTCAGAATTGTATTTTATTTTAAAATTTACTCTAGTAAGTCCAATTTGCTTAAAGCCTGGGAAAATGAACACGATTCATCTTTCCTTATAACTGTATATTTTTATTTGCTATTTCTCAATATCAAGTTTCTTAAAAAGAATAAAAGCTTGGGCATTCACTGTATATGACACATACATGAAGTGCAGTTACCTGGAAATTCAATAATTTCCATCTAGCTTTGATATTTAAGAGCATTAAATTTTGAACTTAAACGACCAAAGAAAATGAAAATTACACTGCTAGTGATTTCATGGTCTTGTTTTACCTCATTATCTCTTGTTGAGTCTCCTACTGTTTATAAAATTGAAAAATCATGCTGAGTCGAATGCCCAATGGCCTGAATAAAATCAATTTTAACATTGTGTATCCTTCATCTTAACTTAGTCATTGATGGCAATGAAAAAAAAATAGTATAGTCAATATTTTCTTTATGTACTACATCTGTAACTGCTGTTCGTTTACGCTGCGAATTTGCCTTGTCACTGGTAAAATTAGAGATAAGGATCGCCATTCAAAAAAAGAGAAGAAAAAAACAAGATCAAGGCAATTCTCAATCCTCTCATTAAAATGGTATCAAATGACACCCAGAATTTAATAATAAAGTATATTTTAGATTAACTACGTATTTTAGATTACAGAGTTCATATTATTTACATTGAAGGAGATGGTAAAATATAGAAGTATGTATTATTAAAAATTCACATGTTGTTTCAAAAATACTTTATTGAGAATAGGAGATGTCGGAGATGACATAGCATATTAAATTAGAGAAAGTAATTCTAGCCCTTATCTGTTCACCTCAAACATATATAAAAAACTGTAGACAAATTTTTGTTTCTACCAAATAAGTATAAAAATATTGCCAAATAAAAATTAGTAATGACAGGAGAAAATGATTTTGCTTTATTGTGTATATGAGCAACAGTCTCGATAAAATTATAATTATTGTAAGTTTTATCACTACATTATGTATTTTGCCTTGAATAATTTTATATGAATTTATTAAAATAGTCTGACTTCTAATTCCAGAATCTGGGGGCAGGATTTTTTTAAACCAAAGTTCAAAATCCTGTCTCCTGATGCTAATAGGATGATACTTGTTTTCTTGACTCAGTGCTTTAATTTAATTAAACCTTCCTGCTGTTTGGAAACCATTGTTCAGGAATTCTGTTTTGTACTAGGAAAAGAAAAATTACCACAACATTTTCAGTTCTTTAGAGGATGGTCCACTGGGAAGTTGGATCCCAGTGTCCCAGAAGCTATTAAATATAAAAGTAGCTGACACTGATTCAACTTAGCACAACTGCTAGAAAATTAGTTCACATTAAGCAGCATTTAAGTAATTTAGTGTAGTAATATCTTTCTCTTGAAACATCTCTAAAAATATGCTGAATGTAAACATAATATTCACATATCTAACTGTCCTTTGGAGATTTGGATCCTTCCCTTGATTCCATGAGGGTAAGCAAACTTGAAATGACGATTTTAAAACCACTAATTGAAACAGATTTTGTAGCTTGTTTTTGATATTGCTGCTTGTTTTAACAATATTTACAGGGGAGTTGACAAAGCATAAACTTAGGAATCATTATCTCTAAGCTTTTTTTTTATAGATGTCTTCTAGTTTTCAAAAGGACAAAATTATTTTTTAAGAGTAACCTCATTGGGATGCCTGGGTGGTTCAGTCAGTTAAGCGTCTGCCTTGGGTGTAGGTCATGATCCCAGGGTCCTGGGTTTGAGTCCCATGTCCAGCTCCCTGCTCCGTGGGGAGCCTGCTTTTCCCTCTGCCTGCAGCTCCCTCTGCTTGTGCTCTCTCTCTCTCTCTCTGACAAATAAATAATAAAATCTTAAAAAAAAAAAGAGTAGCCTCATTGATTTTCATAACAGAGATAAGAATAGTCTGGATATCTGATGAACGATTAGGTACAAAATACTTTGAAAACTTGAAAATGGGGGCACCTGGGTGGCTCAGTCAGTTAAGCGTCTGCCTTCAGTTCAGGTCAGGATCCCAGGGTCCTGGGATCAAGCCCCACATAAGGCTTCCTGCCCAGAGGGGAGCCTGCTTCTCCCTCTCCTTCAGCCTCTCTCCCCTGCTTGTGCTCCCTCTCTCTGTCAAATAAATACATAAAATCTTTAAAAAAAAAAAAACGTTAAAATGCAGCACAAAATGTAATTATTAGTCTACTAACTACATGAGCATAATATTACATGACTGTTGCTTATTCATTCATGCTATAACCTAATCCATGCCCATTGGTTATTGGTGGGGAAAGATTGCTTTTTCTTTTTTTCAGTTTATCAGAGATAAATATTATTACTTTCTGAAAAATTAAAGTAATACCATTCCCTTTTAAGCTTTACAAGAAATCTTTTCAGGAACTGATTTCAGGTATAATCCTTTCTCTTCAAACTAAGATATATAGAATTTATCCCAATAAGAATGTGTTCTTGGAAGTAGAGAGACATTTCCTACTCTTATAATGATAGTAAGCAACAGTAAGTAATAAATGTCTACTAGTTCAAGTGTCCAATTTCTTAATATTTCTCACACCTTTTCTGGTATGAAAGGTGGAAGATATGTTACAGATACTGCTTTAAGTATCAGATCCTCACTCTGTTACTTATACTTGTAAAGATATATATGCAAATGATGTAAAGGACCAATAGTGTCATTATATGTTATTAATTACTGGGAGGATTGTTCTGTGCCCAGATCTTAATTTATAAACCTTTGACTGAGTACTAACATGGAAAAGTCAGTGCCACTTGAAAGTATGTATTACTTACATTTCCTGAGAGAAAGGGGCATGCATGCCACATAGGGCCATGTAGGAAATACCAGATTTGAGTCGGGAGGCAGAAGACAAGAGTGAGGAGAAAGGGATGGGGCACCTGGATGGCTGGGTCAGTTAAGCATCTGCCTTCAGCTCAGGTCATTATCCCAGGAAAGTCCTGGGATCGAGCCTCACGTTGGGCTCCCTGCTCAATGAGGAGTCTCCTTCTCTCTCTGTCCCTCACCCTGCTCTTTTGCTCTCTCTCTCTCTCTCAAATAAATAAATAAAATCTTTAAAAATATATATATATTAAAAAAAAAAAAAAAGAGTGAGGGGACAGTAAGCCAGGACCTTCATAGGGATTTCCACAGAAAGGCAAGGCAAGGCAGGTTATACCATTCAGAATGGCCACTTTGAATAATTTGAATAAAGTGGGCTTTGGGCTGTAGGGGTGGTATCTAGTTGCCTGGTACCTGACCCTGGGATTTAGGGAAGGGAAAATGTTGACTGGTTTGTGAAAATCAGATAAGAAGGCAGGTGGGGGCAAAGCCTTGGATCAACTGGTTTTCACAATAAAGGCCAGTTTCAAGCATGCTGACTTGCAAGAGACAGGTAAACACTTTGGCTGGTATTTTGGTCCTGTGATTAATGGATGCTGAATGACATAAAGAATCTAAGAAAACACAGTTTGGAACAATGATAAATGTGGCAATTTTAAGTATGGCACAAGACAAGTGGAGGTGGTATACTGTTGTGTGGAAAGTTCTCTGTATGCTGTTGTGCAGTTATTTCTTAAAACAACCAGTTGTCTGGTCATTTCCTAAAAGGGAACCAGCCTGCCAGCTAAATAATAGAACAAACGAAAAGACTCAACACTGTGCTCACCTGCAGGACTTTTCAATTCAATTTAGAGTATGACCTAAAGAAGGAATTGAATAAAACTATTTTCTTGAAGACTCTGCTTGGGAAATCTGATGACTGACTTTCAAATCTAAGCTCTACAAAAGCTAGCCACATGTCTGGGCTGTTTAAAGAATCTCTTGTCCTCTCTAAAACTGGTAAAAATAATAATAGTAATAGTTAAACAACACAGTTATTGGAAAAATTACATGTAATACATTTTCAAAAATGCTTAGATTTAAGCCCTACTTAAAGTAGGCAGTTAACTCCCTCCCTAAATAGAATTACCATCCAATGTGGCTGGAGAGGGCATTACTGTTCCCCACATCCCACCGCAGTCCGGTGTTCTGTTGACAAAGTGGGCTTACTTGTTTTGAGCTAGGCACTGGTCCTTTTTAAGAAAACTTTTCTTACCTTGAAGTCTATAAATTTAACCTCACCAGGGAAAGTAATATAAATTGTGTTGAACATATAGTTTAAGTTAAAATAAATTAATTTGAATTAAAATATTAACTTTATAAAATCATGACATCAGAATTTTTAAATTATTGCAAATTGTTAAGAAAAAAAGAAGACATTATCTAATCTGTTTATTGGTCAATGTATATTATCTAAAATTATCAGACCAAGCATAGGGTTATAAAAGGAAGTACAGCATTGTTAAAAAATAAAGCTTATCATTTTCTTGCATTACTGATTAAAACGGGAAATTAAAATTTGTCTCTTAACTCTAAAAAGAACATCATAATGATTAGCAATTTATTCAAGAATACATAACACTTAGATCCTTGGTATTAAGAAACTTACTACTAAAACCCAAAACAACTATAAATCTGCCTCAATAGACAGTATAAATTTTAAATGTCTTGTTAATTTGAATATCTCACTTTAGTAAACAATTTAAGGGAAAGTGAGTCGTTGCAACTAAGACAGTATCTGGATTACATTAAGCATCGGTACAGCATCTAACCACAGGAGGCTCTCAGAAATGATTTAAGACTATTTTAAATTCATACATACATGTTGAATACGATGGTGTTTAAGGCACTGTACTAGGTAATACAGAGTACATGAAGAGGAAGAAGATAAATTACTTCTAATCAGGAAGCATATCCAAGCAGGGCATACACTTAGTATAAGCATCATCTGTTCTTTTACAACTTTTTAATGAATAAATAGACATTCTTAGAGAACAAATATAAAAATAAATTGCAACTAATCATAGATGCACTAAAGAAGTCCTGAGCCTCTCTAGACAATTAGGGAACAATTCTCCCCTGAATGTTAAGTGGCAAATGAAGAACTGAATGTTTTAAGCCTAAATTTATAACCCATCACTTAAAGAACTATAGCTCTGATAATTGTTGCAACTTTCTCATCAGCTTATGCATTTTATTCTCTTTTCAGCAGGCATATTATTACTTTTTCTACATCAAATATAACTTATAGTCTGTAACATATGGATGACTAATTGTACCAAATGGTGGTGGCAATGATGAGCTTAACAGAATATGGTGTGATTATTATTAAACAGTTTTAGATTGATTTAGCTTTTTATTTCCTGGCTTATATGTAAGGGAAAAAAAAGGAGCATTTAATATTTTTTTAACAGCAACTAAAAAAAAGTGAGTGTAGAGCAGACTATTTTAATCTTTTTCAATTATTTATTTTTTCATAGCTATTGGATATTTGATATTTTCTTCCTTCAGGACTATAAGAATAAAGATTTAGAATTCATGGAAGTCCCAGGAACCCATGACAGTGCAATTTTCTATAGTATCATTAACTCACCTTTGGTTTAAATATAAGCTTTTTCATGAAATTTTATCCTTGTTCTTTATGTAGTGAAACACTATTATTTTATCTACTACTATCACTTAGTGATTTATTTCATTTATATCACAATATCATATATCACATTGTCAATGGAAACAACTTTGCTAGTTTCTGGATTTCCTCAGCAAAGTATGATAAAGAACAGAAGCTCAATTTCCAATTACTGATCTCAAGAATGCTAAAATTTTCTGGTGTTTGGATATAATTCAAAGAAAGGTGTAACACAACACTGTCCATTTTGAGATGTTTTGCTCTCAAACTTTATAATACTCTCTAAAACATAAAACAGTCACTCTCACTGAGGATATCACTGGCATTTAAAAACCTACTCTACCAGCAGTACAATTTTCAAAATCTACATTGTCCATAAAACATGACAGAATTTGCCATAGAGCAATACTAAACTTGAGATTAGTTATTCAGATTTACTTTTTATTAAAAAATGTTAATGGAAATGGCTTAGAAAATATTAAAATATGTCTGTATATATTGATGTAATTTCTCAATATTTTCAACTGTTTATTTGTCCTTTTCAATATAACCAGGTTTTGACAGGCTTCATTACAAGCATACTTTTGACTACTGGCAAACTGAAATATTAATATTTGTTTACAATATTTGAAGGATTTAAAATTTTTAATTATTATTTTGCCATATATTCCCAAATATTTTAAAATTTTGGAATATCGTTTAACTGTCAAATGTTCCTTATGTCAAGATAATTAAGTATTTTCATTATTTGACAAGCTGAGTATTTCAATAACCTTCTAATATGCTTTCAATAATCTTTCTTAGCTGATTTTTACATTAGCTATATTCAAATCTAATTGAAAATGTACACATTATGGCTTTTTATAAGTAAGTTAACTTTTAAAAGCTTTTTCAATCTGAATTCAGTTTCACTTTCAATTAGGACTGGATATTTTAAAATATTTAGCTGATGTCAATCATATTTTAATTTTTTATTTATAAATAACCTTGGTTTTTAAATAAAAATTTTAACTTTCAACATTTTATGAAAGACAAGACTTGGTCATTCAGAATCTGGAATAGACAATTAAACTGGTGAAAAAATATTTTTATGATATTTCGCTAGACATCCTAAATGTTATTTAAATTTGGCCATCGCAATTTATGTAAGGTAAAATATCAATAATATAATTATGAAGATAAAATTTTCTACTTTAGTTCTCAATATATTTATCACCGCCGAAGTAAAGATGGGTAATATTTATCAGGTTTCTTCCAAGCTCTAAGACCTGACTATAAATTTTCTGATATAGATTTATAGCTTCAAAATTGACTGCTCTCAAGAGATACAGGCTGCCTGATTGATGTATCTCCTTGTTTTACTCATAGGCTTTTCAAGTTAATATTTCTAAATCTGAATTCTTTTTTTTTTTTTTTTTTTTTAAAGATTTTATTTATTTATTCGACAGGACAGAGACAGCCAGTGAGAGAGGGAACACAAGCAGGGGGAGTGGGAGAGGAAGAAGCAGGCTCCTAGCGGAGGAGCCTGATGTGGGGCTCGATCCCAGAACGCCGGGATCACGCCCTGAGCCGAAGGCAGACGCTCAACCGCTGTGCCACCCAGGCGCCCCCTAAATCTGAATTCTTAATTCACTGCTGCTAAACCTATTTGTCTCCCAGTCTTCACCATCCCTTCAAAAAATACCATGATTTACTCACCATTTAATCAATCCTTGATTACTTCCATTCCTTTATTTCACATGAATAAGTCATCAATAAATCTTTGTCTTCTTTCCAAATTATAATCTACTTAATTCTGTTGATTTTTTAAAAAAATTTACATTCTAGTTCAAGACACAATCATGCTCCATCTAACAATGGCAATAGACATATATTCCTTTCCACATTCGCTCATCCAAAAATATTCCCTTCATGATAACCAGAGTGGTCTCTTGAAATAGATCATAAGACTCATATGACTTCTAATTTACCACATAAAATATAAAACCCTTAATCTGGCCTAGGATGACCTCCATTATATGACCCATTTTTAGATCTTTTCTCATTTATTATCAGTAAGAATAAATTGTGGTGAATAAAGAGTGGAATAGAGAGGTATCTAGGGAAGTGATTACAATAATCATTGCAAGAGACACTGGCAACTTGGAGCAACGTGCTAGCAATGTAGGTGCTGAATGGTTGTCATATTCTGTTATACTGTGAAAACTGTGCCACCTGCTTTCTCTGGTTGATTGCAATTAAGGTGAGAGACAATGAAAACCATCAAGAATGACTCACAAATTTTGTCCTGAAAAATTGGAAAAATAATTTAGGTTTTGCAATTTGCTGATATGGGCAAAAGCATAGGAGAACCCAAAGTGGTAGTGGTGTTGCAGGGATTAGGCATTTCTTTTAACACATAATAATTTTGAGAAGCTTACCAGATATCAGAATGTAGATATCAAAGAAGCATTTGAATTATGTGCTTCGAATTCAGAGATGTATACTATAAATTTGAGAGTTTTCTACATAGAGATGATATTTAAGACCTGGGTTAGACCACCAAAGAAGTCAGTTGCTATGGAATGAATATTTGTGTCCCCCTCAAACAGACATGATAAAATCTTAACCCCTAATATGATAGTATTAGGGGGTGGGGCTTTTGGAAGATTTTTAGGTCATAAGTGTGGAACTCTCATGAGTAGGATTGATGCCCTTATAAAATAGACCCTTGAGAACTCTCTCTCCTTTCCACCATGTGAGGACACAAGAAGTCAACAGTCTGCATTTTGAAAGCAGACAATACCAGAACTTGGCCATCATGATGTTGGACTTCCAGCCTCTAGAACTGTGAATTAATTTCTGTTTATGGTATTATCTCTTTTTTCTTAGTATAGCCACAAGTTTGTCAATTTAGTTGATTTTTCAAAAAAAACAACTCTTAAGTTTTGTTGATTTTTTCTGTTGTGTTTCTATGTTCTATTTAATTTATTTCTACATTAATATTTTTTATTTCTTTCCAACTGCTAACTTTGAGCTTAGCTTCTTTCTTTTCTAGTTCTTTGAGGTGTAAATGTAGATCATTTGGGGAAAGGGGACAACAGCAATTTGCTCTTCAATGGGTACAAAGTTCCAGTTAGGAAAGATGAGCTAGTTTTAGAGATTTTCTGTATAACAGTGTGCCTAGACCTAAAAATACTGTGTTGTATACTTAAAAATTTGTTAAGAGGGTAGATTTCATGTTGAGTATTCTTATCACAATAAAAAAGAAAAAATGATTAAGACCATGAATTGTATATTTTGTATATTTTACCACAATAAAAAGATAGTGCTAAAGCACCAAAAAAAAAAACCACCCCAAAATATTATTTTTACCTCTCTTTATTCTTTTCTAATTTGCAGAGAAAGCATTACTTTGAATGACTTTGCCCTTATTAGAAAGATCTTATAGCAACTTGGACCCTGACATGAATGAACTACACCTGTTTCTAATCATAGCTTATGTTTGTTTTGCTATTTAGATAATATTTGGATGCATATTTTCAAGTTACAAGCTTTAGATTATACAATAAGTGTTTTAGAGATAAGTAATTAAACCTATTACTTTGCTTTATTAATTAATAAAAATACCTTGGGATATAAGACAGATCTGCATTCAAGTCCTAGCTTCACTAAATATTACCTTCACTGTTCTCTTATCGTGAAACTGAACAAATCTTGACTTCTTCCTTTACTGGTTTCCTGAAACAAAGCAATTATACAGTATTCATCATATGCCCCAAACAGACATGAGTTTTCAAGCAACATAATGGATTACTAAAACTGAATTAAATGTCAGTATATTGAGAATTGAATAAATTTAATGAATAAATTTAGGGAAACTGTATCAAAGAGATTATTCATCTTTGCAAACTACCCTCTATTTAGGAATACAACACTATTTCTGTGACTTTGGAAAAGATTGTCTATAATATTTTCTGAATACTATGTATATATTTATGTGTAGACAAATGTGCCTATATGTGTGTGTATATATAATTATGTTACCAAAAATTATTTTAGAGAGAGAGGGAAGGTGACAGAAGAGTAGGGGATCTGCGTTTCCTCTGGTTCCTTGAATTCACCTAGATATCTATCAAATCATTCTTAACACCTGTGAATGCAACCTGAGGTCTAGGAAAAGAATTGCTGCAATTCTACAAATAGAAAAGTGACCACTTTTTGCAAGGTAGGAGGTGCAAAGATGGGAATCTGAGGGGATATATCCGGAGATAAACCACCAGTGGGGAGCAGGAAGAAAGCCTCTGTAAGCTGGCTATCAGAAAGTGATATAGCAGCGGAGCCCCAAATTGGAACTTTTAGAAGTCTGGTCCTGTGAGGGCTGTCCCTGCCTGAAAGGTGCTCATGTGGTGAAGCAGGGTGGAATGGTAGGTGGGTGGTGTCAGGGTCCCTGGGGTCACAGAAAGAATGGGGGTGCTGGCTGCGGCAGAGACCCCAAGCATTGGAGTGGGGAAGCCGGCCACAATTTGCGAGCCCCGGAGTGGCCTTTCAGCTAGCTGTTGCCATAAACTGCTAACAGCAGTGTGAGCAGGCAACCCCTCTCCAAGCTAGGGCCCAGGAAGTGACATCCACTGCAAGATCCAACTCCATCCCCAGAAAGAGCAGCGTAGGTGTGCAAATGATTGGGCAAATGCTTTGCAAGCAGGAGTTGATTATTCACGGTAAAAGCAACAGCCAGGGCTTCATGTTAGTTTGTGTCAATTCCCCTTGGTCCCAAGCTCCGCAGGAGTTAAAATGGGCTAAGAAGCATGCCTCTACTGGAGAGGAACACTGCATTGGGGTATTCCCTGATTTTAGTGAGTAGAAACAAGCCTGCTCTCTATCCCGAGGGAGAAAACCTCATCGCTCAAGGTTGTTGTTGCAAGACTAACACTGAAAAATGGCCCAGTAAATGAGCACTAAGGGCCTTGCATTCTTAGCGTAGTGGGCAAGAACTTGCCGGGAACTCAGGGCTCAGAGGAGATGGGCTCTATAGACACTTAACAGCTCTTAACATAGCTTGTCAGGTAGAGCGCTAACTCTAGCTGAGAGAAAACTGAGTTAGACTGAAAGAAGTGTGGACTGACAAAGATTAGGCTTGAATGGCCTTTAATTGCCACTGAGAGGGATAAAAATGGTTGCACATTCAAGCTGTTCCACCATGTGAATAATGAGGGAGGTGATAGGTGTAGTATCTTATTCAGAGATGTCATTTTTAAATTAACATTAATTAGAAACAAAAGAAAATTCACTATATTCAATATTCTTTTAATTTCCATATATAGAAATCAACATTTTTAAAACATCGTAAATCTTCCTCAGATGTTCTTTATTACTTTGTTTCAAAAATGCATTTGGAACATTTTCAGAGTCATTATCTGGGAATTAACTTGCACATTGCATATCAAAACCTAAAATGTAATTTAGAAACCCTTCAGAATAAATAATAGGTTTTTTTTATATTGAATATATCTGAAGACATTTAGTTCAAGGGTTTTTTTTGTTTTTGTTTTTGAGTTTTTTGTTTGTTTGCTTGTTTGTTTGTTGTTAATACTATTCACAATAAAAAATGCCAGTATATCCTTTTCAGAGAAACATTAAAATCTCATGCAAATAAATTAAACAGCAATTTCTTTCTTTTTTTTTTTTTTTAAGATTTTATTTATTTATTTGACAGAGAGAGACAGCCAGCGAGAGAGGGAACACAAGCAGGGGGAGTGGGAGAGGAAGAAGCAGGCTCCCAGTGGAGGAGCCTGACGTGGGGCTCAATCCCAGAACTCCAGGATCACGCCCTGAGCCTAAGGCAGACGCTTAACGACTGAGCCACCCAGGCTCCCCTAAACAGCAATTTCTAAGTTGACCAACCTAACCTCTCCACAGAAAAGTGTAAAGTATCAAAGTTTTCACATAAACAAGAACTGAGAAGCAATAAGCTTTTTCTTTCTATTATCATGTAAAAGGTTGCAGAATACATAACAAATTGAATAGGATAAATGCTGTTTAATTAGAACCATTATATTGTTATTTTTTTATGATGCACAAAATATTTATAATAAACATTATGAAGAAACATATTTAAATTTTAATTTTGGATTTAATTTTTAAATATTTCTTTGGTGAAAGCCAGATTAGCTAAGTGATTCTAACTTTATTACTAGCATATGATATGGTAGGAATTTAAAGAAAGTTTCATGTAAAAAGGAAAGAGAATGTTCTTAACAGAGTTTTTGCCTTTTAATTTTTTATTAATTGGTAACAGAAAAGAAAATGACCCTTAGGTTTTGTAACTTAGATAAACATAATAACTACCCAAAACATTTTTTAAATGAAGTTTTAAAGAGAACGAAGTAAAAATTTTTGCTTTGGTAAAAACAATAAGTAACAGGTAAAAAGGATTCATTAAATGCATTACTTACTAATTTTATTTATGCTACAAAAATCAGTGATATCAGTTAAATAATTTGGGGTTTGATGCTTCATGTGATACAAATACTCTTTTCACCATTACTTATAGTCTTTATATTATTTTAAAATGATGACTCTTATAGAATGTTTGCCTGACTACCATTTCCCTCTCTTATTTTAGTAAAAAATTCCCTCTGTATTGGCAGAATCCATTGTGTGTGAATCTGTGGGAACCTTCATTAACTAACTGGCTACAACTGTGTCTGTCACATAGCTTAGATACATTGTATTAGTTTCTTGTTGATTGTTTAGACCACAAATTTACTGGCTTAAAATAACATAAATTTGTTACCTTACAGTTCTGTAGGCCTGAAATCAAATTGTTGGTTTAAGTCTCTGGTGGCCCTAATGGAGAAGCTGTTCCTTACCCTTTCCCACTTGTTGAAAGCCACTCACAGCCCTTGGCTCATAGCTTCTTCCTGTGTCTTCAAAGCCACCAAGAATAGGTTGGGTTATTTATTATTTTTTTTAACTGCTTTATTGAGATAAGATTGACATATCATACACTTTATCCATTTAAAGCATATAATTCAACGCTTTTTAGAATATGCACAAATATTTGCAACATCACCATAATTTTAGAACATTTTCATCAGCCCAAAACAAAATCTTACATGGTTTAGCAATCCTATCCCTTGTCCTCTCCCCCCCGCCCCCCCCCCGCCTTTAGCAATCTTTAATCTATTTTCTGAATAACAATCCATTGTATGGATATACCACTTTTTTTTTTCATCCATTTGTCTTTTGGAAGGCAGCTATGCTCACCACTGTACTACCAACACCCATTTGTCTTTTGATGGACATTTGGGATTTTCCATCTTTTGGCTGTTATCAATAAGGAGGCTATAAACATTTGGGTAAAAGCTCTCGTATGATCATATGTTTTTATTTCTCTTGGGTATATATTAAGGTATATATTAAGGTATATATTAGAGGTAGGATTACTGGGGCATATGGTAACTCTACATTTCATCATTCGAGAAAATGCCAGACTGTTTTCCAAAGTAGCCGTACCATTTTACACTTCTCCTAACAGTGTATATGTCCTGATTTCTCCACCTCCTTGTCAACACTTGATATCTGACAATTTTTATAGCAGTCATCCTACTGTGTGTGAAGTGGTATGTCACTGAGGTTTTGCTTTGAATTTTTCTGATGACTAATGGTGTCAAAGATTTTTTTAAGTTGCTTATGGCCTTTTATATATATGTTTTTTGGGGAAACATCTATTCAGATCCATTGCTCATTTTTAAAAATTTGTTATTGTTATTATTGAATTGTAAGAGTTTTTGTATATATTCTAGATGCAAGTCCCTTACCAAACAAATGATCTTCAAATGTTTTCTCCTAATTTGTGGAATATCTTCTCACTTTCTTTAGGTGCCCTATGCAGCACAAATTTTCTAATTTTGATGTAATCTAGTTTATCTAGCTTTTATTGTTAGTGATTTTACTGTCATATCTAAGAATCCTTTGCTAACTTCAAGTTTATATTTTCTTCTAAGAAGTTCATAATTTAGGGGCGCCTGGGTAGCGCAGTCGTTAAGGCGTCTGCCTTTGGCTCAGGGCGTGATCCCGGCGTTCCGGGATCGAGTCCCACATCGGGCTCCTCCGCTGGGAGCCTGCTTCTTCCTCTCTCACTCCCCTGCTGTGTTCCCGCTCTCGCTGGCTGTCTCTCTGTCACATAAATAAATAAAATCTTTAAAAAAAAAAAAAAAAAAAAGAAGTTCATAATTTAGTTTCTTAAAAATCTTTGATCCATTTTTAGTTATTTTTTGTACATGGTGTAAAGTAAGGACCCAATGTTTTTCTTTTGTATTTGGATATCCAGTTGTCCAAGCACCATATGGGGAAACACTATTTTTTCCCGCTGAATGGTCTCGGAACTCTTGCCCAAAATCAGTTGACAGTATTGCGTTATTTAAGGATTCCCTTTGGTTTGTGTGTCTGTCTTTGTGCCAGTAGCTCATGTTCTTGATCAGTGTTGCTTTAGTAAGTTTCGAAATTGGAAAGTGCTAGTCCTACTTCGTTCCATCTTTTCAGAATCTTCTTAGTTTCCTGGGCCCTTTGAAGTTCCATATGAATTTTAAATCGGAGCTTCAATTTCTACAAAGAAGTCGGCTAGAATTTTCACAGGAATCATACTGAATCTGTATATAACTTTGGAAATATTCCCATCTTAAAAATGTTGTCTTTTGACCCAAAAACATTGGATATTTTTCATTTATTTATATCTCATTCCTTTCAACAATTGTTTTATACTTTTCAGGATATGTTTTGCATTTTCTGTTAAATTAATTTCATTTCATTTTATTTATTTATTTATTTTTAAAGATTTTATTTATTTATTTGAGAGAGACTGAGAGATATGACAGAGGAAGAGGAAGAAGCAGACTTCCTGCTGAGTAGAAAGCCCAATGTGGGGTTCCCTGGACCCTGAGATCATGACCTGAGCTGAAGGAAGATGTTTAATTGACTGAGCCACCCAGGTGACCCTGTTCAATTTATTTTAAAGTGTTCAATTTCTATGATATTGTGAAAGAAATTGTTGGCTTTATTTTTGGATTTATTACAAATATGTAGAAATACAATTGATTTTTGTGTATTGATCTTGCATCCTGAAATCTTGGTTAATGCATTTATTAATTTAGTAGGTTTTAGTGAATTTCTTAGGTTTATCTATATATAAGATAAGTCATCCGTGAATAGGAGTATTATTTTTTTTTCCTTTCCAATCCGGCTTGCTTTTATTTCTTGTTATTGAGTAATTTCCCTGGATAGAATCCCCAATACACTGTTAATATAGAAGTAGTGAGAGTGGATATTGTTGTCTGGTTCTTTTTTTTTTTTTTTTTTTTTAGATTTTATTTATTTATTCGACAGAGATAGAGACAGCCAGCGAGACAGGGAACACAAGCAGGGGGAGTAGGAGAGGAAGAAGCAGGCTCATAGCGGAAGAGCCTGATGTGGGGCTCGATCCCATAACGCCAGGATCACGCCCTGAGCCGAAGGCAGACGCTTAACCGCTGTGCCACCCAGGCGCCCCTGTTGTCTGGTTCTTGATCTTAGAGAAAAAGTATTAAGGCTTTCACTATTAATTATGAAGTTACCTGTAGTTTTTTAACACATATTTGTGATATGGTTGAGGAAGTTGTCCGATATGCCTAGTTTGTTGATGGTTTTATCATAAAAGGGTGTTGGATTTTGTCACTTTTTTAAATCTATTGATATATTTCTGATACTTTAGAGTTTCTGTCTTTTTTCCATGATCATTCTAGCTAAAGGTCTGTCAATTTTGTTTGATTTTTGCAAAGAACTGGTTTGGGGTATTCTTTATTTTTCTCTATTTTTTTTAAAAAACTCTGTATTTCATTAATTGCTGCTCTAATTTTATTATTTAATTTCCTTTTACTTAATTTTGATTTAGTTTTCTCTTCTTTTCCTGATATCTTATGGAGGAAGATAGGTTATTTTCATTCTTTTTTTAAAGATTTATTTATTTTAGAGAGAGAGAGAGAGAGCAGGGGGAGGGGCAGACAGAGAGAATCTTCAAGCAGACTCCTCACTGAACACAGAGCCCAGGACACTGAGATCATGACCTGAGCAAAATCCAGAGTCATAAGCTTAACTGACTAAGCGACCCAGGCACCCCTATTCTTTTTTTTTATACAGTCATAAATTTGCCTTCAAGCATTGTTTTAGTTTTGTCCCATATGTTTTTTTATGTCACATCTTCATTTCAATCATCTCAAAGTATCTTGATTTCTCTTTTGTACGTCTTTGAGTAATCAGTTACTTATATTGTTAATTTCCAAATATTTGTGAGTAACTCAAATATTTTCCCTCTATTGATTTCTAATTTTATTCCATTATATTTGGAGATCAGTCTGTATGATTTCAATCCTTTCAAATTTATTGAGCTTTGTTTTTTTGGTTATGTAGTCTATCCTGGAGTATGTGTGCTAGTATTGTTGGGTAAAGTATTCTAAACATATCATATGGGTCTAGCTGGTTTTTAATGTTTTTCGAGTCTTTACTGATATTTTGCCTAGTCCTATTTATTATTGCTAGTGGGATATTAAAGTCTCCAGCTATTACTGGTGAGCTATTTCTCTGTTTACCTGTCAATTTTTACTTCATTTACTTGGGGTTTTTTTTTGCTAGGTGCATATATGTCTATATATTTTTTTTTAATATCTTTCTGATGGACTGACTCTTTTATCACTGTACAATGTCCCTCGAGCTCTAGTAACAATTTTGTTTGTTTTACAAATCTAACTTATTTTGATTTTAATATAGTTACTGCAGCTTTCCTGTGGTTGCTACTTGCAAGACACGTTTTTTGTTTTGTTTTGTTTTGTTTTACTTACAACCTATTTGTATCTGTAAGTGTAAAGTGTGTCTCCTGTAGATATGACATAGTTGGATCATTGTTTTTAGTCTGAAAGTTTGTACCTTTCGATTGGAATTTTAAGTCTGTTCACTTTTAATATTGTTGATACAGCTGGATTTATGTCTGCCATTTTACTTTTTGTCTTATACATGTGTCATGTCTTTGTTTTTCTATTCTTCCTTTGCTGTCTTTTTTCTATTAAGTAAATATTAACTAATACAGCATTTTAATTTCATTAATGATTCAAAAAATATTTTTTGAGAGTTTTTTTTTTAGAGGATGGTCTAGACTCTATCTTATCCATTATAACTTATTAAAATTAGATTCATATTTACAGAGGCTTGCTTCCAGTGATATATAGAAACGCTACTACTCCTATGTAACTCTATCTTCTATCTTCTCTCCCAATGTTTTCTAGTATTATTTTTATACCTATTAAATGTATTAAAATTCCAAAGCCAATAATATATTGTTATACTTATTACTTTACCATCTGTACATAGTTTCTTAGTCCATTACAGCTTTGCTCCCACCCAACTTCTTTGTGCTATTATTGGTAAATATGTTACACATATATTAAAATTCTATATGTTATATGCCCAATGATACATTATATGAATATTATTTTATTTTATCATTTTTTAAATCAGGTAAGGAGAAAATATACATTTAAAGCATGGGTTTTTTTTAAACAATCAAATAATTAAATTTACCAATACTCTATTTTTTTGTTTATATTCAGATTACTGTCTGGGGTCACTTGCTTTCAGCCTGAATAACTTCATTTAATATTTCTTGTAAAATTTGTCCACTAGCAGTAAACTCCCTCAATTATCTGGAGTTTTATTTTTCCTTTTCTTTTGGAAGATAGGTTTGATGGATGTAGACTTCTCTGTTAACAGTTTTTTCCTTTGAATATTTTGAATATGTTATTCTATTGTCTTCCGACCTCTGTTGTTTTCACAGAGAAGTCAGCTGTTTATCTTATTGGAGTTCCCTAATAAGTGCTACACCCTTTTTCCTCTTGCTGTTTTCAAGATTTTCTACTTGTTTTTGAATTTCAACATTCTTAATATGATATGTCTACTTGTAGGTCTTTTTGAATAGGTCTACTTGGAGTTCATTGAGCTTTCTGGATGCATAGCTTTTTTTTTTTTTTTTCCAATAAATTTAGGAAGTTTTCAGCCATTTTTAATTTGAACAATTTTTCTTCTCCTTTCTCTTGCTCCTTTCTTTCTGGTACTCCCATTGCATGTATGTAGATACATTTACTCCTACCTAAGATAAAGGCTGGGGGTGGAGACAATGGCAAGCTTCTTTTTGAGTCACACTCCCCTTTAAGTCCTTAACACTCAGTGGAGGGAGGCTACTCTTGGCCTGACTCTCCTGGCATGGAATCACCATCTCATGAGCTGGAGAAAGGCTCAGAGAACCACAGTATTCTCAGCATGCCACACCCACAGTAGAGCCTTCATGACAAGAGTGGGGGTTGGGCAAAGAAATGAGCTCCTGCCTGTTAGCCTGACTTGCCTGGGACTTATCCTCATCAACAGGCTGCAAGGAATAGGATGACAAATGCTGAAGTTCTGCTCCTCACAGGCAGCAAGCACTCTGGGAACGGGGAACAGAGGGAGACCTGTGGTTTTGGCCATAGTCTGGAGTAATATCTGCACATTACTGAGGTATAATGGGAGTGGAGGGAGCAGTTTGGGCTCAAATTCTGCTGACTCTCATCTTTTTTTTACTGAGTTTTCATAGCTTTTCTTGATACATGTTTCTTCATTTGCTGTTCACTCTTAGGACCATTTACAGAGGCTTTGAGTGTTGTTTGATTGGTTGGTTGGTTGGTTGGTTTTTTGGTTTTTAATAATTTTTTAATAATTTTCACCAATTTCACTGGAGACTATCAATCCTAGATCAAACTCTAGTTAGACTCCTCTGAGTACTTTCCCATTATGCCTGATCTTTGTGCTTTGTCCTAAAGAACCCAATTTAGTAAGAATTCTACTGAATCAGTTTAAGGAAATACCTCTACCATTCTTTATCCCTTACCTTCAATATCATATCACCCTGGCCTGCCTTCAGCAAAAATTCTGTCACCTAAATTTAGCCAGAATCTTTTTTACGCTTGATGTTTCTTTCTTGTTAGTAGTTTTCCACCCACTGAGCTCCACCGTGTTGCTTGGCTATAAATTCTTACCTTTCTGGGGCTCCTGGGTGGCTCAGTCGGTTGAGTGTCTGACTTTGGCTCAGGTCATGATCTCATGGTCCTCAGATAAAGCCCTGTGTCAGGCCCCCTGCTCAGTGGGAAGCCTGCTTCTTTCCTGGCCCTCCCTCTTCTCATGCTCTCTCTCTTACTCTCTTTCTCTAAAATAAATAAATAAAATCTTTTAAAAATTCGTATTTGTCCTTGTTATATTTACAGTTGAGCTTGATTTCTCTCCCCTACTATGATCCCCATTGTAGTAGTTCCTTTTAAATAAAAATCTCCTTACCATATTTAACAGGTGTCATGATAATTTTTTTGTTTAACAGTTCTCAGCTGTGTATGGGACCTTGGCCATATTGCTTACTTCTTTATGACAACAGAAAAATGTAGGTGATAATATAGTTATATATCAGAGTTATTATGAATAAATCTATAATAATAAATAAATATAAAAATGTGTGTGTGTGTGTGTCCAAAAAAAGAAAACACCAGTATTTGCTTCACATACACAAAGAACTGGTTAATATTAAAAGATGCTTAGAGTAAGTGCTTCCTTACAATTTGCACCTTAGGCATCTCACTAACCTCACTCTAGTTCTGATCATAGTATTCAACCAAGGAGACTAGAATTTAAGGCTAGATAAGCAGCAAGAATTAATTGATTTGAAGACACTTCCTTGGAAAACAAGAGAAAACCAAGTAGTATAATTTATGCTTGGACTGAAAATGCTTAATCTTAATTCTGGGAATGTTTTAATATGTAACTTTGACCCTTACCTAAAATTCAGGCATTCAGACCCACTAAGTGCTGTATAAAGTTTGAAATTCTCCTGGGAAACCCCAGGATAAATACATTTGCTGTTGGTTTTCAATTGCATAACTAGTTAAGATGGCTTGATTACAAAAACCAGAAAGATGTAGAAACCCTGCTGCTAACTTCTGCCTTGAATTTTTACAAAGCAAGGCTTGAGCTGAATCTTGAGCAATATACCGTTTAGAAGTTGACAATTAATATAAAAAAGGAATATAATAAAAATATAAAGAAGGAGTAATAATCCAAATAGGGCCAACATGTAGTTGAGAATGCTTGTATACCTGAAAGTATAATCATTACTGGGCTGCATATATTACAAAAAAAGATCATTATTTATTTTTGTTGGTTTCTTTGAAACATAAATGACAAGTAAGGTTCTCAGATTATTTTTCATAATACAACTTGTCATAATATCTAATGTACCACTATATGATCTGAACACTGAGTCCAAAATTTGGACTACAGGAATGAATCTAAGAAATTGCTCAGGGATGCCTGGGTGGCTCAGTTGGTCAAGTGTCTGACTTCAGCTCAAGTCATGATCTCAGGGTCCTGGGATGGAGCCCACTTCTGGCTCCCCACTCATCAGGGAGTCTGCTTGTCCTTCTCCCTCTGCCCCTCCCCCTGGCTCGTGTTTCTTCTCTCTCAAATAAATTTTTTAAAAAATCTTAAAAAAAGAAAAGAAGAGGCGCCTGGGTGGCACAGCGGTTAAGCGTCTGCCTTCGGCTCAGGGCGTGATCCCGGCGTTATGGGATCGAGCCCCACATCAGGCTCTTCTGCTATGAGCCTGCTTCTTCCTCTCCCACTCCCCCTGCTTGTGTTCCCTCTCTCGCTGGCTGTCTCTCTCTCTGTCAAATAAATAAATAAAATCTTTAAAAAAAAAAAAGAAAAGAAATTACACAAAAAGAAGAGAAAGCAAATGTTTTTCCTATTTATAACATATGGTTTTTCACAGAAATTTCATTTTTGTATATTTTATACTGTTAATTCTATTTTAATATTTTAGGAATTTCAGTATTGACAAGTTACATTATTACCAGAGATACAAAAATTTATTTTTTTCTTGCAACTAATATAGAACTAACCATATTGTTACTGGAGTCGCAATTTTGCCGAACTAGGATAGAAATGAGGCTGGACCCAAAAGTCAAAAGCACAGACAAGGCTTTACTGGGGCTAAAGCTCCATCTGAAGGGAGACACAGCACCAACAGAGACCAGTTAACCAGGCTTCCCCAGTAAAGGGGAGGGGGCCCTACTTATATAGAGAAAGTTCCTGTGGGAGGGCCTCACTTAGCTCTTTTATGCTGATAAGGGATAGAAAAGTGCCTCATCTTGATTGGTTGATATGGCAGGCAACTCTGGCAGCTCATTGGTACTTTGGAGCTGATGAGCTGACGTCTTTCATGTTCGCGGAGCCTCTGTTCTCTACCCCATCAACAGGGTATGGTTGCTGCTATTGTTTTACATCCGGCTTGTATGTTGAGCCATATCTTGGTTCTGCCTGGTAAAAATGTGGTTTAGCAATAACAGCCAATAGGAAGTGCCACAAGTGCATAAGGTTTTTCACTTGGGGCTTATTCCCATGGTCCCTGTGTCAATATTACAAATATCTGTAATATAATTTAATTTATTCACATTGTTATTCCTTAAGGGCAAAAAAATAACTTTAACTTGTATATAGTGATTTTGCTATTTTATATTGAGACATTTACCCATATACTTAAGCTAGAAAATGACAGATGATATCTTTCACATAGTTGAGGTAGATTGCACAAACACGTTTGGATGCAAAGCTTCTGGTAATCAAAGGAAAAAATCATCTATGTTTTTTGTTAAAATATTCATTTAAAATTTGTAGATTATGAAATCATCATCCTTTCCATACAGAATAAAAAATGATTACCAAAACAAAACTTTTAAAATAAGTCAGCTAGTGGCAAATACAATTTGCAGAGGAAGCAAGAGATTTCTTAGGGCACAGTAGGAAGTCAGAACTGTTCATTAATTTACAAAAAACAGATGAGACTCTATGCTCGGAATAAAGTACTTTAGAATCACAAAGCTACTTTGTTACTACACCTAGCTTATTTGATCAAACTCTTAAGGGAGGCTATCACTTACATAAGGCACTCTTAAAAAATTTATTTTAGGTATCTGTAACTGAAATATAAAATTAAATTCTTTAACATGAGAGAGCATTTTATTTGCATTTTATGTTAAAATTTTATTATAGCATTTAAAAAATATGAATATATATTATATAAAATGATTCCATATGATTTGCAGTTTGGAACTGGGAGGAAATATAGTCTGTTTAATAGTACTCAGCTTATCATTTGTTACTAGTTCAGGCATTTAATTCTGCTTATCTCTGCCTATTAGATTAAAATATTTCTATTCTTAGGACTCATGCAGCAGTTGGCCAATGTGCTGATTTTCATTAAGAAATATGAACTTATATTTAGTCAGAAGTTCATGATGACTTGAAGGTCTTTTTAATCACGTGTATTTTTCTTTGTACGGATTTGGGATGAGTATCATGAATTTATAGAAGGAATGACTAAGATTCGGTACAATGACATAGCATTGAATTGAATAAACTGCCCTATGTCAGTGACCTCATGATTAAAAAATTTAAAAATTGAACTAATTACATATGTATGTGTGGAGTTAGGTAAGATACTAAAAATCTAATAAAAACCCTGATAAGCTCTCTGTAGCTTATCATATAATAAGGAAAGAAAGAAAGAAAGAAAGAAAGAAAGAAAGAAAGAAAGAAAGAAAGAAAAAGAGAAAAAGAGAAAAAGAGAAAAAGAGAAAAAGAGAAAAAGAGAAAAAGAGAAAAAGAGAAAAAGAGAAAAAGAAAAAGAAAAAGAAAGGAAGGAAAGAAAGAAAGAGGAAGGGAGGGAGGTAGGGAGGAAGGGAGGGAAGAAATCATTAAGTAAATATTTGGCCAAATATAAACCATTATTTAAAAAGAAAAACTTATATATATACTTGAAACAAATAAGAATTTTTTTTCTTATTTTTGCTCCCATTGAAAAATCAACTTAGCATTTTTCGCTTTTAACATTGTTAAGAGTTTAATTATCATCAACTACTACTTCCAAAGCACAAACACTAAAGCCTTAAATAACACCCAAATCCCTTGGCCAAAAAAGACCATCCTTCACTCTGATTACCTTAATTGATAAATCATACTTTTTCTTGAGGTATCTCATATCAGATAATTTTTTTTTCCCCCGTAACAAGCTGGGCCCTCTTTCACCTTTTGGTATGTGGGTCCTTTCTCTGTCTGGGATTTCCTTCATCATGTTCCTCCTTCTGAAACATAACTGTATGCTTTTCTACTTAGGTCTTGCTCACTTTTACTTAGCAATCACTTCACATGGAACTTCTATGTAGGTGGCAAGAAGACTGGCTAAATGGCATTCTTACTGTGCTCCCAGATGTTCTGTGCATAGGCTCATCACAACACTTATTATTTGTATTGCATTTACCTGCATCCATCACATCCTTCTTTATGATTTTTGGGAGTAAGAATATACTTTTTGAACATTGTATCCCTAAGGGCCTAGCAAAATTCCCAGAAAAAAATAGTTGCCTGGTAAATATTTTTGGAAAAATATTCATAATTAAATGAATGATGGAGAAAAAGTTTGATTCCAAATTAACTCTATAATTTAGTTACATTACTGGGGCCTACAAACCATATGTCTCATCACATAGATCAGTGGAACAGAATAGAGAGCCCTGTGGTCAATGGTCAATTCATCTATGATGAAAGAGGCAAGACTATACAATGAGGAAATGGTAAATGGTAGTGGCTAATATCCAAAATATATTAAGAACTCACACAAGTCAATACCAAAAAAACTCCAGATAATCTAATTAAAATGGGCATAGGACCTAAGTAGTTATTTTTCCAAAGAAGACATACAGGTGAACAATAGACATCTGAAAAAATGCTCAGCATCACTTATCATTAGGTAAATGCAAATCAAAACCACAATGAGATATCACCTTTTACACCTGTTAGAATGGCTGTTATCAAAAAGACAAGAAATAACAAGTGTTGGTGAGGATATGGAGAAAAGGGAAAGATAGGGAATGTAATTGGTGCAGCCACTCTGGAAAACAGTATAATGTCCCTGAAATAATTAAAAATAGAAATACCATATGATCCAGTAATTCCACTACTAGGTATTTACCCAAAGAAAATGACCGCTAATTCAAAAGGATATATGATCCCTATGTTTATTGTAGCATTATTTATGATAGCTAAGATATGGAAGCAACCCAGGTGTTCATCAATAGATGAATGGGTCATGAAGGTGTGGTGTGTGTGTGTGTGTGTATATACACATGTATGTTTATACATATATATTTATACATATATTTCATTTTCATTTGTCTTCTTGTATTTTTAAAATTTTTTGGGTGCTACATTGTTGTTTAGTATTATATTGTTTTGTTTCCATGTGTTTGTGTTTTTCCCATTTTTTTCTTGTGATTTATTTCTAGTTTTACACTGTTATGATTGAGAAAAGATGCAGACTATGATTTCAAACTTCTTAAATTTATTGAGGCTTATTTTGTGTCCTAATACATGACCTATTCTAGATAATGTTCCATGTGCACTTGAAAAGAGTATGTATTCTGTTGTCTGGGGAGAGAATGTTCTGTATATATCTATTATGTCCATCTCATCCAATATGTCATTCAATGACATTGTTTCCTTATTGATTTCTGCCTGGATGATCTATCCATTGATGTAAATAGAGTGTTGAAGTCTCCTACTATTACTGTCTTACCATTAGTTTCTCTCTTTATGTCTGTTAATGTTTGCTTTATGAATTTAGGTGAAATCTTGCCATTTGCAACAATATGGATTGACCCTCTGGGTCTTATGCTAAGCGAAATAAATCAGACGAAGAAAGACAAATACCATATGGTTCACTTATATGTGGAATCTAAAAAACAAAACAAACAGAGGCACCTGGGTGGCTCAGTCAATTAAGAGTCCAGCTCTCAATATCAGCTAAGGTCTTGATCTCAGGGTTGTGAATTTGAGCCCCACGTTGGGCTCCATACACACACACACACACACTATATATGAAAAAACAAAGCAAATAGACTAAATACAGAGAACAAACTGGCGGTTGCCAGAGGAGTGGTGGATAGTGGGGTTAGGCCAAATAGATGAAGGGGATTGAGGTACAAACTTCCAGTTATAAAATAAATTAGTCACAGAGATGAAAGTGCATCATGGGGTAGAGTCAATAATATTCTAATACATGTTATATGGCAACAGACTGTGACTACATTTGTTGTAGTGAGCACTGAGCACTGTATAGAATTGTCGAAACACTATGCTGTACACCTGAAACTAATATAACATTGTATGTCAACTATACTTCAATAATAATTTTAAAATATCTACATGCACCCAGAAAAATCACATCTCATTATTTCAGTCCCATTATTTTATTTTTGATTTATCCCAATTAAACATATAGAAAACCCATGTGAGGAGAGAAGAATAAATTTCCTTAGATATTTGGGTAGCACATTTTAGATTTCTATTTTTCATTTATTTCCTAGGTCTAGGAAATAGACAATTCAACATATATTTGTAATTTTATACCATATCCACTGGCATTCCTACGGTTGTGTTAGTGATCTAAATTCTTTTTTCTCTTGAAATAACTCACAAACTGTACTGAAAAATGTGATGTCAATATCAAACAAATTACTCCCACCACTGCAGTGGAATTATCTAGTATCTGGCCTCAGACACTATTGTAAAAGACAAGTCACTCAGGTAGAAATAATTAATTAACACATAGCTTCTATACAACTTGTCAGCTAATATTTGATATGTGACAAAAGCTTTGAATAGAAAAATAGCTGGAGTAATTTTTAGCTTTACAAATATGTATATTTGTAGATATATTTGCAACTGTTACAATAGGGCCACAAGATACATTCAGTGTATTAGATTTAATAATAAAGTAGAAAAAAGTATACAAAAGTTTTTTGTACATATTTATTATTTTTAGAGTTATTTTCTCTATGACTCTTCACATTAGCCTTCAAGTAATTTCAGTGCAACTTGAAAGCATTAAAAGCACTTCATTTAAAGTAATGACTGCACTTTATGTTCTACATTTCTCCTTTATAAACTTTGGTCCTCAGAGTAGCAGTTCTGTAATTCTATTTTCCTTGTTTCCAAAGATGCTGTCTTCCCTAATGCCTGCCTCAAGTAGATAAGACCTCCCAGGAGTACAGAAAGCAAGAGTGGGGGAAAAAGGAATTTCAACCTTGTGCTATCACCTGTCCTAGCAATTCTTTTCATTTCTTACTAGATGTATGATGTCTAAGATGCAATTTTACATTTGATCCATATTCATTTACATGAATTTATAGGTCTTACAAAAATTATTGATAGTCTCAAAGGAAGAATAATCAGAAATTTTACCTAGTAAATTCAGTATTATTTAGAGAATAGTTTGTACAGTGTAACTGTTCTCTCATTGACTGATATTTTGTGTTAAATATCTGTCCTTTATTAAGATTTTATAGGAAATTTCTTAGGCAATCAGAAAGTTAAACACTTGTTCTACTAATAATAATTGGATTTTTAAAAAGCACTTTATAAATAAATTCTTCATATTTGAAGTTTATATTCAATCTGTACCTGTTATGTTTTATAGTTTCCAGTATTTCCTTTTGATATTTTTTCTTATATATGATTTGAGTCAATTAAAAAAGACATCTAGATTAAATCATATTTTCTTGTCTCTGGTGATTGACATTTTATATTATTGACAAAAGTTTTATGATACAAGTGAAAGATCCTTTCTCAAGTCAGTCTATTATATATATCTTTTAAATTTAAGACTATAATATGCTTTATATATATGAACAAATATGTATTATAATTAATTATAACATTATATCTAGACTATGTCTTCAAACAAATTTTTAAATATCTTGATAAAATTGTGAATTTTTTTTAAAGATTTTACGTATTTGAGAGAGAGAGAGTAAGTGAGAGCAGAGGGAGGAGCAGAGAGGGAGACGGAGAGAATCTCAAGTACATTCTGTGCTGACCAGGGAGCCTGATGCTGGGCTTGAGCTCATGACCCTGAGATCATGACCAGAGCTGAAACCAAGAGTTGGATGCTTAACCGACTGAGCCACCCAGGCACCCCAAAATTGTGAAATTTTTTTAATGCCAGAGTGACAGTATAACAAGTGAATTGTCAAAACAGCTTCCTGTATATTTGAATATCTCAGAATAAGTTTATTTCTTTTTTTAAAAGATTTTTTTTATTTATTTATTTATTTATTTATTTATTTATTTATTTGAGAGAGACTGAGAGAGAGAGAGAGAGAGCATGAGCAGGAGGGAAGAGTCAGTGGGAGAGGGAGAAGCAGGCTCCGTGCTGAGCAAGGGGCCCAATGTGGGGTTTGATCCCAGGACCCTGAGATCATGACCTGAGCTGAAGGCAGACTCTTAACCAACCAAGTCCCCCAGGCACCCCTCAGAATGTTTAAAAATAAAATTTGCTTCAGAAGACAATGACTGATAGACAAAGAAAAGGAAAATGAGGTTGATAAAAAAAAAAAGACTTAACATTCACTCTTGTAATACGCAATTGAGTACACCCCACTGACACTGTGAAGGGCATTATTAAATCAAACACAAGTTCAATACCCAGAGGGTATAATAGTAAATAGAATATAGACTGGAACTCAAAACTGTCAAATGAAGAAGAGTACTGACATTCAACTGCTCCACATACACACATACTTTAACATTCAGTAAAAAAGACTCAAGATTAATGTGCCTCTCATAAGATCTCCCATAAAATTCAGCGTAGACAGAGTATTAAGTCTTCAAGCCCATCCAGATCTGCTTTATCACCCACACCCATACCCAGTAAGGAGCATCAGCAACATTTGCATTGCCCTTGGGCCCAACACCTCTGTGCCCCTCTGGAGAAAGTTAGAAAGGTTTAGCTCTCTTTGTCCTTCCATGCTTGTATTGTCTTCCTCACACACTGGAGTGACCAGTGTCTATGGCCTGGGAGTACAACAGCCAGCTCTTGACTCCAGTTGGGATGAACTTTTGAATTTATACTTGAGTTCCTCCTAGGATTAGGTTGTATGTGGGACTTTAACTTAAATTCCACCTTTGCTAAAGTTCTTCCCTTTTTCTATTGTGCTTCCTTCACACACTGTCTGGGTCTTCCTTTGGGTTCTTCCTGAATAAATCACATTCATCAGGATCTTTAGCTTATGAAGTCCTTTGAAGAGAACCATACCTGAGACAAACATCTTCATAATGTGTGACGAACCTCAGTGTATTAGCTGTTTGGGATCAACCAACTCTTTGTGTCTTCTAAATATGACACAAAATAGTAAATATAACTGTATTAGTTTGTTAAAGCTGCTATTATAGAACCACAGACTTTGAATAACAGGAACTTATTGTCTTACATTTCTGGAGGCCACAAGTTCAAAATTAAGGTATCAGCAGAGCCATGCTCCCTCTGAAGGTACTTGGAAAAGTTCTGTTCCAGGACTTTCTTCTAGCTACTGGAAACATAACTCCAATCTTCAGATAGTGCTCTCTTGTGTATGTGTGTCTCCTCGCATGGTGTTTTTTTTATTAGAACACCAGTCATATTGGATTATGGACCCACTTCACTCCAGTGTGACCTCATCTTAACTTAATTACATTTACAATGACCTTATTTCCAAATAAGATCACATTCTGAGGTGTTGGGGGTTAGAATTTCAACATACGATTTTTTTTTAGGACACAATTCAACCAATAATACTACTTAATTCCAATTGACTAAATAAAACAGAATTAAAATATATATGAATATTGAACAATATAATATAGAATAAAATATTTTAAAAGAATTTAAAAACTTAATCATATCTATTTATTGTGTGCTTTCTCTATGTCAGACAATACTCCTAGCACATTATATGAATTAGTTGATTTAAGCCTCATAAAAGATAATGAAACAAAACAAAACAAGGGGACAGAGAGATTAAATGGACTTACTTTTAATCTGGGTTCTTCATTTCCAGTGTTTATCATTCACCTAGGAAGAAGATAATCTTATCATACCCGAATGACTGGAGAAGCACCAGCATTTAATAAATACTAATATGCTTCAGGTGCTTTATATACCTGAGTTAGATAAACTAAATTTTCCACCTGTGTGTCTTCTTTATTATTCACACAGAACGCTTCACTTCTGGCACCTCTAATCATCAAATATCTGGAGGATTTTCTCCACACCAAGCAATTCTCAGAGACACCAGCTAGATGTCTTAAAATTTGATTCAATTCTAACACTATCTACCTTGAGATACCTATCAGATCCCATAGGTTCAGGGCTCAGTCCCACAGAGCTGGTCCTACCGTAGTTCAGATGTCAGTTGCAAGCAGTAGGTCTCCAGGTTACCCACAATTTCTGTAGGCCAAATCGGATTCCCATAATCCCCATCACAAGTTCAATTAATTTGCTAGAGCAGCTCATGGAACTCAGGGAAACACTTAGGTTTATCAGTGTAGTAAAGGATATGATGATAGATATAGATAACAGCCAGATGGAGAGATACATAGGGTGAATTCTAGGAGGGACCTGTCCTTGTGGAGTCTGGATGTGTCATCCTTCCAAAATGTGGATCTGTTCACTAATCCAAAAGCTCCCCAAATCCCCTAGTATTGGGATTTCATGGAGGCTTCCTCACATAGGCATGATCAATTATTATTTTTTTTTAATGATTTTTTATTATATTATGTTAGTCACCATACAGTACATCCCCGGTTTCCGATGTAAGGCTCGATGATTCATTAGTTGTGTATAACACCCAGTGCACCATGCAATACATGCCCTCCTTACTACCCATCACCGGTCTATCCCATTCCCCCACCCCCCTCCCCTCTGAGGCCCTCAGTTTGTTTCTCATAGTCCATAGTCTCTCATGTTTCATTCCCCCTTCTGATTACCCCCCCCTTTCTTTATCCCTTTCTTCCCCTACCGATCATCCTAGTTCTTATGTTCCATAGATGAGAGAAATCATATGATAGTTGTCTTTCTCTGCTTGACTTACTTCACTTAGCATTATCTCCTCCAGTGCCGTCCATGTTGTAGCAAATGTTGAGAACCGTTCTTTCTGATAGCTGAGTAATATTCCATTGTATATATGGACCACAACTTCTTAATCCAGTCATCTGTTGAAGGGCATCTCGGCTCCTTCCACGATTTAGCTATTGTGGACATTGCTGCTATGAACATTGGGGTGCATATGGCCCTTCTCTTCACTATGTCTGTATCTTTGGGGTAAATACCCAGTAGTGCAATGGCTGGATCATAGGGTAGCTCAATTTGTAACTTTTTAAGGGTCCTCCACACTGTTTTCTAGAGTGGCTGTACCAACTTGCATTCCCACCAACAATGTAGGAGGGATCCCCTTTCTCCACATCCTTTCCAACAATTGTTGTTTAGGCATGATCAATTATTAACTCATTTCTGGTCCCTATACCCTCTCTGAAAATTCCAAGCTTTTTTTTTTTTTAATTTTATTTATTTATTCATGAGAGACAGAGAGAGAGAAAGACAGAGGCAGAGGGAGAAGCAGGCTCCTTGTGGAGCAGGGAAAACGATACGGGAGTTGATTCCAGCACCCCGGGATCATGACCTGAACCGAAGGCAGATGCTTAACCTACTGAGCCACCCAGGTGCCCAAATTCCAAGCTTCTAATCATGGCTTGGTCTTTTCAGTAATCACCTCCTCTCCAATAGCCTTTCCAGAGCCACTTCACTGGAACCAAAAACACTATGATACCCAGGAAATTACAAGGGTTTCAAGAGCCCAGTGTCAAGAGCTGCAATGATAGACCAGGTATTAGAACAAAAGCTTCTCCTAGGGCTCTTACCATCTAGGCAGTGGCAATGGTTTTAGGAGCTCTGTGACAGGAACTGGGGCAAAGACCAATATACATTTTCTATTATCTCACACAATACCTGACATCAGTTATATTCCAAAGGCATTACCTGATTTAGGTAATCCCGTTGTGTAGCTAAAAACCAGAATTACCTAGCAAACAACTTGCTAAATTTCAGTCAGTATTCTTTAGTAGTACAACTTAAACCTATCTGATGACAAAACTGTAGGCATTGCACTACACTGAATTTGAGTCATGTGCAGACCCTCTGTAAAGGGAGAGTAAAGCTCTCATGAACTCCCCAAGATTTATACTTATTTTAATACAACATATATTATTTACCAGAATAAAGGCAAGTTTAAATTCTACTTAAAACACTTAACTTTAAATTAAAAATCATAAATTAGGTCAACAAAGGTATTAATAAAATTAAATGTTACATTAATTTACTGTGAAATATTACACCATATTGAAAAAAATGAATCAGTCATTATTTGTGTGGTCTAACTACCTTTAAGATTTACCTCCAAATACAGTATTAAAAATTTAAAACACATTTACAAAAAACTTCAAAGCATATTTGCCACTACCTTAAAAACAGCATTACTGTAGTACATCTACTAGAATATATAAAATGTGGTGTGTACTTTACACTTCAAACACCTTTTAATTTGAACTAGGCAGATTTCACGTTTAGTAACATGTGACCAGTTGGTACCATAATAATAATAATGTAGATTATAGAAAAATAAGCATAATTTTAAAATGCTAAGGAAGCAAAATATAAAGGAGAGAGAGTTGAATTCAGTTAGGTGATTTCAACTAGTCCTTTTTATATAGTGTGCCAATAAGGAATAATGTCTTTTTACCTAATCTGATAATCCTATCATCTCCATTGTACATAAGAAACTAAAAGTACTCTAAAATTACAAATTAATTTTGTAATTACATGTCATATATATCCAAAATAATATTAACACCTGGAAATTATACTATTTGGTTTAGAAAACACAATTCTAATATGTAGAAAGAAGGCCACATCTGTTTCATGAATATTAATTTCAAATGGATGACTGAGGGACTCTATTCAATAATCTGTTCAAAAAATAATCTTATATTTTAAAACAATAAGTGTATATTTATTTTAATAAATTTCCTCCTAAAATTGATGAACTATTTTAACCCAAACAGTTCCAATTAAAATGTTTCAAATTCTCACAGACTTATAAAAAATGTCATGCTTTCTTGTCTCATTTAGTCTTTACAAAGGAGAAAAACATTGGGACACCTGGGTGGCTCAGTCAGGTAATCGTCTCCCTTCAGCTCAGGTCATGATTCCAGATCTTGGGATAGAGTCCTGCATCGGGCTCCTTCCTCAGCGGAGAGGCTGCCTCTCCCTCTGCTTGTGCTCTCTCCCTCTGACAAATGAATAAATAAAATCTTTTACAAAAAAAATTCTTTCTTAAAAAAAAAACACACATTACTTTATTCTCGACCACCAAGATTACCTGACAGAAATATTAACATCAGTAATAATAATAATGCTTACATTCGTTGAATGACGTATATACCAGGCATTGTTCTAAACACTTTATATAATATCTCATACAATTTTTATTGTTTTCTTATGAGAGAGGTAGTTTCATAAATATGGAAAATATCAAACAGAGCAAACTGTTTTTGTAGTTGCCTTTTTTGTGTGTGTATAAGTGGATGTTTCCACAACAATTCTGGTTGTGTTTCTCATTTTTGAAGACTAGCTTTGGGATAGAGCCTTAAAAATGTCTGCGATATGGATTGAAATTCTATTCTAATTATAGAAACTTGTAGCTACTTCTTTGGTATAGCCTGCAGGTAGAATGCCTGTCAGGAAATAATTGGGTTTAATACTAATTATAATATAAAATACATGGATTTAATTTTTTATGTGTTAAAGAAGCAGCAAAATTTACATTTTTAAATTTTAAAATGTTGACACAATTTCATTTATTCAGATACAGATATAATCATTATTTGAAATCTTATTTGGTCTCTTGAGTGACATTGTGTCAGTTTGCTCCTGTAAGAAACCATACAAAGAGGCTAAACTGTAGAGATGTTAAGGCTAAATGATGGAGCCCTGGTAGACCCCTGGTTCACCTCTCTCTTGACATATGACTTTAGGCAGATCAACTGACCTCTCTATGCCTCAAGACGATTATATAGTCACCTAAACTGTGAATAATAGTCCTGACCTCCTAAAGTAAATGGATATGGTATGTAAAGCCCTTAGCACATACGGCAAGGCACGTACACACTTCCCTGGTCAAGCTGTAATGACTTCTTGGAAAAAACCACTAAGGATTAAGGGATAGAATTTCATGGTAAGTAAATGAATGTAGTGCTTACAACAGCATCAAGATGAATCCTTTTCTAATGATTTAACAATGGTTCTAATTGACCCTGCCTTGCTATTCATTAGGTGTGAATTAGTGAGGTTTCCTTAGAAAAGATCTGCCTATATAATCATTATTTTAGCCTGAGTTCATTTTTAGTTAATGTAGCTTGAAATGTGAATCTGGTGAGTAATGCATTTTAGTTTCATTGCCAAGAATTCTGAGAAAAGTCCCAAATTTGCTTGGCAAGTGGAGTGTGTCTCCATAAGGTCACAAATTTAACACTTTAATATAAAAAGGGGGAAAG
>NW_024426996.1:33269692-33307323 GCF_017311325.1 Ursus maritimus | reverse complement strand
TATAATCATAAAATTTTGAATTATTCTAAAAATTACAGGTGCCATATGGTAATATTTCTTTTTGTTAATTGCAAATGTAATTATTTAAACGTTTATTTTAAGTAAACTTAATCCTTGCATCTGCAAAATATAATTATATATGCTTTCCATTTTTGCTTGGAGTGTATTATTATTAATATACATTCACAAAAAGGAATTTGAACACTTCCTTTTTCCCACAACGGTATGTCCAGGGAACTTTCTGCTTGGTACATATAGTTATATTTTATTCTTTTGAATAGTATATAAAATCAATGCATCTATGCACTGGAACTTATTCAACTAATATGGTTATAGTACAGCTATGAGTTAGAAATGACAGACTCCGTGGAACAGCTTTACTCAGCTTTGTATAAGTTGTGGATAAGCCCATGAGTATTTAAGCTCAGTATTTTATATTTTAAGTTTCAGTAGATTTCTCAAGCCAAGTAAGTGCTTTATTTACATACCACCAAATTTTATTGACACAGTAGTTTTGAAACAAAAACACTAAAATTTTATGTCAGAAAAGAAAAAAAAATACCTTATCTCTTTTTATCTCTTTTTGTTTTAAATGTCCAAGATTTGAGTATTTTCTTTACTTTCAATAATAATGAATTGCTGACACTACTGTTTTTTTGTTGTTGTTTTTTGTTTTTTGTTTTTTTGCTGTAAAAAATTTATGGCTCTTTTGTACACAGGACCCCAGTGGTAGAAGTAAAAGTGTCTCATATGTCACTAAAAGTAACAGGAAAAAAAGTAAATCTTCAAAGTTTTTGTTGTGGACCACGTTCTAAAATGATAATGCTTTTTAAGTCCATCTTTAAGAAATGCTTTTCACTTGATATTTCTGATTTTGTAATGCAGCATTAATGGCATGTAACCTTAGATGTCCAACATAGTACAGCACTTTAGCTGAAACATAACTGTTCTCAAAAATCAAAGTGAAAATTGAGAATTGAAAAAAAAAACAAAATTTGCTAAATAGATCATACTTATTTATAAATCCTATAACTTGCAAATGTTTTGAGACTCTTTCTATTTCCACCAATGCACTTTCAAGAAAATGCCCAAATAATGCATTGCATCCTGCATTTTAAAGCAAATTGGTAAATTTATATACATTTAATAAGATCTCTTTTTCTCTTGCCATCTTTGGGAAACAGTGTGGAAGTTTAGGAGTATGTATTACCTGAGTATAATAACTTTATTTATTTTTTTATTTATTTTTAATTTTTCCTTAAGGATATTCATTTCTTTTAAAAATGGACTAGTATTAATAGATTAAAATATATCTCATGACTTCAGTGGAATGTAATTAGCACACATGTAATAATTATGGGCAGAGCTAATGAAATAGCACAGGAGCCACATGGTGATGGCTGGGACAAATACAATGCCACTAGGATCTAGGAAAAGGGGTCCTACCCTGGGCCACACACTCTGGAGGGTTTTATATATATATTAATATGAAAAATATAAACATATATAAATATATAAAATATATAACATATATATAAATATATATGAATCTATAAAATAAAAATATATTTAGTTATTTTTCTTTTCCTTGTCTTAAGAAAGTTTGTCAAAAATCTGTAACTGATCAAGTGAGTGAAATATGCTAGGCGGGCCATTTGAGGGAACTTTATGTGTCAGGCCAGAAGATGCAGTGGAACTGAGAACATTGATCAGGTAAAAGGGAAGAAAGAACGGAAGTCGTCCGAAGAGTGTGTCCAAACCACCCAGTTCCCCAAATATATAGTGCTTCTTTTGTCCCTTCTGTTGGGTAGTGGTGTTTTGGGAAATGCTGAGTCAGTTATCCTATGGGGGTTGTGGTACCAGCCTATCCTGGTTTCTAGAGAGTTTAACCTTGTCAAGTCTTTAATAGGGATCCAGTCCTGTCCCAGGAGCCCTGGGCCCCAAGCCAGCTTTCATGCTGTCTGCTTCAGCACATCTTTGCAATCACTCTGGCTGCCCATAGGCAGTGGGCTTGGCCAGGGAAAGAAGAAAAGCAGCTCCTTTGTTTTCCTGTCATGAAGAAAATCCTGGGGAGGGGCCAGATGCGTCCCATTACAGTGAAGCAGCTCAGGCTGTGAGTAAAACTGTATTTGTAACTTTGAAGTACTTAGATCTATGTACATGGATTCCATTTTTATTCTTGCTCTGGATCCACAAATGTCATGGGTAAAATTCTTTATCCTAAGATCATTGTGGAGAAGCTGGTGAGAAGGATCAGATTCACAGACCCTTCAACAGAGATAACTCACCAATTACATAGGGCTTATGAGGGAAGGATTGTCATCAAGGATGGCCATTTACCAAAACAGAGAATACTGGGAGATTAGCATGCTTTCAGGAAAATGAAGTTTGTTTGTTTTTTTCCCTTTGCCAAGTTAAATTTGAGCAGTTCAGAGGAGAGTCAGACTATAGATATTAAGATCTGCAAAGCTACATATGATCACGTAATGATTTATAGCCAGCAAAGTCCTAGAGAATGTTAACATTTAGAAATTAAAGAGAAACAAAAGAAATTTTTTAAAAAGTAGCCAGTGACAAAAGAGAAAAATAGTTTTTTCAAGGATGAAGATAGGATAAATAATGTTGTTAAGTACTTCCAAATGGTAAAATGAAGTGAGGACTGAGAAATAACCATTGAGTTGGTAATAAGAAGGTTATTAATGATAATAACCAAATAATTTCAATGCAGTTGTGGGGATGAACTCCTGATTATAATTGGTTGAGGAGAAAATGGGTGGTTAGGAAGCAGGAAAAGGTAATTTAATTATCAGAACTTCAATTTATAACATTGAAAGCTGGGACTTGAACATCTTATTCAAATAAGACTAGCAGTGAAAAGGCATTATCAATACGGGTACTTTCCTCCCATTAATCTTAATGGCGATACTTGTCTCCTCTCTCAGGCTAATTTCTCTCCTAAAACTGCATTTATGGAGAGGGCCTGCAGTAATGCTAGCTTTGAAGATAATGGATGCATAGGTGAGTATCCGGCTCTGTCTCTCAGTTCTAAACCACTATTCAAAAAAAGGCACTGCTCCATCTGTAATTTTTTAGAAATCTTTAATATGGTTTTCATTCTAAAACTGTTATATGGAGCAACTCTATTAAGTTTTTTTGCCATCAGTCATTAACTTTTTCCCTTTTTTTCCTATCCAAATGTACATTCCAGATTACAATAATTTCAGGGGGACATTAAGGATAATATATGTTGCTCAAAATGAGTTTTAAAAATAACAGACGTGACTTGATGAGGAACAGGCATAGATTGAGTCACCGTTTCAAAGACTGATTAGTGAGTATAGACAATATGAAGATCAGAAAACTGAGTAGAACAAAAGTCAAGACAAAATTAGTACATGCTAAATGCTATTTATAAAGTTACAAACATTTCGTGAAAGTCCCTGGAGCCTAAAGATAATATTTTAAACCTGATACACTAGGATCATTCAGGGACACCTAGTAAAGTCCCACTGCTAGAAATATTTAAAAGTGATTCAAATAAACAGAAACAAGGTAAGGGATGGATCAAAACAAAGTTTCAAAAGACCCAGATGTAGATATTAAGAATACAAGATTGGGGCGTTTTAAAATTTGTTTAGTTGTGAAAAAAGAAACATAAAGGATAAAATGAAATAAGGAACTTTGAAGCGCGTTTAATTAATTAATTAATTATACAGTGGTATGAAATAGAGAAAAAAAGAAAATTATAAAGACATATTTGGACTTTATATACTTATTTGATTGTAGAGCCTTTGCATGATAAGGAAATTCAAGGATCTGTGGCTATGTGGATGCCTAGGCATTAGTCTTCAGGGAAAATCATAGGTACCTTCTGGATGGTGGAGATATTAAATTTACTGGCAGGGTTTTTGTCACGCAACACATGAAATATTTGAGCAAAACAAAATGTCAATTAAAAATATCAATAGACAAATGACAATTTGAAATTTTGTCCTTAATCACCCCCACCATTTGTTGGGGTCTAGCCAAGAAAATAAACCAGAGCCTTTGGATAAAATTATGGTAGGTATTGATTAAAAACTTGGGAGACATTATAGAATACCTGTAATTATTAGGCAATTTTTTTGGTAAATTTCTCTAAATTTATCCAGAAGTATTAATATACATGCAGCAAGTGGTACCCTTTACAGCATATACACCTCCTTCCTTGTCTAATAAGTCATCTGAAGCTAAATGGTTATCCAAAACTATCTGTGCAAAAGAATCATGTAGTTGTTGCGTTAAGGCTAGGCTTTGATGTAACAGCCCAATGTGTTCAGCCAAGGTGGCTAACAGGTAGGTGTTTGCCTTAATAACTTGTTGTTGCAGGTGGCTCAATTGGTTAATTGTCTGCCTTAGGCTCAGGTAATGATCCTGGGGTCCTGGGATGGAGCCCTGCATTGTCCTCCCTGCTCAGCAGGGGAGCCTGCTTTCCCCTCTCCCTTTGCCCCTCCCTCTGCTCATGCTCGCTCGCTCGCTCTCTCTCAAATAAATAAATAAAATATTCAAAAGAAAATTTGTTGTTGCATGCCCAGTGTAGCAGCACCTAGCCCAATCCCTGTGAGAAATAGCAGCAGACCTACTCCCAATATAATAGGGATGAATACCACACACTTTTGATGTGAGGAGGCAGAGAGAGAGAGAGGGATTAGGGGTCTGGCTGAGTGATTTGTAAAGGTAGTCTTAGGGAGACTAAAGAACAGACAGGACTCCCTGGGGGCTGGCACAGAGGCAAATGCATTCTAGGTTGAGGGAAGGAGAAGTGCACTTATGGAGAACCATGTGTGATGACTCCAGGGAACTGTACCCACAGAGGACACCAACAGCATGATCAGGGAAGCCAAAATAAGTTGGAGATCCCCTCTCCCCAGCCCAGACATCTTGGGCCTCAAGACCCAAGGTCACGGGAATTGTGCTTCTTGGGACAAGGTATAGGTCATATTCATCTCTGTGCTGTTGGTGCCTGTGCAGATATGGAGGATTATAAAAGGAATGTGGGGGCTCCTGCTGGCTATCCTGCGTGGGATCAGTTGAACACCATAGAGAGCAGCTAGGAAAGCTGCTCATAGGATGCCATCTGTTGGGCAAACAGGCCAGGGTCAATAAGTCAGCCAGATAGGCCACTAACTTGGGAAACCGCCTTTGTTGAGCCTGGTAACATGCTCAGCAATTGTAGTGGCCCATAAAACGAGCTCTTATTTCTGCCAATTGTATAAAAATATTAAGACTATCAGAGGGCTTGAGTGGAAGGATTGTGAAGTCTTGAGTGGTGACCATAGGGAAGGGTATCCTTGGGGTGGTGTCAGGAGGTGACCCTGTGGCAGTGGGCCTGGAGGGTGTCAGGGTGGATACTGTGGTGGTGGCAGCATCTACAACTAGGAAGGAGGTCTTCCCAACAGAAATTAAATTCACTAATTCCCAGTAGGATGCATAGTGTGGATCAATCTAATGGGCGTGGCGAAGGCAAGTAACTAAGTGAAATGTTTAATGAGGTTTCCATAAGGTTGTAAGACTTAACATATACTCTGGCCTTACAAAGTTCGAAGGAGCAATAGAGGACAGCTTTGTAGTCCCAGTACTGACTCGTACTTGAGCAGCGAACATTTTATAAGCAAGGTTGCTCTGGGGTAAACACATAGTTAACTCTGCAAAATGCCACTCAAGTAGGAAATTTAGATAAACAAGCATTCAGTTCAGCAACCAAGTCCTGGGGAGTGCTTACCATCCCCAGCCACCATGTCTTCCTTGCTGTCACCTTTGCTATAGTGGAAGGTTGCAGAGATAGCATTTGGGATGAGGTCGTGTCCTGTGACATTGTGGGTTGGGGTGTCATCTTCTCTAGCATTGTTGCAGGTGGAGGGAACCATTCCAGAGAGGGATGACTCTCCAATGTAGCCACTCAGGAGGGAGACTGAGGGACAAAGGGGTCAAACAGGGTTGCATAGATTTGGGTTGCTCTGATTAAGCACCTTAATCAGCACTGGGAGTGTTTACTGGTATCACACATTCTCAGTAAATTTTGGTGGTGCTCAGGGGTACACTATGCAAATAATTGGGGGAATGTTTTCCTCTGAGGCATAGAAGGTCTCCATCCATAAATAGTACAGGTTGGAGACATTTGTGTAGCCTGGGTTTAAACAAAATTTAGTTATATGCTCTCCACAATCTAATGTTTGGCCCTATGTTACCAGAGATGGTTCTGAACTGCATTATCCTATTAGCCAATTCATGTTGAAATTAAGGCAAAGTAATGGCCAGTGCCCAGAAGTGAGGATGCCAATGATTGTTTGGGCAGGGCTGGTGGCCTTTACGTATTTGTGCTATTGGTCCCATTTCAGTTAAGGATTGAATTGTCTGGCTACCGTCTGTACTTTGAGGAGCTTCAGGTGCCCCTCTAGGGATGACTTCCAACACTTATCATCCCCCCCATCCTGGGGTGCATTTGTGAGTGCTGTGTAGTTCCAACTACTTTCTAATATTGCCTCTATGGGGTCAAGGAATAAAGTCCATGACTCAGATGGCACACAAGGCACAGATTATGGCCAGCAGCAGTGGGCATCTGCATTTTATAGTTTTGTGCCTGCCTTATGGGGTCCTTATTGTGGGTGGGCAACTTGGTGGCCTCTCCAAAGGGAAGTAGGGACTAGTGTTTTAATTGTATTGCCATGCTGTCATCTTCTAATGTTGCTGTGTCAACCAACTTAATTTGGTAGATACCAACTAATGTTAGGTATCTAATGATAGTTAGGACTATCTATGACCAGGGGGGCATATCTAACAAACTATTCCTGTTTGGGTCACTAAGGATTATTGGAAGGCAAGAAATTTGACATTTTAAATCTGTAAGGGGACTCAAAAATGTTGAGAAAAATGTAAATAATATTGTCTTATAAGATGAAGGCATCAGATTCCCTTGTGATAAGAATCATAGACCGGATGGCTAGGCAAGTTCAGTTAGTGTGAGAAGAGTGGTAGGCATATGGCCTAGAGTTTAAAGTGGTAAGTGACCCTGGCAGCAAGGAAGTCCATTGTAGAGTCCATTTACTGCCCTATAACCTAAAGAGCAAGGATTTTAAAAGACCACTGTAGCATTCAATTATGCCAGAGGCCTGTGGCCAGCGTGGGAGATGGAAGTTCCATTGGATGTCCTATTGGAGAGCCCAGCCATGTTATATGGACATTAAAATGAGATCTTGATCTGTGTCAGATCTGAGCCAAATGGGGACAGAATATACTTAGAAAAGAGTGTAAGGCTACACAGAGATGTTCCTGATGGATGTAGCAAGCAGTAGGCCAGTAAAAGTATCCACACATATAATAACAAAGTAGGTAGTGCCCACTGACAGAGGCACAGCCCTATAAAATCAACCTGCCAGTGGCAAAAGGGCAGTCCTTCTGGAACTAAAACATGGCCTGGCAGTTTCCAGTGTTTGGTCTGGGAGCAGAATTTGCAATTCAAAACAATGTGTTTTGCAAGGGCTGCCATAAGTGGAAGGCCCCTGCAGCAGGCAGACCAGTGTACCAGCAGCTCCCCCATGACTGGAAGAGAAACGGAAATAAGGAGTATGGTAGTGATGATTAAAACAGGTCAGAATGGTGAAGCCTCACCTCCACCTCGCTCAGGATTGATTGGCCAGGATAAGCTGTGGTTTTGTGGAAGTGGGTGAGCCAGTGCAGTTGTTGGTAAAACATCAGTGGTTGAGAACCCTGGACAGGTGGTGACCTGGATACGGTCAAGGGAATCCGCAGTGCGGTAAAAGGCAGCCTCTGATGTGGTAGCAATTGTATGTGCTGGAAAGTGGGTAACCTTAACTGTCACTGATGCTTGGGCAATATCTCACCAAACTGAGGCACATCGAATAGGATGGCCTCAAATGTGAAAATTGTCTGACCACCATTGGCCCAAACAAACTGCTGGTCTGTTAGCAGTTGCCTGTGAGCCAGGAAAATTATGGACAAGAGGTTTGTCATGGACAACGGTGTTCTGCACAATCATTTGTACTGCTACAAGCTTAGCAAGTAGAAATGAGCCCCACTTGTTGTCTTTGATAAGTATGCCATCTTTGGCAAGATGGTATACTCCAGGTCCATAAACAGGGAGATGAGGAGTGGGGAAGCCACAATCTCCTACAATTTGGAAAGACATGCCAGGTCAGGTTTAGCCCATTCCTAAAGGTACTATTTCCATTTTAGTGAAGAGACATTTGTGGCTGTACTGAGCTGCTGTTCGGAGGAGACCCTTATCCATGGCACAATGGAAACCTGGGTACACAAGAAAACAGGCTCCATTCCTGTGAGGGGGGCCTCTGTTTCTAGCAAAGCCCACTAAGCCAGCAGAATTTGACAGTCTCAGGGGGTGTAGCAGGTGGCTGTAGAGGGCAGTCATCTGGTCCAAAGCCCATAAGGAGCTAGGAGGAGTCATGTTTAGTCCATAGGCTCGAGGATGCATTCTCCATGGTGGCCAGTGCCTCAACCTGGAAGTAGGATCCAGGAGGCAGACTGGATGAATTGACATTTGTGTCAGGTGTAAGGCTTGCTGTTGAGCTTCTGACCAATAAAATGTGGGGAATTTGCATGCAACTGCATAAATGGGTCTAAGAATGACAGATACGTGTGGTAATGTGTTGCTTCCAAAATGTGAAAAGACCTAAGATGTGTTGAGCTTGAAAGTAGCATTTGAAAGTAGGATGGTGGGAGGCTGAATGTTAATGATTAATGTTTAATTGCAAGTGGAGTTTCCAGACTTCATAGGACCAGGCACCGAGAAATATAAAAGTTGTGGCTGGCTCTTGAATTTTATTTGGGACAATAGCCCAACCTCTATATTGTAGGTGGGTCACCAGCTGTGTTAGGGTCTTGAACACTGCATCCTCCAAGGGACTTCAGATTAGAATGTCATCAGTATAGTGCCAGATGATACAAGGGGACACTGTAAGGGCAGTCAGGTCTTGCTGTCAAGAGTTGTGAACAATAGCTGGGTTATTAGCCCATAAGCTACCAGGTAAACGTATATTAGGTGCCTTATAATATGAAGGCAAACTACAGCTGAGATTTCTCAGCAATGGATACTGAATGGAACATATTAGATCAATCAGCAAAGTAGAGCTCTTTGGATGTCCTCAATTAACTAGACAGGGCTGGGCATAGGAGCCTTAACAGGGGGCACCTGAGCATTTAAATTTTGATAGTTGACTATAAGGCTCCATTCATTAGTAGCAGGCTTGAATACCCACCAAATGAGAAAATTGGAAGGAGAAATAGTGTGTTCAAAAATTCCTTCCTTTAATATATTTTGAATTATGGGTCCACAAGTTATTATGGAGGGTATTTGCCATCTTAATTGGGAGTGGCTCTCTTATGGGTTCTCAGTGTGAAGCTTCCACCAAGAAGGCTGGGAATTTGGGTTTGTTCCAGATGGCTTGGGGGCACATCAAGGCATTCATATCTGTAATAGGAAAGGGTAAGGCCAAAGGGACCACCGCCACTAAAAGATTTTTAATAAAGATTGTTCCAGTATTGATATCCAATGGAAATTGAGTATCTTCTACTAATCTACTGTTATGCTTTTTAAAAGGCTTCCCTAGCTTATGTTTGAAGGGGTTCAGAGTCCATCCCCTTTTTTATTTTGTCTGCCTCTCCTGCTCTGATGTCTGCCTGCATTCAAGAGTGTACTCACCACAGCAACAAGTCCAGAAGCTACTCTCAAGTGTCTCAGCACTTTTTTAAAAAAAACAAATTATGAATTTTGGGGTCTTTGGCCAATCCAGTCATCTGGAACATCTCAGCGATTATAAGCAACATCTTGGAGCCAGTTCCTAAGACCCATAAGAGCCAATCCATGCCCTTCTCCCCCTCCCTCTTGACAATTTTTTCTAGAAAACCTTGCATTTCTATGATGGAATAATTATGAGTCTCCATGATAATGAAGTGATAATATAATAGTTATCTTCATTATCAATATCATCATCACCATCATCATCATCATTCTTATTAACATCATGATTATCATCAATGAAGAAGTAAGGAAAGAGAGATCCAATGGATTAGTTTTCAAAGAAAGACATATATGCAAAATTGTGTGGAAATAGCCAAAGAAATTAGATAGTTAATTTGATGACATTTAAAAGAAGGCTGGCAGAAGTTTATAAAATGAAGTCAAGGTGTCTAGACTTTATTATATCATATAATTTAAGATAACTTAGGGTTAATTTTGTGTACATACGGAAAATTTTACACTCTGCTTTAGGGTCATCCTTTTGGCAAACTTCTAGTAATACTGATGAAAATCAAACTTTTTTTTAATAACAGGAAAATGCTTTATCTTAATGAATTTAGTAAAGTATATTTCCCTTTTGTTGCATTTTTAAATGACAACTATTGATTCTCTAAATCAGCATCTTAAAATTTCACATGCAAATGAGACCTTTTAATTTATAGCTTAAGAAATTATGGGTTAACTAATAATACACTTGAATACTTGTTCTTTTGAAATCTGAAAAATTAGAAAAATCAAAAATGACACTTTGAAAAATTTCTTTGAGATACAGAATTAAAAAAAATAATAAAAGCAAGTGTATTTTAGAAGTCAAATTCAGAGCAAAGATTTGTAGAACAAGCAAATTATTAAAGAGATGTTACCAAAAGGGCTGTAAGGTTGCCCTTGACAACAGTTTAGCAAATTCCAATTATTAATGGTATATACATTTAATATATCAACAAATAAGACTAATTATGTTAAAAATAAGACAACAGGCTCAAAATGGAGTCACTTGTGTTAAGCCTCAGGTCAACAAACCAAGACTTAATTATGGTTTCGGCTCTCCCAGGCAGGAAACTTTTAACAGCCAATCAGGAATCACCTGATCAGCACTAGTTGGGTAATCTGAGAGATTCCTGACAAGGAAAGTAATCTTGCAATAACTAATTCATTTTTTTGCCTAGTAGAACTTCTGTTCCTTCTCCCTTCTGCTTTTAAGTCTTTCATTTTCTACAGCTCCTCAGAGCTCTTTTCTGTCTGCTAGATTGCATGCTGCCTGATTCATAAATTGTTGAATAAAGCCAATAAAATCTTTAAAATTTACTCGGTTGAATTTTGTTTTTTTAACACTTAGTTTTTTGGGGAAACAATAAAAAGTAGCATTTTTTAAAGCTCCAACAACTATCAATTCTATCATTGTGTGTTTTTTATTTCATATTCTATTTATTCCCCCATCTTATTCCTATGGTAAACATTGACACTGCCTTTTTAAAAATAAGGGAACAGGGTTAGACAATTTGACATGTGTGATATCATAGAGATACTAAGTGTAAAAACAGATTTTGGAACCTGGGTCTGAAAGGCTTCAAAGGCTTTTGATACTTAATAATGCCATCTGCTACTTAATGATGGTGTTTAGATTTTGGATGTGGATTGAATCTTGGACATTCACTAACTCAAAAAAGAAACTTAATTTCCTTCCTTGTTAATCTTCAAATTCCTGATTTTTGTAAGAATTAAGAAGTTACAATATTTTCTGATAATACAGTGCCTGGCACAGTACCATGCTTAAGTATTTAATTAATATTTCTGTTTTGCTTTATTAATAAGGTATTCAATGAGTGAAGCTATTTTTGAGAATATTTTATTAACATTTTTCTTGGTTTCTGAGGAAACTTATTCTGAATGCTTTAGTAGATTGCAAGTCTTTATTCCTTGACAATGTGTTTGAGTTTTGAAAAAAATGAATAGTCATTAAAGCTTACATCTGTTAATAGATTGGAAGTTAAAACTTGCATACTGAACTTAGGTATTGAAAATATGATTATGAAAAGATGAAATATTCACTTGAATATTTTGTAATTTTGCTCTGGAGACAATTCTAAAATGAAAGCTCCAAATATTTCAGAAAATCACAGCATCCTTTGAATATATTTATGTTTATTTTAACATCCACATATACAACATGGAAGAACCACACCCATTCTAAGATATATTATCTGTGACTTTTTTGGTCATCTAATCAAGTTTAAAGTCACTATATGTGTGTTTGGGTATAATTATTCTTTAATTACATCCTGATTGCCACAATAATTAGCCTATACAATCACAATTTATTACCTTATTGGGCTTAACAAATAACATTTTGACATGTCATTATTTCTTAATGAGGACAGTACCCTTTAATTAAATCAGCACATTAGGTGATAGACACTAGAACTAGCAGAGTAACAGTCCATAGCTTTGCTAAGCATCGATAGAAATTATGCTGAACTTTTTCTTGCCCCAATAAGCGAACTAAATTTTAGTTTCCTCTCGGTCCAACTCTAATGTGAGACAGGTGGTGGTTATGTATAGAAAGACATACAAATGGAGTGCTAGCTGATGTGTATTCCCAGGCAATCCTGTTAATGAACCACAGCCACAGCTGACTACATCTCTTTATCGTAGAAGTACACACTCCCCTCTCCCAAAACACTAGGGCAAGGCACATTTGGGACATTTCAGATATTTAGAAAGTTTAAATGTACATATTTGAGACACTAGGCAACAAACTCATCATAGTCAAGGGCAGTAAGTCATGATTAACCAATGTTTCTACAGAAGAAAGCATAAAAATGTTCACACTAAATGAATAAAGATATAAACAGCTTCATGTCAAACTAGGTCAGATTCACTTCAAATAAATTTTGAAAAAATCTTGTATTTTCAGGATTCTTTGATTTTGAAATTATAAAAAATGTACTATAAATTTGTAACATTGAGCTCAGAGGTCTACTTGCTGACACATTTAATAAACTTTCCTAACTATAACACAAACATTTACTCATGAGAAGACATATTTAATGACAATATGTATAATATAACATACATCTGTAGTATAACTCAAAATTCTACCTAATTCTGTGCCTATGTAATCAATAATAGCCACTTTTTCTTATTTGCTTATTACGAAGTCTTTTATTTGCAGAATGGTTGGGCATGATCAGAGCTATATACCACTATTCTTTTCCTCTTTCTCCATGGCATGCTACTAACTGTATGAAGATACGAATAAGGGAAGTCTCTTGAAATTTCCAATTTTAAATGGCCTTATAGTTCAGGAAGCGGTCTTAAATTTCTGGTGATATAATTTTATTTTTTCAACTTCAGTTTAATACGGAAACACTTTATTGTCTTCCCTACAGTATGTTTTCAATTTCCATTCATTGTTTTTCCCCATTGCACTTGACAAAGTTCAAGCTTTGTACTTTATATGTAATATAATATTTTACCAACAGTCTATCCTAGTTCACTTCAGCACATGCTTTCAATAACTCACAATATTCCTAATCTCTTCTAATTGATTTTAAGGAAGCATGATTCTGTGTCTACTAGCAGAACACAGCTTCAGAATTCTTACCTGGATTCCAATCCAGACCATGCCACTTAGTATTGGGTGAATTAAAGTAAATTAAATATCACTGTGCCTCAAAAAAAAAAAAAATCACTGTGCCTCATTGTTCTCATCTGCAAAATAAGGATAACACTAATGCCTACTTTATATGATTGATGAAGGAATTAAATTAAATCACTTAATAAAATAACACACTTATAAATAGTGCATGGCATAAAATAGGCCCTATATTAAATGTTCGATCTTATTTTATTTTTATCATTGATTAGTGTCATAAATATCACCATCGTCATCCTTCATTTGTCCTCAAACCATTCTCTTGCTTATATAAATCTCCCATATGCCACCTTTATTATCTTTTTTTTAAAGATTTTATTTATTTATTTGACAGAGAGACAGCCAGTGAGAGAGGGAACATAAGCAGGGGGAGTGGAAGAGGAAGAAGCAGGCTCATAGCGGAGGAGCCTGATGTGGGGCTCGATCCCATAACTCCAGGATCACGCCCTGAGCAGAAGGCAGACGCTTAACCGCTGTGCCACCCAGGCACCCCGCCACCTTTATTATCTTTACAAAGTCATTCCTGGTCATTATCCTCTGATTTCCTAGGGGGCAAACTTTATAGTTTTGGCTCAGATGTCTTTCTCCAATTTCCAGCCTTCTCTGTTTTAATCTGAGAGTATTAAATGTGACTGATGTGGTATGATTTGTATTTAGTGAAAAGTGAAAGGGAAAAGAAAAGCACATAAAAGTTGCGGACCAATGTTAAGCTTCAGGGAATTCTTTATGGAAATAACATACATTCCCCAACCAGGTGGAGTAAATCATGATATCAATATTAACATATAATTAGAAGTAAAAGACACTCAGGAATTCTGAAAATGAAACATGACATATATGTAACTGAGAATGTCCCCTCACTATGCTGTTAGGATTCTTATAAAGACCTCAGACTGCAGTTCAGAGGAGAAACCATATCAAGATACCCTCCCTCTCTGAGACAAAAGAAGAGCTATCCAAAGTTTCCATGTAATAGCAAAATGAAAGAAAAAAAAACTCGGTAAAATTAATATAACAGAACTATCAAACTAACTGAACAAAAATATCAATATACTAATAGATGACAAATATTTAACACTAAGAAACAATTTTGCAGATTGAGAGATCATCCTATATTCCAAGAAAGTCTGATTCAGACTTTCAGAGGAAAGAAAGAAAAAGAAGTAAGAAAGGAAGGAGAAAAAAGGAAGGAAGGAAGGAAGGAAGGAAGGAAGGAAGGAAGGAAGGAAGGAAGGAAGGAAGGAAGGAAGGAAGAAGGGAGGAAGGAAGGAAGGAAGGAAGGAAGGAAGAAGGGAGGAAGGAAGGAAGGAAGGAAGGAAGGAAGAAGGGAGGAAGGAAGGAAGGAAGGAAGGAAGGAAGAAGGGAGGAAGGAAGGAAGGAAGAAGGAAGGAAGGAAGGAAGGAAGGAAGGAAGGAAGGAAGGAAGGAAGAAGGGAAGAAGGAAGGAAGGAAGGAAGGAAGGAAGAAGGGAGGAAGGAAGGAAGGAAGGAAGGAAGGAAGAAGGGAGGAAGGAAGGAAGGAAGGAAGGAAGGAAGGAAGGAAGGAAGGAAGGAAGGAAGGAAGGAAGGAAGGAAGGGGATAAAGATGAGGGAGTGTCTGAGTAACATTTACTGCCAGAGGAAAATGAAAAAGTCCAAACAATATTGCAAAGTATAAAATTTGAACAAAGGATATAATATCACACTAAGTTGGTATTTGATGATTAACATAAAAGTAAAAGGGAACCTTTTCAATCAGGGAAAACCCAAAGGAAAAGAGTTCCATAAAAACAAAACAAAATTATTCTTGATAATGATATCCAACCAATAAAGAGAAGAATCAGCATAAATATTCCTGTAACAAAGAGAAATCATGGTAAAAGGACTGACTATAAGTACTGAATACATTGGGATAAATAATTAATATGTTATAATTGTGAGGAATCAAACAAAATGTAAATGGTACAAATATTAGCAGCATAATGTAAAAAAATAATTATTAACAAAGATCAGCAGGTAGAAGGATGCACCGCAAAGAAAGTTATGGAGGTGCTAACACAGATTTTGTAATAGATAAAAGTTAATTAGTATTATATATACTGAAACTTGTTTTGAAAAACAAACCACAGTGACCACAAATTAGATTCTTTTCATTTAACATGACAAAGATGTTCTTGTTCACTATATTTGTGTTGGTGAAGGAGCATTTTTTGAAGTATAGCTGATTCTTTTATTGTTTTCTGTTGTTTTTAATTTATATTCTATTTGATAACATGTGAAAGATTGTCCAATTTTTTGTAAAAGCTTTTTTATTTATTTATTTTTTTTAGTAGTCTCCACGCCCAGTGTGGAGCCCAACATGGGGCTTGAACTCATGACCCTAAGATCAAGACCTGAGCTAAGATCAAGAATTGGATGCTTAACTGACTGAACCACTCAGGCACCCTTAAAAGTATTTTTAAGCATCAACCTACTCCTCTTTGTTTACAAAATATGCAGATAAAAATATCTGGAACAATAATGTTATTAAAAAATAATTTATTTTTATCATAGATACTGGAGTTTGGGTTTTTTTTTTTTAAGATTTTATTTATTTATTTGACAGAGAGAGACAGCCAGAGAGAGAGGGAACACACGCAGGGGGAGTGGGAGAGGAAGAAGCAGGCTCCCAACGGAGGGGCCTGATGTGGGGCTCGAACCCAGGACTCTGGGATCATGCCCTGAGCCGAAGGCAGATGCTTAAAGACTGAGCCACCCAGGTGCCCTGAGGTTTGGGATTTTTTTTATACTTGTTTTTGTATTACCCATTGTTTAAATTCCTTATAATAGTTATGTATCACTTTTATAAGCATAATAGCATGAATTTCTGTAAAACAGATTAAAATCTGCTCAACAGAAAGATCCTTATAATCACAAAATGATTTATGTCTCTCTAATTTACAACTGAATAGAATTAATCTGTAAAATAAAGAACACAATTTTATCTGTCAGGTTCTCTTATATTTCTTAAACTGTATACACTTTTAACTCATACTTTGTAGTGAAAGTTAAGACTTTAAAAATCAAAGACTTGGAAATATACATTGTGAGTTTCAATGAAAGAAAGACTAAGTAGTATAGGTAGTTATTAAATATTGTGGGGACCTGGGAAGCAAGGGACTCAACATGTTCCCTGGTTTTTTGGTTTGACAAAGAGAATTTGATAATTATGATTCTTAGAGAAAAAAGGTGCTATATAATGAGAAAACATAACAGGTAAAGGCCATTTGAAGCTTTACTCCATAAATAGACTATGGAAAATTAAATAAATTATTTGATTTATCTGCCCCATATTAATATTATACCATGACTATGATATTCATTATGTCTTCTAGGATTATAATAACAGTCATAAAAAATGAATTTGAAAACAAAGAGTTTTGCACATGTTGCATGACTCTACGCTGTTGTTACAACTAATAGAAAACAGGCACAAAACTTATATATGAGCACAAAGACAGATGTTAATTGCTTTTCATTGTCATCCATCCATCAAATATTTGTTGTAAGCCTACCACCACATATGTCAATTAGAAATGAGTGCTGTGGAGAAAATAAAGTAGGGTAAGGATATGTTTGGAGATAATGTTTGGAACATTCAAGGAATATCAAAGTGACCAATTTGTCTAGAAAAGAGTAAATGAGTGACAGAGTGGGTGGAGATAATACCAGAGACACATCAATAGACTAGATCATAGGTCCTACTGGGCAATGAAAGTAGGTTGGATTTTGCTCTGACTGGGAAGAGAGAGCGCTGGAGAGTGCCGATCAGGAGTGACTTTCTTTCTTTCTTTCTTTCTTTCTTTCTTTCTTTCTTTCTTTCTTTCTTTCTTTCTTTCTTTCTTTCTTTCTTTCTTTCTTTCTTTCTTTCTTTCTTTCTTTCTTTCTTTCTTTCTTTCTTTCTTTCTTTCTTTCTTTCTTTCTTTCTTTCTTTCTTTCTTTCTTTCTTTCTTTCTTTCTTTCTTTCTTTCTTTCTCATCTATCTATTCAATTAGCCAACATACAGTACATTATTAGTTTTTGATATAAGGTTCAATGATTCATTAGTTGCATATAACATCCAGTGCTCATCATATCACATGCCCTCCTTAATGCCCATCACCGAGTTACCCCATCTCCCCTACCCACCTCCCCCTGCACAACGCTGTTTCTTGGAGTTAAGGATCTCATGTGGTTTGTCTCCCTCTCTTATTTCGTCACCTTCAGTTTTCCCTCCTTTCCCCTATTGTCCTCTGGAACAACTTAAATTTTAAGTGGATAAGGCTAGCTTCTGTTTGGGTGAAGACTGAGGTGTGAAGGATAAAGGGGGAGGTTGGAAGACCAGTGAGAAGAATACTCTAGATATTCAGGTGATAGAATTTGAGAACGTGGACCAGGTGGAGATAGTGAGAGGTGGTCAATTTCAATATATAATTTAAAGACAGACCTAGCAGGAATTACTGGTGAATAGCATGTGGGTAAAATTGAAGAGTTGAGGTGATTGCAACCTATCTTTCTAATGAGAAGCTGGAGGGAAGGGGTTGATGTTTAGCTATTTGAGGAGGAGCATGGGAGGAGCTCAGGTAGTAAAAAACAAAATTAAAAGTTAGGTATGACTGTATTAAGCTTGAGATGCTTGTTACACATTCAAGTGTACATGAAAGTGAAATACTAATGTCCAAATTTCAAAGGAGAGATTTGAATTAGAGTTACAACATTAAGAAGAAAGGGATCAACGTAGCCAAATGTTGCTGAACAGAGCAAATCAGAAGACAACTGAGATTAACTGTCAGAGTAAATGACATTGATAATGTTTGTGAAGCTAATTTCTCGTTTTTCCTTTCTCCCAATTAATAAGTCTATATTTAGAAAAGAATACTTATTTTTACAATATTTCTAAGTGAAGAGAAATGTATTTTAAAATATTCCTAGGTGGGGCACCTGGGTGGCTGAGTCGGCTAAGTGTCTGACTTCTGCTCAGATCATGATCTCAGGGTCCTGGGATCCAGCCCTGTGTGGGGCTCCATACTCAGCAGGGTGTCTGCTTGTCCCTTTGCCCCTCCATCCACTTGTGTTCTCTCTCTCTTTCTCTCTCTCACTCTCCCTCTCTCTCAAATAAAGAAATAAAATCTTTTAAAAAATATTCTTAGGTAAACCTTATGATATATTAATTGTAATCTGTATTTTCAATATTCTCTTGGTAAATTTTGAGGCAAAGAATGTCCTAGAGAAATGTAGTTTTGCAATGTGAATGCATATTGAAATTGTGTACTAAATGCAATATCTACCTTAGAAATTAAAGTTGATAGAACATCATTGATTTTATTGAGTGTAGTTAACATACTTAATATAAGTGTCAGGTGTGCAACATAATGATTTGATATTTGTACATGTTGTGAAATGATCACTAGAAGAAATCCAGTTAGTATCCATCACCATACATAGCTACAGAATTTTTTTCTTGTGATGAGAACTTCTAAGATTTACTTTCTTAGCAACTTGCAAATATGCAAAACAGTGTGATTAACGATAGTCACCATGTTGTACATTACTTTCCCCATGACTTATTTATTTTGTAACTGGAAGTTTGCACCTTTTGACCCCTTCACCCATTTCACCCATGTTCCATCTCCTATGTCTAGCAACCACCATTCTGTTCTCTGTATCTTATGAGCTTGTTTTTATCTTGTTTGTTTGATTCTGCATATAAGTGAGATCATAGGGTGTTTGTCTTTCTCTGTCTGATTTATTTCATTCAGCATAATACCCTCAAGGCCCGTCCATTAATTGTTTTGTTAAAAAAAATCTTATAAAAGCAAAGAAATGATATAAAATTCAAATGTTCTAAACTATGCACAACTACGTTGGAACAAAATGAAAATTATCTGAGTCGTTTTAATTTATGTTGTGTTTTGGAGAGGAATATTTAAAAATGTTTTATAAACAAAATATTTAGGAGGCATTTATTAGACTCTTGCTAGAACCAGAACTGGTGCTACTTTTGAAGCTGGGTTCAAGTTCATAAGACTTCCTAGTTTCAATAAATGCATAAATATTACAGTATGTATCTTCATTTTTATTTTTATGATATATGTCTTTGGGTTAGTGTGATATTTGTATTCTCTCAGTAACTCCTTTATTTCTTTAAGGGAATGCATTTTATTCCTTTATTGTATTCCTTTTGCAGCATTTGAAGCTAGACACTTTAGGGAAGACATTACTTATGAATATAGAAATGATATGAATTGTAATATTCTGAACATCCATCTAAGATTAGAAAATATTTATTTAAGGGTGGGTGTTTATAAGTTATTGAACTTAAATTCAGTAATATCTGAAATTGATTTTGTCCCTCATGCTGCTTGCATTGATATTGTCCTTGAAAAGAATAAAAACAAATCACAACAAACTCTGTCCCTTTACCTTTTCTCTATTAATTAGTATTTTTTATTATTTTCTTAACATATTTTTCCTAAATATAGAAATATCCAAAGTGGTTCTTGTATTTATATTATAATGTCTCTTAGATAAATGTCTTATTAGAAATTACTATTTAAATTTGATCACATTGGGTACATACCTCAGTATATCTAAATATAAAACCTAGTTCTCATTCTGGAAAACATACCACTGGAGTGTTTTGAATATTTAAGAAATAGTTTCAGTTCAGAACTATATTTAATATGTACAATCTGCACTGAAGTTCAGGATATTTTTCTTTTCCCAGAATGCACTTACCATCTTCCATGGTCACGGATTACCATGAAGAAAATTTAGGAGATTATTGACCATTTACATTAAGGCTACATTGAAGGGTTCTTCAAAAAAGAGTCAGCTTCCCCCTCATTAAGATTCCTGTCTTAGAATTGGGGAAAAGTCAGTGAATCTTCATGACAGTAATTCAGGTTAGATTTCTGTCCATTGGGATTAACATTTTATTTTTATATGTTAAAAAGATCTTCAATATATGAGCTATTTTGGGTTTTTTTGGTTTAATGTTTAGGGACCCTGTAAATCAGTTCATACCACTTTAAATGCATTCTATCCCTACAGTTTATTGTTGTGATTATATTCTCATTTTCTCTAGCTATTTAGTACCACCACTTCAGTACCTCATTTCATCCATTCACCCTCATCCCCACCATGGTTATTCAAGGACAAGGTGCCCTCACCAAGGCAGTTTTAATGCCTTGGAGGAAATGTCCTCCAACCCTTATGAGGATTATGATTAAGGTATAGCTGAGCAGGCTGCACATAATAGAAATATTTTAACATTCACAATTTTTTTATTCTTATCTCTTTATACACTAGCAAAATTCTGGCATTTCAACCTATGTACCATAAGACATGAAACACAGACTTCATTTAATCAAATTAGTAGACTATAAAACATCACTCCCAGGTAATCAGTGAAAACCACTGAATCCTTAAAACCTTGCTGGAAGGAACAACTGGGTGGTGCAGTGAGTGAAACATCTGACTCTTGGTTTAGGCTCAGGTCCTGATCTCAGGGTCCATGGATTGAGCCCTGCATTGGGCTCCATGCTCAGCATGGAATCCACTTGAGACTCTCTCCCTCTTCCTCTGTCCCTCCCCCCATGCTCTCTCCCTCTAAAATAAATAAATAAATCTTTAAAAACAAATAAATAAAAACCTTATGGGTAACTTCTGGAAGAGAAACCGAAGGACTGCGATTTTCTACTTGGCCTCTGCAACTGTTGCTTCTCATCTCTTCTTGCTAATGACCTTAATCTTTAACTGTCCCTCTTGCTAATGACCTTAATATTTAACTGTCCCTCTTGATAAATCCAACTTGGCCAACTACAGCTTCCTACTCTATAAGAACCTCTTCTCCTTTCTATGAAACATTTTTGACCAACTATTTAATTTTTAAAAACATTTTATTTGTTTATTTGAGAAAGAGAGAGAGAGCACATGAGAGAGCTCAAGGAGGGGGAAGGGCAGAGAGAGAGGGAGAAGCAGACTCCCTGCTGAGCAGGGAGCCCAGCGTGGCCTCAATCACAGGACTCTGGGATCATGACCTGAGCTGAAGGCAGGCGCTTGACCAACTGAAACTGAAGCTTTTTACTAAGACTTTATAAAGTCACACTGTCTTTCAATCTCTCTCAAATTAGAAGAGCTTCTTCAGAGCCTTCTCATGGCTAGCATTTTTTTTGTTTTTTGATAAAAGCTCCCACAGTTGTTAATTATGTAACTTGGATCAGGACATTATCCTCTTTTGATCACTATGAGACCAGTTCATCTGTAAATTAGTTCTATCTTACAAAGTCAACCACCTGCCACTTGAACAAATCTTTTAAATTATGAATTGCTATAATCAATTTTCCCATGTATCTTTTGCAATATTTATAGAACAAAAAAGCAAAAGGACAACTGTCAAATACTAATTATTTTTGCATCGTCAGATGAGATGGAGGTGAATCAGTCAAATTATTCTTACCAATTACAGCAGGATTATATGAAGTACCAGTTATATTATTTAATTAAATTGATTACAAAATAAATCATTTAGAATTGCAACATTATTTTTTAGGGCTTTCCAATAAAAGCAGTCCCTGTCTGTATGAACAGTGCTGTCATGGATTATGGTATAAGTCTTGAGCCATGGATTCTGTCTTTTGTGGGGCATAGCCATAGGACCAATGCCATACTATAAGGATGTACTAACAAGATTTCATAAAGAGCTTCGTATTTAAGTAATGCCCCCACACACACATGTGCACATACACACACAAGTAAATTCTTGATTAAATTGAATAGGCTTCCAATTCCAACTATTCTATTAGACACATCTGTTATTTGTTTATATGTGGGGCCTTGGCAGCTGGGATCACCTATATAATACATTCTCCATTTATGAATTCCCACAGACGGTTGGGGAGTGGGGCATAATCTCCCATAAATTCATTGCTTTTACTTCTTTTGCCAAAATCCAGGTCATTGCCCTTAAGCTGCCTCTGTTTTCATCTCAAGGAGCATACTTAATAGCCCCTCTTGATTTAGTGTCCATGCTTTTTCCTATCTTTATTTCTACCATGCTGTTTAACTATCCTTTGAGATTATTTTATCCATTTTTGAAGTAATGTAATCTGTCCAACAGCTTGCATCTTTTTTTCCTTTCTCCTGAAATAAATTCTCTTTTAAGTGGCCAATAAAAAGGCCAACAAGACATTTTCCTTGATATGTCTATTTTTAGAAATACAAGTTTGGCTTGCCCAATGACTCCTAGACTTGGGACAGTTTTCTCCTCGATCTTTTTCAGTAGGATATTTTGGTCATATCAGTTTATCTACCAAACATTTTGTGGCCTTAGAATGCTTATTTCATAGTTACAAATTGAGTATATAGTTTGGACTTAAAAATGTTGAATTCTCTGGGACAATCTGATATAGGTTGTGGTCACTCAAACTCTACTGTACTTTGAATATGCCAAAAAGTTTCTTATAGGTGTCCTTGAAAGACATTGGCACTATTAGAAGCAAGAATATGTTCCACCAAGTGACCCTTAAACTAATATAGGTTTTTGTTTTCCAGATATTCTCTACTTTAGCGATTTCTCCTCCACCCTCAAAAACAAAAATAAATAAACAAACCCCTGTATTATATGTAGTAAGATACTAATATCTGTTAAATCAAGAATGGAGCAAATGTTTTGACACAATGGGTATCTTGAGTCTTAAGATAATTTTGCATCCCTCCATAATAGAAGTGATTGCAACAAAAACCCTGATAACAAGCTAGCAATTTCCTTTTAAATAGTATATACTTTGAAATTGCAACAATAAATTTGTCCAAAATCCCAGTGGTCTCTGCTGGGTGGCAGTCACAGGCTTTTGCCTGATTGCCAGTCATTATAGCCATAAATTTCATACACTTCCAAAATCTTTGAAGCATGTTGGATAATATCATGTGACTTTTAAAGCTTCAAGAAAGCTTGCTCTTGGGGGAAAAAAATCAAATTTAACCATTTTCCTGGTAACTTTGTGAATATGTGCTAATAATATCCTCAAACGTGACATGAGATATCTTTAAAAATGAAACAACCCGAAAAATCTGCATGTCTCTTGATTGATGTTGGAGCTGGCAGATACAATAACCTGTTTTTGATTACCTGGGACAACGTCTCTTTTGCCCCTGTTCAAATGATGTTAAGGAATTGTATCATTTGTTCTGAGCTCTGTACTTTATTTGGGTTAATTAGCATACTCTGGTGGTCATACGATTAATAAGTATTTTTAATTCTGTCTTGGCTAGGTCTTCTGATTGAGATACCAACATTCTATGATTAATATAATGAATAATAATACTTTTCAACTAAATCCAATCTGTATCTCTTCTTACCAGGTCATGGCAATCAGCAGAGAAATTAAATATTCCTGTGGTTACACAGTAAATGTATATTGGAGCCCATCCCAGATGAATGCAAATCAGCTTCAACTTTCCTCTAAACTGAAATGAAAAAGAAGGCAAGAACCAAACCAAACTATATCCCTTAGTTTGTGGCATATCTTGAATTGTTTATATCCTATCGGGTACAGCTGATACTTTTGAAGTCACCACTTTATCCTATTCTCTATGATCTATAGTTAACTTTCAAAATTCATCAACTTTTTACAGGCCTTGCTAGACTACTAAAGAAGGAGTTTGGGGATATTAATATACTTCATCTAATAGCTCCTTTATTAAACCAAAATACTTACAACCTTCAGGTATCCTATATTGTTTTAAGCTAAGCATTTGAGTACATTTAGATTATTCTGTAATGTTCCCATGTAGACTGCCCAATTAAAACAGCCTGAAAAGCAAAATTGCATAACATTTCCTTTTCTTGTATTTTGGGTAAGAGAGAGCTCTCCCATTTAGACATAACATATATTCCAATAGTATATTCTGGCAATGGTGAGCATACCCAAATATACCATTTCTTCATGAATTCCTACTTCAAGACATGAAAACTGAAACCTATTTTGCATCACCATACCCTGCTAATTTTTGTTATCTTCTCATTTTTCATTAGCAGCTTTATGAAGAACAATACACTGAATACAAGTGTTCAGCAATCCTAATGAACTTTCTTCACCAGCCCCAGGCCATTTTACCCAGCTCAGTGCAAATGACCTTGGGTCCCTTACTGGTGATTATGTGGAGAGACGCTGGTCCTCTTGTCACTCAGAATCCTTACCCTCTCCTGTTTTAATTGGCATAGACTCTGAAAAGATTATAGACTCTAATTTTCTATCATCATCAGATTTTTTTTTTTTTTAATTTATAATGGCCAAGATAAAGTAAGTGAATTTGTCATAGTTCTTTTACAACCTGAGTAGTTGGTAGGGCTGGATGACCTAGTCTCTTAGAGTGATTCATTAAAATTTTAGTAGCTACTCCATCTATTTCTTCCCTTTTTATGTCATTTTTAATTGAGCCTCTGAAGAATTACACGTAGTTTAATTATCTCAAGGTTTTCTCATACTTTTTTTTTTCTCTTGTTGCTCTTTCTTTTGGATAATCCTGAAACCTTTCCCATTATTTAGCTCCATTTAGGGGCTTAAAATCCGTAACAGTTTCCCACACATCAACTTTTTTCCTGAACAATAAAGCCACATATAGGGTCCAAACCATTAGAGTTCTTTTTGTCACAGCTTCAATCAGCACTTGGTAAACAGTATAGAGGTAGTGGAAGTCTTAATATCATACAGGAAGTAAAGGTCATAATTTCACAGCTCTAGCAGCCTCTAGCTGTTTCTCTCTTACCTTCAATTTTACTAGAACATATTAAGAAAAAAAAGACGCCACGTAGTTTGCTGAAGGAACTTTTTATGAATTTATTTTCTAATGTATTGACTATCCACCTAGCCCTGCATCCATGAACTTCAATCTTATTTATACTTTTCCTCCTGTCAGTGGGTGTAGGGCTTGTGAAGCCCAAACCCCACATGGCAAGGAAGTCAGTCCGTCAACAATGATTCCTCCCTCTCCGCTTTATTTTTCCCAAACCATGTCTTAGCCATCATTAGTTAGGTTGTATTGTCAGAGATGGTTTCAAATATCCCATTCTCACTGCCAACTGCAAAGATTCCATAATTCGGATCTTTAAAACAAATTTTACAGAGCATCTCCACATAAGGCTTGTTCTAAAGCCAAAAGAAGAAGAGGACAGGAAAGCAATGGGGATCCAAAAGACATCCTGGTGCAAGCTCTCAGGATCTGCATAGGGGACAATTTAAAGAATATTATAGTTGACCCTTGCACAACACGGGTGTGAACTGTACAGTACATAGTACTGTAAATGTATCTTCTCTTCCTTATGATTTTCTTAATATAATACAACAATTATAATTATACTGTTTGATTGGTATTTATGACCAAGTATATATTTGCAGTAGTTAGATATGCCCTACCTATTATTATTCAAAATATAGTTGACCCTCAAACAATGTAGGGGTTAGGGGCAAGGAGCCCCTGTGCATGTGAAAATCCACATGTATCTTTTGACTCCTGCAAAACTTAATAGGCTATGGTGGACTGGAAGCCTTACAATAATATAAACAGTTGATTAATGTGTATGTTGTATGTTACATGTATTATACAATGTGTTCTTACAATCTAGTAAGCTAGAAAAAAGAAAACATCACTAAGGAAAAATTAACTTTAAACTGTGCCCTATGCAAATACTTCTGATTTGACAGTAGCCACCTACATGTAAGTCCTGTCTGTTTCATTAGCTATGGTATCATTTATACATATTTTTATATATTTATTGTATATATGTATATGTTGGTTTTCTTAATGAATGGAATGATAAACTCTTTCATATTATTATACTTATTTATAGTATACTTTCCTGATATATTTCAAATAGTATTTATTTTTACTTATTTATTTATTTTATTTATTTATTTTTAAAGATTTTATTTATTCATTTGACAGAGAGAGAGACAGCCTGCGAGAGAGGGAACACAGGCAGGGGGAGTGGGAGAGGAAGAAGCAGGCTCCCAGAGGAGGAGCCTGATGTGGGGCTCGATTCCAGGACTCCAGGATCACTCCCTGAGCCAAAGGCAGGCACTTAACAACTGAGCCACCCAGGCGCCCCTCGAATAGTTTTTTTTTTTAAATTTCTTTAATGCCAAATGTCTAAACTAAATAAATTTATTCCACAACAAGGATTTCTCAATGTCTCGGCCTATTAGCATAATAAGATCATGAATACCACTTAAGCTCGTATTTTATAATATAAAGCTATTGTAAATTGTGATAATATAACCGTCTGTGGAAATATAAAGTTAAAATTAAGAATTTCAGTATAGAAGGCGGAAAAAAATGCCCTGTGAAAACACAAGTGAAGAAGGAATTACCAGTGTCCCTTCTTGAGTATTTGCATGTGGAAATGAAACCACATATTTTTCCCCAAGAATCTCCTGTCACCGCAAACTTAAATGAAAGTGAAATATGCCTTGTGCCTGTGTATATGTATTTGTGATTCAAATTAGATCAATATTATTTTTTGTCAGTTGTGTTTTGTGTCTGCCTGAGTGTCTATTCGTGACACCTGCTGAGGGACCAATGAGAATAGGGACCTGGTGAGTCAAGCCTTTTGACTTTTGTTCTTCTGGATGTGTGCGTATGATGTGTCATTCCACAGAAAGATAAGTTTCTTTTAAGCAGAACAGATTTTGCTGCTCTGGGAGCTTTGCTGTCTTAACATATTATTTTTAAAGCCATTTTAGGAAACAATCTGGAGAGAAAAAAATAGATACCATGTTGAGTAAAACAAGTGGTTCTTAATGTAACTCAGTTTTTGGGTAATCTTGAACACACCACATTTCTACAACATAAAATATTTTAAATATAAAAATGAGAGGCATCTCTCTCTCACTACACCGTGGATGTATTGTAAAAATTAAATAAGATTTGGAACTATCTACTACTATCCTCTTGTTAAGCTATGTTTCTTCTTAAGTGTTTGAGCAATAGAAAGAGAAAGTTATCTAAAAAAAAAAAACACTCTGGGATGAAAAAAATTTTTGATTAATGAATTACCCATATGTTTAATAAAAGTGCTTAAGGAATCCATTATCTGAATATTCTGCTCTTTCTTCCGTCCTGTAGTTTAGAAGAATCTCTTTCTTTCTGCTCAGTGTTCCCAGATCCAGAGGCACACAAGTTTCCTGAGTTGCCGTGGTCACCAGGTTGTGCAAGCTACAGCTTCATTCGGTAAACTTTCATTTTTAATATATTCTTGTGTGGATTTACCTATGTCAATTCCACGCTTCACACTGCCTCCGGAGTTACCTAAACCTTGTAATTCTTGGTCTTGTCTGGGCTTCTCCAGATTGAGTTGTCTTGATTCATAAGATATCTCATGTGGCCAACATTTAGGATTTATCTTGTTCTACTCTTCTGGAGAGTTATTGGCTCTTCCTTCTAATTTCATTCTTCAAGAACTGTTAGTATCTCCCATAATCTACTGTATCTTTCAGTCTCCGTCCTTTAAAAATTCAGAAGGAAGGGGAGATACAAGTGAAATTCAGGAGAAAGGGGAGATACAAGCATGTGTTAATTTTCCATGTGAATTAGAAGTCTGTGCATGTTACCAGCACCCACTAGCCTAAATTAAACACACACACACACATACGCACACACAAAGCACAAAATGTGGAAACATTTACTCCTACATAGAATAAAAAAACATAACAGATTTTAGCCTTTCCATGTTGGTGCAAAAGTTACAGGAGAATAAAGAATGCAGATTGTAGCAGTCTTCATTTCCTTAAACACTTAGCTGTCCTGCTACATAGCAACGTGAGGTCCTCATTGGCTGAAATTCTGGTATTTGTTGGAACTAAAGTCTCTGTAATAGACTTCTCATTTGTAATGGAGAAGAGAGTTGTTATTCCCCACCCTTGCCCTTTATTGTAAAGGGCTCTAAGGCATTCGCTGGTACGTTACTGCTTAGGGAAAAAATGCTATAATTTGGACGTAAGTTGAATCAGATCGACATATTCAAACTGGAGGTTTTACGGCCAGTAACATTCACATAGTTTATTTTCTAAGTGTATAAAACCTTCTTGACTGCCCTATACTCAAGCAGAAAATTATTTCAGTATCTTAAATACACTTATGATTATTTATATTCTTATTCTTGAATATCCCATTACCACCAACTATATACATTTGAATTATGAATTCAAACTGATTTAAAATCATAGTATCAGAACTCCTAAAACAAATCCTGTGGGAAGTATTTTATTTTACATCTTTCTGAGGATAAACTAATTTATAAGACTACAAGTGAGGTTTGTCAAAAACCTTTTACTCATTAATTACTGAGATATTGTTTCTCATTTTATATGGACTTACTGTAATTGCCTTATTCTGGTACCAAATACCACAAAATAAATGAAATTTTTTATCATTTGATCACTGACTTGTCATGCAAAATATGTGAAAACCATATCTTAAAAAATGACTGAAGTAACATATTCCCTATTGTTCTAAACACCTTTTTCCCCTCTAAGCAGAGTATCTTCTGGTGGTCAATTGTTAACTTTTTCATTGAATGTATATGTATGGCAGTGACACAATATTGAAAAAAATAATAGTGAATGTAAAATACTGAACTTAAATTCAAAAGGTTTGATTTTTATTGAGAGTTTTATAGTCAGGAGATAATGGGAAGATAAAGTAATGATAGAGGTAAAAGTATTTGTAAATCGTACAATAAATTGTTCTGTAAGTTAAATTATAGTGATTTTTAAAGGTTTTAGAATTCTCTCAGACAGCTTGGATTTAAGAAGAGCTCACAAGTATGCAGAATTTAAATGTTGGAAATTACCATTTAGAATGTGCCCCTTATGGACTGAACACATGTTTAAAAGCATTTAATAATATACACAAAGTTTTAAACAGTGTATTAAGAATACATATCATAAATGTTTAAAAATGATATTCTGCCAAATGACTATTTTTTTATTAAAGATGTTTATTTAAAGTGTTTATCATGCAGTATAATTCGAAGACGGGTTGCCTTGGGCTCTATTTTCCTAGAATTAGTATAATATGTCATAAGTAAAACTTTCATTTCTCTCTTTCTCTCTCTCTCTGTCTCTCTGTCTTTCTCACATACACACACACACAAAACACACACATGCTTCCCTGGAACAGATAAAATGAACATCTCTTACCTCTAGGATACTGAATAATTTTAAGTACTCTCCAAGTGGTGTTAATTTACTTTGCATTTACTGCAGCTGAAGTCAAAGAACAATGCCTCAAACCGACAAACATTGTGTGAACCACATATGAGACAATGAGCAAGACTTAATAGATATTCCAATAAATATACTAGAAGTTTCCAGCCATGTTATAACCCATATGACTGGCAGAACAATATTTTTTTTAAGTATACACCTATGTCAATGTCCTGCATAAGCTCTTTTCATTTGCTTCCCATTCCAAAAGATAAGTGAAATCCAAACTTCTTACGATGGAAGGAAGAACCTCGTACAGTTTGGCTATCTGCCATCACCTACCATTTCAGCTCATTTGTTATACTACTACCCCTCCTTTGTATGCTCAAGGCACACAACTGCTTCTTAGTTCATGAAATACTGCAAACACTTTCCTAACAGACAATCTTGACTCTTCCTGTTTTCCACTTCTTCAATCTGTTATTTTTCTCTTCACTAACTCCTACTCATACTTTGGGATTCCATACTACGTGTTCAGAGAAGGCTTTACCTGTTGCTTCCCCACTAACTCAGTTCTTATTTGTTTCCCACTAAACCAATTCTCAATACTATACTGTGTTTTCTTTCGTTCATAGTACTTTCCATATCTGTAATGATATAATTATTAGTGTGATTGTTTATGGTTATTTCTCCCACTGGACTGTAAGTTTTCAGGAGGAAGTGATTTTTGGTCATCATTGCATCCCTAGTGATCTCCTTTGTGTCTGGCACTTACTAAGCACTTAATCACATGTGAAATAATAACAATGATACTACTAATAATAATACAAACATAAAAATATAACATAGCTTGGATGATATAAATACTTCTGAGTGGTTATTGTGGGTGCATGTGCTAGATCCTGAGGGAACATGTAAATAGAGTTGCTTCTCTGCTGGAACTTACAGTCTGATATAATCAAACAGATGGGTTACATTTATTATGTAGAGAATGAAAAACTGAAGCTAGTCTTCCTGGTGGCATGATAGCATTGATTGACACATGAGCTCCCTCTGCAACAATGAATCAGCTTTTGTTAATTAAAAATGTATGACGTAAGAAAGAGCATATAGCTGGCATTGTCGGAAATTCCATTAAAAAGGGAGTAAAGAAAACATGTGCAGTTGAGGTTTACCTTGTAATTAATGGGAACACACAAAAAATTAAAACGGAGACTTGATGAGTTCATGTATGTGTGCATGTGTATGTTAAAAAGACACTTCTGAAAACAGAATAAAGTCTTAATAATTAGAGATTGGGTTTCATACCAACAACATGAACATCTCCTTGGAGTTTGATAGAATGGAGAATCTCAGGTCTAAGCAGAATTATTATTATTTTTTAAAAAGATTTTATTTATTTATTCAACGGAGATAGAGACAGCCAGCAAGAGAGGGAACACAAGCAGGGGGAGTGGGAGAGGAAGAAGCAGGCTCATAGCGGAGGAGCCTGATGTGGGGCTCGATCCCATAACACCGGGATCACGCCCTGGGCCAAAGGCAGATGCTTGACCGCTGTAACACCCAGGCGCCCCCTAAGCAGAATTATTGAATTGGAATCCATATTTTAGGAAGATTCCAGGTGATTTTTGTATACTTCTAAAGTTTGAGAAGCACTGCTATAGAGGATGGGCTTCAGGGAAGGAAGGATTGGAATTGAGAATAAATGGATAAGAAATGGATAAGGGGTTATTTCAGGGGTGCAGAAACTTAATGGTAAAAACCAGGAACAAAATAGGAGCATTTAGTTTTCTAAAGGAAGTCTAAGTTTAAGGTTATGTGAATACAATCTTTCCAAGTTGAAGTTCATGTCCAAGAACCCCACATTATTCCACTGTGGTGGATTAGAATACTCAGCAAGCTTTCATACCTCTTCTCATCTCCCACTCCCATGGAAGGAGGTGCTGATGTCATTAAAAGACACCTATCGATCTCAATGCATGCTCAGGGTTTCTTCTTTCCCTTCTGCCATTTCCAAGAGAAGAACATGCACTGAGTGGCCAGCTAGAATGGAAGAAATGAGAGACACATAAAGACAATCCAAACTGAGTAATTCTTTTCCAGTAATTGCGGCTACTCTTAGACATTTTTTATTAGATATACACTTTCAGATCATTTGCCTTGAAAATTACAATAGCAACAACAAAAACTTGTTGGACTTCTGGATGAATAGCATTAATTACATTAATTTGGGAATATTAGAATTTTTATATTGTTTTCTCATCCAAGAATGTCTAATTTACATCCTTTAAAGACTATATTTTTAAGTATATGCCATGTAACATTTTAATGAAGGTTATTACACTTATTTTACAACTTTACTGATAATTTAAATGGAATATTTTGCTCTCCTAGGTATTTTTCAATACAAATACAGAAAAGCATTTGATATTTAAAATTTTTTCTGTATTCACCTTGTGAATTGATTGTTTCTCCAGAGAACCATGAATACTAGAGAAGGGAAGGGATTTTCTTTCTTAATTTTCTATTTCTCTCAATATAAAGCATTTTATTTTTATTATCTCTCATTATTTCTATGGTTCAGGAATTTTGCATGTCCTTAGCTCAGCCATATACCTCATGCAGGAGTTGAATAGCAGGTGCCTGAAGTAGATGGGGGCTGACCCTGGCTGTTTGTCTCTAATCATGTAGTTCCAATGATTTTCCATGTTCTGTTTGTGGAGCTTACAGACCAGTCAGACTGTTTATATGAGAGCTGAGAACTACAGGACAAGTAATCCACAGAGACAGGCAGAGGCTGCATAGCCATTTCGGACCTAGATCTGGAAAGCAATTGCATCACTTCCTCTACACACTACCATTAAAAACTACTAAAGTTAGTACAGTTGCTACTGGTCTAGAAAGATTACCTTATATACAGATATAAAGTAGTCAGCGGGTCTTTGTATCTGTAGTTGGAGAAAGGGTGATCATGTGTTTATTTGCACACAGAAGTTAGTTAAAACTTGTTATGCACATGCCTTGTTTCATTATTATAGGTTAGAAGTTCAATAGTGATAGAAAGGATTTATAGATACCAATAAAAGCATATAGTGTGTAATATTGTGTTTTTTCAACGGTTTAATTCTTTTTAGGAAAACTGAAAATTTGCAATTTTTCTGACAGAACCTTACCTGATCAAACACAGAAACAACATACTTCAGAAAATGATAGCATTTGCCAATTATGAGGATCTCAATGATATTTTCCATTATGATTTCTCAGGCCTACCTGAAAGGCTTTAGCAAACACACAATTTACACATAATAAAACAACAATACAGAAAAATTAAATACAAAAAAATAAATTCATCTGAACCTTTCAACATTTTATACCTCTTATCTATCTCTCTATTTATCTATCTATCATCTATGTAATCAATACAACTTTTCTTACCTAAATACCTCTTTTACCAAGTGCCCTTTTATTCCCAAATGCTCTTTTTTTAGTCTAAATGAGATTAGGTACGGATTAATTACTAGTTAAGTAAATTTTAATCCAGTTTTATATAATTAAAGCATAGTCATTCCTATTTATATTAGTCTTGAAATATCTGCATTTGAATAGTTTCCAGAATGTGGAAGATCTATGAACAAAATTTTTTTCTGTAAGAACAATCTATGCACCTTTTATAGATTCAAAATGCATAATGGATTATTAAAGGTTCTGAGAGTCTTTCATCAAATATCTCATAATTTTGTTCCAGTGGATGTCCCTGAAATATTTTTGATAAAGAAATCCTGCTAAGCTGTTCATCTTCAAAGAGGCTGACATAGAATATTTGATCAGAGCTGTCAAGCATTCCAAATAATTAGCAGAAAAAATTAATTTATTTTCAATTTTTTTTAACTACTTACACTGATGTCAACACTACCCAAAGTCATCACATAATCACTGTGCTGTGAAAATAAAGTCAAATGCATCATTAAATGTGTTGATCGGTAACCCTTAGTGTGAAATGAGGGAAGTCTTATAGGGAGAAGATTCACTACTTTCTCCAAAAGAGAGAGAGAAACAGAGAGAAAGAGCAAGAGCAGGAGAGTAGGAACGCCTGGGTGGCTCAGTCATTAAGCGTCTGCCTTCGGCTCAGGGCATGACCCCAGAGTCCTGGGATCGGGGCACCCCATCAGGCTCCTCCCCTGGGCTCCCGCTTCTTCCTCTCCCACTCCCCCTGCCTGTGTTCCCTCTCTCGCTGGCTGTCTCTCTCTCTGTCAAATAAATAAAAAATAAACTCTTTAAAAAAAAAAAGCAGGAGAGTAAGCCAGAAAATGAGAGAAAAGTACATCTATTTGTTGAACACATGGCATTCCCAGGAAGAAACCAAAAACATAGCCTAATATGTAAATATTTTAATATGTGTAAGTATCCTAATGAAATTAGCATTTACATAGAGCATATAAAATGTTAATTTTATTTCAAAGATAATTCATGAGAACCCAATGAAGTCATTAAAGTGTATAGTTTCATAATCATCTTCAGAATCTCACATTGTTATAGGCCTGCTTCTTTAACTGCCCAAGATTCATCAGCTTACAATTCTGCTCCTCATTTTCATCAATGTTTGAATTCTTGATGGAGAGGTGATATTTCATTTCTGCTACTATGTCAATCGGGAATCTTTTCAGAAATAAATTAAATTAAAATTACAAAGCCTTATTGAACAAAATAATTTATGGTATATTAATTAGTTTCAAATTAACATTAAACGGTGTTTGTTCTTTTGAAGATATTAATTATAACCACGGGTTCTTTGCCCAGGATTTTAAAAATCAAAACTATTCCTGTCTTTCAAAACCAGAGCAGGAAGGAAGAATGTTAAAGTGTTACTGTATGAAATAAAATCTTCTCTATGGGAGAAAAATGATGTCAGTGTCCTTTGCTAATCTGACATACCTAACATTAAAATAATTGATTGTGTTTAAATCTAGTGTTTTATTCCATGAAATTATATTCTATATTGATGTTCAAAACTTTTCTCAAATGCTAATCTAACTTGGATGCTTAGTCTGACAGAGAAAATATGGTACATTCACCAAGCCATTTTCTTTTCCCCTGGCCATATAGAAAAACTTCATTGTCTACCCATCAGACCTGTCAGACTGGGCCATGTGACTGAATTCTGGACATTTGAATGTGGATATGAATTCTATATACCAATTTTGCTTCCTAAAATCTCCATGCAATCCTCCATGCTTACCTCTTCTTTCAGATATATGCTACCAGGATAACCTTGAAACCACATGCTAATAATAGCAGACTAAAGTAGAAGACACCTTGTTTTCTGATTGACTACATGAAGGTGAAGTGAGTAACAAGTGTTCAGTCTGCAAGGAACCTTGAAATTTCTGGTTTTGTCAGATAAAGTAGCTCTCATTAAATACCCTTATATGAGATTCCTAATTAGATCACATACAGACAGCAATTTGCTATTATCTAAATGGTAATAGTATAATTGATTGGTAATACTTAAAAAAAATTATAACAAATTTATAAATAACATTCACCTTTGCTTGAATTTATCAGAAGTTTCTAAAGAAACAAGATGAATCTTGATTTAATCAATAAGAAAAATGAATTTCAGAGAAGAATTTGCCCAAGGTCACATTTTGCAATATAGCAAAATGCTATTAGAATATGTATATTAGAATATATATGTAGAAAGAATATATATGCACATACATATACACAGTTTAATGTAGTTTCCCTAAATAAATGATGTCATTTGCAGTTCTTCAGACTTCCAAGGTTTTTGCACATATTGTATTAGTAAACTATTATATTTCATGGTGATCAATTTTTTTATCTACCATTTGAAGCAACATAGTTGTAACATTTGTAAAATATTTTGGGAACTATAACTCAGTTTAATGATAGGAGTAGGAAAAAATAAACATTGATTTCGTTACAATTAGAGCTGTAAGTATATGCCCATCTAATACCACAGAGACATTTTGAGATAGAGGGATACAACAAAATTAAAAATAAATAGTTTCAGGTATAAAGATATTAAAATTCAAACTTTCAGTTTCTAATATCCATAATTAGTAAATCAAATGAATGAACGAAATAACTTTTCCAAAAGTAAATCTACATTAGGAAGGAATTCTGAATCATTTTTCAAAGTGTCTAGGATCAAGAATCAGGAAATTTATTCATTTTTCTTCTAAACCAACATTGTTATAATCTAAAAATAAATTACTAGAAAATGAAATATAAAATAAATTTGTATAAGATAAAAGCCAAAAGTTTTCATTATTTATCTATAGACATAAAGTTATATTTCAACAAATATGCAGTAAGAAGAGCAGAAACTCATTTAAAATTGTATATATTTTTGAACCTATATTAACAATTAACAAAGGGAATTATTAATAGGTTCCTAAATGTTGTTCTATAGTTGTAACTAAACAAATTTATTGAGTACAATAGACTATGGCATCATAAGTATCTGCACACACCATTGGAGCAAAAAATGAATATCTCAATATTTAAATTTTAAGTGTAAAAAATGACTTGCTTCTTGCTTGTTGGATTGAGGCAAATGCTGTTAAAGGGATACTCTAGCTATAAAATTTGTCTGTTTTTTTAAACCATTTTATAGTGTTATAAATTATATGCATGGTATTCACCTATTTAAAAATAACAATTCAATGATTTTTGATAAATTTCCAGATTTGTGCAAACATCACCACAAACCAGTTGTAGAACAGTTCCATCATCACAAAAGACCTCCTTTGCTCATTTACAATTGATCTATTTCCCTACACCTAGCCCCAGGCAAGCGCTAATCTACTTTTTGTTCCTGTGGATTTGCCTTTTCTGTATATTTCCGATAAGTTAGCATCATAGTATTTGTGGCGTTTGTTTGTTAGTAATGTATTTTTTTTAATAACCCTCAAGTAAACATCAAGTTTTTAATGTTCTGACTTAGAACCTTGAGACTTCCTTTTGACCCAACATTTATTTAGATTTGTATTAATTTGCAAGTATTTTAGTGATATTCTAGATATCAATATCTCATTTAATTCCATAAAATTATGAGAACATATTTTATAACTGTTAAGCTTTGTTTTATGGATCAAAAATATGTTCTATCTTGTTGAATGTTCTATGTATACCTGAGAGGAATGTATATTCTGCTGTTGTTGAGTGTTCTGTAAATAATTATTAGTGTTATTTAGGTTGCCTGTTTCCTTACTGAGTTTCTGCCTATCGGTCATTTTTTTTTCGGTTACCAGCTGAGGAGTATTGAAATCCAAAAAATACATAATTGCAGATTTATCTATTTCGACTTTCAGATCTATTTTCACTGGGTATGGAATTGATGTTGCTAGTTTTTATTTTTTTTCAATACTTTAAAGATGCCGCTGCACTGTCTTCTTGTTAGCATGAGTTCTGATAAGAAGTCTGCTGCAATGCTTTTCCTTATTTGCTTTGGATCTGTGTTCATGTTTGTCACTAAATTTCTTCAGAATTTCTTCTGCCACATTCTCTTCTTTTTCTGAGATTCTGATTATGGATATGCTAAACTTCTTGGTATTGTTTCCCATCTTTTGAATGATTTGTCTATTTATTTCATTCTCTTTCTCCTTTTGTATTTCAGTTTGATTAATTTCTCTTGACTCATCTTCAATATGAGTCACAGTCACTGATTTCTCAGCTGTGTCAAGACTGTTGATGAATCTGTTGAAAGCATTTGTCATCTTTTTATCTCTAGCATTTTCATTAGAATATTTCTTGTAGTTTACATCTCTCTGCTGAATTTTACACCTGATCTTGCATGTAAAATATCTTTCTATTAGAACTTATATTGACCATGGTTATTTTATTTGTTTTTTAATTTTTTAAATGATATTATTTATTTATTTGAGAAAGAAAGAGCGTGAGTAGAGAAGGGGCAGAGGGAGAAACAGATATCCA
>NW_024426996.1:33208574-33269686 GCF_017311325.1 Ursus maritimus | reverse complement strand
TGCTGAATAGGAAGCCCAATGTGGGGCTAAATCCTTGGATCCTGGGATCATGACCTGAGCTGAAGGCAGATGCTTAACCTACTGAGCCACCCAGGCACATCTGACCATGGTTATTTTAAATTCCTAGTCTGATTGTTCCAATGTGTGTTACATTTTAGTTTAATTCTCATGATTGCTTTGTTTCTTCTGTTTTCTTTTTCTTTTCCTTTTCAGATTCTCTGCAATTTGTTGTTTTTGTTGTTAAAAGTTGAGCATGTTGTATAGCACCATAAATACAGAGTCAAATATTTGCTGTGGTTGAAGCCAAGTACACCTTTATTCCTTTTGGGTTTGTTAGCCCGGTAAGGGATTGATCTGAGTTTGGAATCTGTGTTTGCTATGGTTGGTTGGCCTCCATGCACCTGAAATCTCAAACCCTTCAGAAATTTATTTATGGAGTAGAATGATTTATCAGACTTTTCTCTTCAATATCTGTTCCACACTTGGCATTAGGTCTCCATGCCTTGGGTCTTCTCTTTGTACCTCTCCCCAGAAAAAAATCCATCTCCTGAAGTTCTTCTTATTATATTCTAGTATTAGTTTTATTTGATACTTGTCATTATGGTGCAGAGTAAGAGAATTTAGGTGTTCTTTGATATTCTGATTAAGCCCCTTTTTTAGGTAGGCACTGCAAACCTAAGTCCATTCATATTAAATGTGATTGTTTATGCCACTGGACTAAAATATATCATGTTGCTAGCTGACTTCTATTTGTTCTGTCTATTCTTTTCCTTTTTTCCCCCATTTCTTTCTTTTGCCTGGTTAATTGCCTTTTTTTTCATTTTTTTACATTTTATTTCCACTTTGGGATTATTATTTAAATTTTAGTCATTGCCCTATGTATAAATCTTAATTAAATATAAGTCTATTCTCAGATAATATTTCACCATTTCATGTGTAGTGCAAAGATTTAAATAATCTATTTCCACTTCCCCTCTCCCATCTTTTTTATTATTTTTGTTGATAAAATTATTTTTATATCTGTCTTATATGTATAATATATTGCAACTATTTTTGCTTTAAACAGTGAGCTGTGAGAGCAATTAAAAATAAGAAAAATAGTTTATTTTTTCCCTTCCCAATACCCTTCTTGTCTTCTTAAAAATCCAAGTTTCTATTGGTATGATATTTCTCTATTTGAAAATAGAACATATGGCAATGAATTCTTTCAGTTGTTTTTTGTTTGAGAAGGTCTTTAATTCCCCTTCAATTTTGTAATATTCCTTGTAGATCCCATTCCGCTTCTCTTTTGGCATGCATGGCTTCTCATTGTGAGTTTTATTTCAGTGTATTTACAGTGACCACCTTCAAGATTTGTGTCTTCGTGTTCAGAAGCTTCAGCGTTATGTGTCAGATTTCTTTTTTGTTGTTGTTACTGTTAGGTTTGTATTTATCCTGTTTCTTCTCTGAGCTTCTTGGCTTTGTGGATTGGTATCTGTCATTGATTGTGAAAATTGCTCTATATTATTTCTTCAACATTTCTTTTGCCCAATTTTATTTCTTTTTTTCCTCTGGGATTCCATGATTCAATTTAATGAAATCATGTAATATTGTTTCTCATATTTTAGATGCTCTTTTGTTTCTGTATTTTTTTTGTCATTTTCCTCTTTGTGTTTTCATTTTAGTAATTTCTCTTGATCTGTATTTAAATTCATGGGTTATGTCTTCAGCTATGCCAACTTTATTCATTAGCCCATTGAATGTATTATTCATTTTGCTACATGTTTTTCATTTCTCGAATTTCCACTTGATTCTTTTTCATTGTTTCTCTGTCTCTTCTGAAGTTACTCATCTGATTTTGCATGTTGCCCTACTTTTCTAATAAAGACTTTTCCTTGACTCTCAAGCATGTAATACTAGTATAATTTCAATTTATTGTACTAATTACAGCCAATCTTACAAAACACTATGATTTATGAACAACTATAGTCACAAGCTGAAATATTTAAAGAAATTACTTCCTTATGAATATATTATAAAGACCAGAATAATAGTGTAGATTTAAGTCATTGTATATATTTCCATTGTATATATTTCCTGTTTATCAAACACTATTCTGCATAAATCTTGTACTGCATAAATCTTGTACTTTTATTAAATGGTCTAATAATTATTCCTCATATGATGCATATTCTGTATCTATATGCTTTTATTCCCATAAAATAATCTTCTTGGAATATTATTTTCTTCTTTAGGTAATATTCAGTGACCATCTGTTTCTGACTTCTTTGTGAACTCAATCCCTTTCACCGTTTTGGCCTGTGCTAAAGCATAAACTTCAGAAGAAATAATTTTCTATCCAGGGTATGTCATTGAACCACTTAAATCTTGCCTTCATATGCCTTAGAAGTTCAGTGTCTTCAGTAATTAGAATAATATGTGCATTTGATGATGGTGCTTATAATGGTACAGTTGAAAATGTTTATGGTGGTGGTGTGAGACCTAAATATCTTTGCAGATATATCTGTTCATATAAACATGCTATATCAGAGTCTGGTGAGACTTGTTAATTCTTATTTATTTTCTTGAGACAGTTGATGCATTTAATGTCATACAGGCTGTGATAAAATTCCTAATTTTATTTAAATTTACAAATCAGCTTTATTGTTAACACTAAAGAGACACAAGAAAAGGAGAATATCTAGCATTTCTAGCTTTGCTAGTAGGAAAATAATCTGTGTCCTGACATTTAATTTTAATCTTGTGTGATATATAACCATGTCTTCTGTGAAATACTTTGACCTATGTGATTATATTTGTTTCAAATGCCAGTGAACGTTCCAGTCAATTAAACTGTATATTTGGGATGTAGAGATCTGTATATTGATTGTTACTGAAAAATTTAAAGCTATATGTGCTGAACTAAGAAGTTTCAAGGGCCAATTAAGTAAACATTTGAATGCTTTTATGATTGCTGAGGTTTTTTCAAGAAAGGGAAGAAAATGTCAACTTCTCAGGAAACATCTAGAAATATTTCCAATACCACATAATAAAACTGGAAATAGGATTAGCAACTTCCATTTTCATTGCACTAAAAGTCATTTAAAACAGTTTGTCATGTATTATTACATTAAACTTGATCATCTCAACAGCCATTAGATAAAAAATAATAATATACTTTATCGACCCATTGGTGTGTGTGTTGATTACTAAGTTCATTACATGTATTACCTCTTGAATACTTAATAAATATATAAGATAGGTACTGTCTTATCCTTAATTGGTGAGATAGACCAGTAGGTATTATTAGTGCACTTTTACAGCTGAAAAGCAGATTCAGAAATGCCAACATTTGTCAAAATTTTATAGCAAGCCACTAATTAAGCAAGATTTTGAATCCTGGTCTTTTAAAACAATTCAGTATTCTATTAGTAATTCTTCTGATTTGTAAAATTTATTCTTCAATAGAGAGTCCTGTGGAAGATAAAGTCAATTCTAATTCAAGAAATAATTTCAATAATACTATTTTAAAACAGCAATTGTAATTCAAACTGCATTTTATTCTTTTGACACAAAATTAAACATTACTTGAGAGACTGTGGTGAGAACACATCCTCCCAGTGGGCAGACATTTGGGCACATGACTTGGCTGCATTGTCAGGGGACTGGAAGAAAAGGAACAATATTTCAAGACCAGACACAGGAGGTTGGAGGAAGAAATTATGTATGGCTGTATAGGGGCGAGCATAGCGTTTAAAGATTTTTGAATCTCGTATCAATTCCTAATGAGGAGACTCAAACCAACCATTTGATAGGACGGCTCATTCAGTCATGATTTACAGCCTCAGCCTCCTCAGCTGGTTCCATGAACCAACAAACCATGGAGGCAGAGATAGAGGCAATGCAAGGTCCCAGTAACATTGACTCCCCTACTCTAAGGTTTATCTAGTCAATAACAAAGCTTAATGTTTATTCTACCAGAAGAGGTAAAAATTATTGCACGCTTAGTAGGGTAGCATCTCTCAGGGGGACAACTGATCTCCTGAGGCAAGTTATTTATATCAAACCTATTACTCTCTGAAGGGTCAGTTATTTTTCCTTAACCAAGTGGATGCACTTTATGGGTAAGGGCTCACCTTCCCTGCCAACACTGCTTTTGACAACACTTTGACCCAGAGACTCACAACTGTCTGACAACATGGAACCTGACACAGTAGCATCTAGAATTAAGAGACAGATTTTGGCAGGGAAGGTGCAAAAATGAGCACATGATCAAGGAACTGACTGATTCTTTCATGAATAACAGAGCATAGAACCTTTTCAACTGATAGAAAGTTAGAACATTGGGACCAGCGTGGGAATAATAATCTGTAATTGTGAGATACTGTTCTTCAAGATACATTATACACATGTAACTGTCATTATATGGTGCTATGATTCCAAGGGCTAGGATCCATAATTCCCAGAATCAAGGGGTGGGAATTTCTCATCATCACTCTCAGTAACATACCTGGTGATCTTCTCATCCCAGCAATTTTAGTCTCTGCATGATTCAGTGTTCTAGTCAACAGGGCCATAGTAACAACCCTTGTGGGTTATTTGTCAAATAAAAGGATTGCTATACTGGATATGATCATCAGCTGTGATTACAGTTAACTCTTGAGCAACACAGGTTTGAACTAAGCAGGTGTAATTTTACATAGATTATTTTTGATAAATATAGTACTGTACTATAAATGTATTTTGCTTATGATTTTCTTGATAACATTTTCTTTTCTCTAGCTTATTTCGTAAGAATACATTATGTAATAAATACAACAAACAAAATATGTGTTAATTGACTGTTTATGTTATCTGGAAGGCTTTGGTCATCAGTAGGCTATTAGTAGGTAAGTTTTGGGGAGTCAAAAGTTAAAAATGGACTTTTCTCTCCACTGGCATTTGGTGCCCCTAACCCCTACATTGTTCAAGGGCTAACTCTAAAAATCCAGCATAGCTGATACTCACAGGGGCTGGATAGATTATTGTTAGAATTCTTTGTATCTATTAGATAATCTCTTGGTGCTTCCAAAACTGCTTAGTAACAGTAAACAAATACAAGAGATAACTGCACCTTGATGTGGTGAAAATGAATCAGAGTTTTTGGTAACTCAGGAATAAAGTTCTGGGTCACCTCACTAAGCAAACCACAAAGAGTAACAGAATTATTAACCGGGGTATGGCAAATTTAGAAGGGGCAGTAGAGAGGATGGCAGTGAATTTTAATTATGACCTCAAGCCTAACTACAACAGCAAGGATTGTATTTTGTGCTACCAGTGTTCAGTTTGTCTTTCCTTTTTTCCTTTTTTTCCCTTTTTCTTTCAAGAATTTTAATTACCAACTTTAAGAATTAATGAGAGTTCAGAAGGGACTTAATTTGGGGCACAAGTAGATCTTGATAGTATAAATGGTGTATTGTTAGATACAATGTTCATATAGCACCCGTATCTCTCTGGCCTAACTTGAAGTTGCCTACAGAGAGTTCTCATATATACTGATACGCTGAAGCATTTTCAGGAAATGAGGACAAGAGACCAAATGTTACAACAAAAGATGTTCCTATTGCTCTTATCACTCAGAAAATTCCAAGAGATTTAGGAGCGGGGAGCTAGGAACTGGCTGGATGAAGTCAAATTACATGTGAGAAGTATATTTTGGTCATCTGAATGATCAAATGTATATTTTTGTAAATCACAGTGTGTTTGCATGTGTGCATGTATATGATTAAATCAGGAAAATATATGAATCTTTGTAGCAAATTCTAGATTTATATTTTATAGACAGTGTCAAGAATTTAGCTAAGCTACTCTATGGTATGGTTGTTTCCACATCCATTTCTTTTGGCCAGGTGGCCTGTGTGGCTCTTGAATTGACACTAACACCCCCTTATAAGCTCATGACCTAGAAAACAGCCTGCCGAGTGACAAGTTATGTAAGTCCCTGATACGACTTCCTAACAGCCCTTATGGCCAGAAGTTTCCCCTTCACCTCCCAAGGCATTCCCCTTGGGACTCCTTTCTTAAGAACCCCGTGGAGCTTACCAAAACACCACTGTTCTTGGTTTGAATTGACCAATCTGGCCTTAGCCTGGAATTCTAAAGCACTCCATCCATGAACCCTAAAAAAACCATGTGCCCCAAGTCCTGCCTCTCTCTTTGCACTTTACCTTGACTTTCCTGTGTGACCTCTCAATGAGTACCATAGACCTTGAGTAATAAACTCCATTTCAATTTTTCTGGCGGTCTGTTGTTGAACCATGCTTGTGTCACCATCTAGCACTCTGTGCTCTACTTAGCAAAAGTTAATTTGACAAAGTCATAACAGACATAACAGAATGAATTTTGTATCTCATTATACTCCCTTAACTAATAATAGGCAAAGAGAAAAAATATGCTGCAAAACAGTAGTAACTTTAAGGAATATTATTAATTTGTATTTTTGCCTTGAGATTTACCTTTATTTATTTCTCTTTTATCACACACGCAGTGATATTTTTCTTGTGCTTTATTGATTATCTATAAATTGCCACAACTGCTTTGGAAAGTAAGAAAATCTAAATAAAAAAGCTTTTTGCCCTCTAAATAGTAATATTTCTTATTTACTCTTCCTGGAATAACTATTACAGAAGGATAAGATTGAAAATTTAAATATGTCATTTATGCAAGAATATTATTAATCCATGGACTTTTCCATATAACTTCTGGGGAATTAACTTATTGAAGTATGAAATGAGTTCATCTTGTAAAATTCATAAATTTATTGAAAACATGGTCTTTATTTTAAAACTGAGCTTACTATAAATTAGTCATTGTAGTTAGTATTCTGTCACAGATAACATAATATTTTTATTTAAGCTTCTGTCAGATTCACTCAAACCATCTTAGAAGTAAATTTAATTCCTGCCAATAGGAAACACAGTGAAATCTATTAACCATGATTCACAAAGGCTGGAAAAGAGGTTTTGGAAGGCATATTTTGCTGATCTCAATTTGTTTCATTTTTATCTTCCTCTGAGTCTCTTACACCTGTATGACTTTTCTAAAGAATTTCCAATATTATAGCTTTAATTATTGTTAGAGGAAGGGGAAGAAATCCTGCGTATGATATGGCCAAATTGAGACACATGTCACTGGGAAATAGAAGATACAGAAAAAAGAGAAGAAAATCAAAGAAAATATCATCTTATTGAAACAATAAAGAGTCTCAAATATTTTTAATAATTTTCAAGGGCCTAATCAGAATTGACTTTTAAAAATACCATTCCCTAAAAGCTTTGATTCTGTAAAGTTTCCTGTGGAATTTGTATTTAAGCGATCAATCCCTAGCTTTAGCATGGCTGAGTTAGAATAGTGCCTGGTACACAGTAAGTGTGCAGTAGGTATTGGTTAAAAGAAGGGAATAGATGTTATCGAAAATAAAATTTGTATTCAAAATGTTTTTCTTTTCTTTTTTTTAAGTTTATTTGTTTATGTATCTGACAGAGAGAGAGAGCACATAGGCAGGGGGAGTGGCAAGCAGAGGGAGAGGGAGAAATAGTCTTCCTGCTGAGCAAGGAGCCTGATGCGGGACTTGATCCCAGGACCCTGGGATCATGAGCTAAGCAGAAGGCAAACACTTAACCACCTGAGCCACTCAGGTACCCCTCAAAATGTTTTTCTATGAAATTTTCAAATCGTTTCCATAAGGAGCATTTTATACGGAAGAATATTTGGGTAAAAAGTTTTATTTACTACCACCTAACACTAGGTAAATAAGAAGGAATTTGTCAGCCTTTTGCTTTATTTACAATAACTGAAACGTTTTTAGGCGATAAGGATTTTAAAAGGGAAAAGCAAAAGTTAACAACACTATCATTCCATTCCTTAAGAGCTTTCAATATAAGTAGCATTCAGGGATGGGGAGTCAGAAAGGAAGGAGACAAGTGAAGGATCAATGCTGTTTCATGCTATGTGGAGTGGTGTTTAGGAATACAACTCTTTTACTAAGGCAAAAAGAAGTTCCCAGGCCCACTAGGCTATGAATGTCAGGAAATAGCAATAAAACAAAAACAAACAAACAAACAAAAAAACCAGGATAGAGTGAGCCACAATGGTTGAAGATAAGGGATCATTAGGCATTCAGCCTTAAGCATGTTTAAACTCTCTATTATAAAATTTATAGTGATTAAAACATGGATATTTGCCTTTGTTGGCAAAAGTGATCCCCATAGAACAAGGAATCACTTGTCATTCTATATAAACTAGTTAGTTCTCAAAAAAGAAAAAAAATCCTCCTCTGGCCCATCTAACGTAACCAGCACTTCTTAGTTTGACTCTAGTACCTCTCCTACCAAATAACACATTGTATGCTGCCTAGATGACAATATTTATTCTGTCCAAATATAGATACTTTATAATTTTCCAGGTAAAGCAAGAGTCTAGGATGTTATGGTGCAATTTTATAAACAGTTCCCTCAATTTCTAAACTCAATGGTGATGTTTTGGACACTCCACACTGGTAATTTTTTTTTTTCCAATTTCTCTTTGCTCCAGTATTTTCTTTTCAGGAAATATTTTTCTTCTTATTAATTTCATTTATCAAGGAATAAAAGATACTGGATATTTATTACATTCCACTCCATTTTTTTTTAACAAAACCTACTTCTTTAAAAAGCAGATCCCGTAGGCAACTATAACACTGTAACTTTTAGAATGCAGAAAGCAACCTTGTTTTTACTACATCTTCCCCATATCCTTTAATACTTTAAATTCTGAGGATAGACTTCTTCCATGAAAGACAGAGGTTGAAATGTAAAGTCCACTGGGATAAAAGAAACAACTTTAGGTATCCTTACATTCCCCAAAATGTGATTAAAGTATGTTTCATCACAATTATTTAATATTTATTAAAAATTAATCTACCTTAGGGGTGCCTGGGTGGCTCAGTTGGTTAAGCATCTGACTCTTGATTTCAGCTCTGGTCATGATCTCAGGGTTGTGAGTTGGGCTCTGTGCTGGGGGCGGAGCCTGCTTGAGATTCTCTCTCTCCCTATCCCTTTGCCCTCCCTGCCCAATTAATCTACCTTAAATTTTTTTTAAGATCTTATTTATTTATTTGACAGAGAAAGAGAGAGAGACAGCCAGTGAGAGAGGAGAGAGGGAACACAAGCAGGGGGAGTGGGAGAGGAAGAAGCAGGCTCCCAGCAGAGAAGCCCGATGTGGGGCCCGATCCCAGAACACCGGGATCACGCCCTGAGCCAAAGGCAGACGCTTAACGACTGAGTCACCCAGGCGCCCCAATCTACCTTAAATTTTAAGAGTACTTTGCATCCATTCTTTATTTGTCCAAGTTTCCTTCCACTTCAAAAGTTGTGAGTTGCAAAAATGTGTTTGCTGGCTTCTTCTCTATGCAACCTCTTAATTTTGGAAAACCTCAGGGCTCAGTCCTAAATCTTTTACTCTTCTTTCTTATATTTTCACTTCCATGAGATTTCATCTGGACACATTGCTTTAAAACATACATATTTGCAAAAGATTTCCAAGTTTATATTTCTAGCCCTGATTTGTATACTGAACATCATTTTGATATAACCAACAACCCACTGGAAATCTCAACAATGGTACATATCACCATTTTTGGGGAATTGGAAACATGGTTTCATTTATCCCCAGAATTTAAAATTATACTTCAAATAGTATTTCAAGCTCAGTGTCTCTGAAATGGCAGTCCTACCTCAGTGCTATGAATCTGCTGGGTGTGGTGAATAAATACCAACATAAATTAAAATAAAAACAAAAACAAAAGACCAAAGTTATCTAAATGTCACCTAAATTACTTTCTAAAGCTCTTTCAAAAAACACTTAAGTGTGGGGTTTTGTATTCATGTTATAGGACCAGGGCATTGGCTGCATCCTGCTAGAGTCAACCATAACTGGGGATTGAAGGGTGACCCAGGGCTGCTTGTCAGCTCTGTTAAGTCACAGAACAGACCCCCTCCCCCCCAAGAAGACCAAGTCTGAAGCAGAAGCTGCTGCTGTGCTAAACCTGGCCAGGGAATCTCTTTCCATCAAACCCTAACAGGGTGTGAGCCAGAGGCCTGCACTGCTGTGCTCGTTGGGATGGGTACATGGGCAGGAGTGTGTGTAAGAGGTGATCATGGGCAGGCACGTGTGTGCAGGCATCTCCTCATGCGTGTGTGGGTGTGGGTGGGGCACATGGCATCCTGCAGTGTTTCCAGTCCTGCCATGCCTGTCCCTCCTACCACTGCCATTCTTAGTGCAACTTTGATGGGAAACAGTGCCCCAGTAGCACTGTCCTTCCCAACTGACAGTGTTTAAGTGTTGTGTACAAAACGTTAGTTGATGACCCCCCTCAGGGGCATATCTGACACATACGACTGAATATCATAGATAGACACCAGTTAAAATGGTGACATGCTGATGTCCACAGGGGAAGTTTCCTTGAATGGATTTAATGTCAGCAGGACCATTTATACCCAAATTTCCAAAATGTCCTGTAGAATGTTGAACTCTACAGAATGCAGAGTTGGGTTAGTAAAGGTGATATCCTGATGCACAACCTTAGCTGATGCTTCAGAGGCCAAATTGTTACCACTAAGGACTTTGCAAAGAAGCTCTACCATGTCTTTCTCTGTTGGACATAGTCTCAAAATAACCTTTCTTTCTAAACCATTAGTAAACTCATTGGATTCTTTTCCAAAAAAAATTTTTTGTAAGCCTGGAATCTTCCCCATATTCTATTTCATAACTTCCTGTACTAATACATCAGCAGGATCTTGATATCAACTGTGAACTTCTTATTCCCCTTTCTTTTCTTCTATCGACACCTGGAAGAAGGTGCCTGCATGCCCAGGTAATGGAAGCTTTCTCAGAGGCATGGAGCAGCTCATGTCTAACATTTTTGAACCTTGCTTTTCAGTTGAGGCTGCTGATGGGATTGGTATCCCTGGGCCTTCAAAGTTCTGGAGGATAGAAATTCAAGACCAAGGTGTCAGGGGGCTTTATTTCTCTTGAAGAGTCTCTCCTTGGCTTGCAGATGGTCACCTTCTTGCTGTGTTCTCACATGGCCTTTCCTCTGTGTATAACTTGTCTTGTTTTGTTCTTTGCTTTTCTATTTCAATTACAAAGGCAAGTTTCCAGCCCAAACACAGAAATAAGTCATAGAAAAATAAGAAAGGAAAAATCTGTAGTTGTATAATAAAACCCTGGGAGTTTAGGCTCAGTGTGTATGTTGTAGAGGATGGAGGACAGACAGATGACTGGCCATCAAAGATAAGGTAGGGTTATTGGAGATACTGAAGTTGTCCTTACTAATGAAAGAACGCAATGATCTTGTTGTTTTCATAATGTCTATAAACATTCTAAAAAGTAAATTATATATATATATATATTTATATAAATAATATTTAAATTTAAAGTTTTTGTAATGCTTCCAAATTTTTCGAGTTTGGAGCATAATGAACTCAAAAAAAGGTGACTAAAAATGGACAACATGTTGCCTTTTAAATCATCACTATTCTTTTTGTTCATATGTTTTTGAATTAAGGAAATGAATAAAAATAATGCTATATAAAGAAATCTAGACCATGAAGAACTAGAATCAAAAGAATCATGGCTCCATATTCCATTAACACGTTTCCTGGCTTTCCATAAGAACCTTGTAACCTGTTGAAACATATCATAAAACAAAATCAAAGGAATATATAGATTGTTAATATCAGTTCCTTAAGGTAACGACTACATTCAACTTCTCTATAAATAAGAGATTACTGGGCTGGGGGATTTTGAGTTTTATCTACCAGGTAAACAAAATTCTGGAGTACTTGGAATCTCCTTATATAGCACTGAGCCAGAATGGATCAAATTGATTTTTGTGGGTTTTTTTGGTCAAGTTTGTACGAAATTGATATATGTTGCAAAATTATGTCAAAATAATTAAAGTCAGTCTATTGGCTTTAAACAAGCTATAAATTTTAAAGGAATGTTCTTTAGGTTTATCTGAATTAATATATTTTTCCTTAGCAATAAACTATATTTTTAGCTAGTATGATATTATGAATTTATAAATTAATATATTACTAACATATCAATAATTGTTTAGCCAGTAGTTTATTTTTTTTAAGATTTTATTTATTTGTCAGAGAGAGAGAGTGGGAGAAAGAGCTAGAGCAGCAGACAGAGGGAGGTGCAGTCTCCCTGCTGAACAAGGAGCCCAATGTGGGACTTGATCCCAGGACCATGGGATCATGACCTGAGCTGAAAGGAGACATTTAACCAACTGAGCCACCCAGGCATCCCTTGACCAATAGTTCAAAAGGGAAAGGATAATTTTCTGAAATGTAACACTATAAAATACCTAAGAAAATATATACGTGTTATCAAATTTCTTCATTTGGCATTTTCTTGGGTTATTGTGAGTTTAACAGTTTGTGGTTTTTCCCTATTATTTTCCAATGATCTTTCTTACTCTTTTCTTGAACCTCACAGGAGACTCCTGTTTTACGACATTGTATAATGAACTTAATTTCAGATAGTTACAATGTCCCTAGTATGTGGTAGATAGAATTATTTTGCAATATTAAAAATAATACCCAAGAGATATTCCAGGTAATCAAATTATTTAAAATATACTTATACTAGTTTAATTTTAGCATTTCATAACAGATGCAGAAATCAAAGAAAATCTTATTTGTACATTATGTATATTTTAATCTCGAAGTTGTAAATAAAAGAACAGGGAATTAATTGTCATGATAATCAATTTTGTAACAATTCTCTCATTTCAAAAGAGATTGTAATAGTAAATAAGCAGATTGAAATGTAAAAGAAAATGTATTTTTTCATTAAACGTAAGTAAAGTTAAAGTAATAAAAAAGTTGTACCTTAATGTGATAAATGCTAAACATCATCTAGGAAGATAAGTCTGGAGATAAATTGTATATTCTAAGTTTTGATCAAGATGGGGCGCCTGGATGGCTCAGCTGTCTGCCTTCAGCTCAGGTCATGATCTGAGGGGCCTGGGACCGAGCCCTGCATCAGGCTCCCTGCTCAGCGGGAAGCCTGCTTCTCCCTCCCACACTCCCCTGGCTTGTGTTCCCTCTCTTGCTGTCTCTCTCTGTCAAATAAATAATAAATAAAATCTTAAAAAAAAAAAAAGAATCTGCTAACTGACTTAGAAATACCCAGCACCATGCCTAAAGAAATAGAAAAATATATTTTTTAAAAACCCTACCATACTTGTAATTCTTATCTTTTAAAACGTATTAAGGAGAAACTAGGCAAATTGGAAAGTATGGTCTATGCATAAAATTAAATATTCTAATCTAATTTGGTGTGCTTTCCTAAAGAAATCTATAAAATGTTAAATATATCATTAAAATAATTGAAATCACACTTACTGATACTGACCAAACGCTAAGAACTTAACTCCTGCAAAAGTAGCAGTATGTATCATTTGAAACATTTTTAAAAACACCTCCCTAATATTCCTAATTACAGAAAGTTGATAAGGAAACAAAGGCCAATTAAATAAATCAATTAAATTACAACAAATTTGACTCGATGGGATTTAAGTTGAAGTTTCAAAATGAATACTATCCCTTTGGCATTATATGAGAAAATTTCAGACATTTAAATGGCCATTGAATAAGGTTAGTGCAACTATAATCAACTTTATTTCTTTCCGGCTAGGTATCCTGACCAAAAAAATATTTTTGCTTTTAATTTTTTAGAAAGCTTAGAAATCATATAGTCATATATATGATCACTAAACATTTGATGAGGGAATATGGATCATTAGATTATTCTCTAAATAAATAAAATTAATATATTACTTTGTCATTCTTTCTTTTTCTTTTTTTTTAAAGATTTTATTTATTTATTTGACAGAGCGAGAGACAGCCAATGAGAGAGGGAACACAAGCAGGGAGAGTGGGAGAGGAAGAAGCAGGATCCCAGCGGAGGAGCCTGATGTGGGGCTCGATCCCAGAACGCCAGGATCACGCCCTGAGCCAAAGGCAGACGCTTAACGACTGAGCCACCCAGGTGCCCCTCTCTGTTTTCTTATAACTTCAAAAGACAGTTAAAATACACAACACAGAGGAGAGGAAATAAAAGAGTATTATGCAAAGAATTATGTAACAACATTTGATTAAGCCATATTATTATAAAATTCATGAATGCATATTCATTTAGACCCAACAGAAATGGCTAAAGTCAGTTTAAATTAAGTGTTATCACTTAATAGCTATTAAGTGATACTGGGAAATAGTGTTACTGTAATAAAAAGGGTCATAAAACAAACTGTACATTAAGAAATTTAACTTGAGCAAATTAGATACAACTGAAATGTAGAAATAGTAACTCTATTTTATTACTATTTCATACGAAAAATATGAACTGCCAGTGTTATTGATATGTTTGGGAGAATATTAATCTTCCTAGTGCAAAGGAACACAATATGACTCAAAGGACACTGGAAAATCATATTTTTGAGAGTTAAATTTCATTGGATAATAAAAGGCTTTGAATAACACCCCTTAGTAAGGCAAAAAGGAAACAAAAAATCATTTCAAAGGTGACTTGAAATACTCCATTAAAAGCTTGAAAAATAGAAAGACAACTATCATATGGTTTCACTTATATGTGGAACATAAGGAATAGTATGGAAGACATTAGGAGAAGGAAGGGAAAAATGAAGGGGGGAAATCAGAGGGGGAGATGAACCATGAGAGACTATGGACTATGCGAAACAAACACAGGGTTTCAGAGGGAATGGGTTAGCCTGGTGATGGGTATTAAGGAGGGCACGTATTGCATGGAGCACTGGGTGTTACACACAAACAATGGATCATGGAACATTACATCAAAAACTAATCATGTGTTGTATGGTGACTAATATAACATAATAAAATAAAATAAAATAATTTAAAAAAATTAAAAAATAAATAAAAGTGCGTGTGTAATGAGAAAAAAAAAGCTTGAAAAATAATTTCTGCATATGAGTGATTCATACATTGAAATAGTATGGGAAACGGGTAGGTGTGTTTTTTAGAGAATAGGGCAGTAACGTAAATCTGACTTGGGTGAGGTTAGCAAATTCAGGATAATTAAAGACTAATAGTAAATAATGTGTGCATTTCTGTCACAACTACCATTTATTAATTCCTCAAATACTTGAGTATCTACTGTGGTGTCTAAATGGGTGTCTCTTGATCTGGTGGGGTGGGGGGCACCACTGATCAGGCGGAAGCTGGTGGCACAGAGGTGAAAGAATTCCCCTGAAGCAGAACAAAGGAGACAGAAGTATTGTCTGTATTCAGCCAGGTGGTTGCTGGGGCCCTTTCTACATTCCATTGCTCAAGCCTGTTTGCCTAAAAGCAGCCTCTACATCTGCTTTGTTCCAGAAATGTATAATGTGTTGGAGATACAATGAAGAAACAGCAATCCCCTTGCCCCAGATTTGCTTACAGAAAAGAGAAATACAATATACTGATTGATATTGTACTGACATTGGGAAATGTTTTGGTGAAATAGCTACCTGTAAATATTATACTTGAATAGCTCTCTTGGGTAGTTAAATGATAATAATTAATAAGGCTAAAAATACAGAATTTTCTATGTATCATGGGGGCCATTTGCAGTGTAGGCTTTTCTAGAAACGTAAATGACTTGGAAACTGTAGTTACTCTATATCCCATTAAAAGAAGTATTTGTACATCCTTAAAAAAAAATGCTAGCTCTCCAATGGTGCAGGAGTGAGAAGATACTTCAAATAATAACAACAATAACAATAACTCAATCATTAAAGATTCTTTAGAAGGGTCATTCTTAAACTATTTGATCTTAGGAACTCCTTACAATCTTAGAAAGTATTGAGGGTCCAAAGAATTTTTTTTAAGATTTGTGTATTTATTTGAGAAAGAGAGAGCACCTGCACACTGGTGGGGGTTGGGGCAGAGGGAGAGAATCTTAAGCAGAATTACCACTGAGCCTGGAGCCCTATGCAAGTCTCCATCTCATGACTCATGAGATCACAGCCTGAGCCAAAACCAAGAGTTGGACATTTAACCGACTGAGCCACGCAGGTAGCTTGAGTGTCCAAAGAATTTTTATTCATATGTTAGATCGATTAAAGTTCATATTAGAAGTTAACTCTGAAAAAATTATCATTTCCCTTAAAATAATAATAACCCATTGTATAAATAACATAGTTTATTAAAATAATTATACTTTCCAAAACAAAAAAATAGTGAAAAGAGTGGCATTGTTTTTCATTTTAGCAAATTTCTTAAATAAAATGTCCTAAATTTCCAGCTGGCTTAAAGAAAGCAGCAGAATTTTTATATCTTGCATTCAGTCTGTGCTAATTGCACTCAGCCCTTAGCCTTTTGAAAAATCCACAGTTCACACATGAGGAAATGTGAGTGAAAAAGAGTTATCGTGACACTAGTTTTGACCTCTGAAGTCCCTGAAAGTTTCTCTAGAATTCAATTTCAGAGTCATTAGTATATAATATCCCATAATAATACTATGAAAGGGAACATTGACTCTCAGTAGATTGGTTAACTATATTGTGGCCTTGATAGAGACAGAAAAGAAGACTATATTTAGAACTAGTCAATACCAGTGGATATCTTTGACTACCTCATGCTACTTGTCACTATAATCCCAGAATTCCATGCTTAATATTGACAAGTATTTCCTTTATGGTCTGAAGCAAGAGCATTATTCATTACCTCATCCAGAATCCTCTTCAGGAAACTTCCCTACACTGATGGACATGGTTAAATATAATTTGATTCCCACACTATAGCTTATTTGCTTCTTATAGAGGTAATTACGATTATAATGACAGGATTTGAGGCTTAGCAAAATGACCAACTGAACTATAAATCTTACAGCTCTTAGTATATAGTAAGTAAGGATTTCGCAAAAAGCATTCTCTAACATATACTCTCCAAAAAGCAATTTTGCAGTAAACCTCCCACAGCACCATTTACTTATTAATTAAAAATGAAATAAATCATTCTTAAAACTCTTGACTCATTTTCATGGAACTGTTTGTAAAAATTATGAGGCATATTGGTATATAATATAGTTATTTATCATTTAGTTATTTTTCAACCATGCTAATTAATGATTAGGTTTCTTAATAAATTTTGAGTGGATATTGTTTCAGCATTATTTGTTTTTATTTTTATTTTATATGCCTACTAGGTTCTACCAGTATAAGTTAACTTCATTAAGTATATCATTAAACTAGCAAAAGCTCAATCTGTTGACCAAGGCTAAAAACTCAAGAATGAAGCAGGATTTGCTACTATACCAACTGTAATAAATTAAAATATTTAGCTAACCAAGTACAATTGCTGTTTACATTTTGATAAAAGTATTTTGCAATCATGTGAATCAGAAAGATATTTGACATCTCTGGACTGGTAGAAGTTGAATATTTGAGACAAATTATTCTTAGAAACAATAATATGAATAAAAACTTAATATATGGGGACAATTAAGCCTATTTTAAATAATTTCATTAATAATATAAAATCACTTCTGTTCATTTCTTTCCTACTACATCATTAAATATTATTGAGTTAGGTCCTGACATTTTATTCAGAATTATGTTTCTGGCATTTAAGTATTCAGCTCTAAATGTTAAGGATGTCAATTATATAAGCATCCATCTTTTTCACTATGGTCTCCCATCAAACATTAATAGTAGAAGCGTTAATTCATTTCAAGTAGTCTCAAATATCTGCCCTGAAGAGAGTCTGCACTCTACAAGTGCTCTGACAACCTCTAGTAAGTAATTACTCTTAAAAATATCTCAGTAAATTCAACTCACTCCTAGAGGCATTTTAAATTATATGTCGTTAAAATGTAATGATTTCTCAAATGACAAGGTCATGCCAAAAAAGAAAACTACACTCTATTTTTATGAGACATACCCACTCCAATAAAAATATTACAACTTACACTTCAAATCAGGAAAGATAAGTCATGCTACGTTGAAAGACACGTAGTAATCAAGGTAAATTGTTATAAACACAAACGATAAATCAATACTGTGAGAATATCACTCTATATGAGAAAATGGTCCATTTGTGTGAAGAGTAGGATACTGCACAATTTTTATAATTTGAGACAAAAATGTATTCACAAAACAGGATGTTAAACTGTCTCTACTTAACATTCCCTCCTGACACTTTAACTCCTTCCTTCTTCTTTTTGGATGAAATTTTCCAAAGTGAATAAGGAAAGGGTTAAGGTGTAATCAGGGAGAGATAGGAGGCTCCTGACTCCCATGAGGAGGCTGGTGCAGGGGGCTATGTGACCAGGCTCACAGAAATCCCAAATGTGGAGAAATGCTGAGGTTTACAAACCCAGTGATAAGGGAACAAACCAGACCACCTGCCCCCGGATGTGAAGGAGTATATTTTTTTGGCAGCTACATTGTATTCACAGAAAATGACCAGACCTCAAAGAAATAAGCTATTAAGGATATTATTTATCAATAGATCTTGCTCAAACCAAGCTGGCACAAGAATTTCAAGGCCACAAGCTTCTGGTCAGTCCTCAGTAAAAGACTGCCAGTAAAAGACCACAGTGGCAACCCGTTCAGGGCCCCTCTCACTGTAGAGAGCTTTTTTCTTTCCTTTCTGCTCTCACCTTCACTTGATAAACTTTCACTTTGCTTCACCCTTTTTGTGTCTGCGAGATTCATTCGACTCTGTGAGACAAGAACCCTGTAGTCCTGCAACAAATGTATGAAAACTGGAAATTACATGAAATTTCACCTTCATGTTTAAATGAGTATAAAAATGAAGTGATGGCAGAGCGCCTGGGTGACTCAGTTGGTTAAGCGTCTGCCTTCGGCTCAGGTCATGATTCCAGGAGCCTGCTTCTCCCTTTCCCTCTGCCTACCCCTGCTCGTACTCTCTCTCTCTCTGTCAAATAAATAAATAACATCTTCAGAAAAAAAAAAGAAGAGATGCCTTACAAGGCAAACTGGTCATCTATTATACACTTTTACCACTCATGGCACAAGAATAAATATACAATGATCTGGAAAAAATATAAATACAAAACCCAAAAAGAGTTATAGGAAAAAGTAACCTAATTTTATTCTTACCGTATAGAATAGAAACATTTTTCTTAATAAAACTACTTTGATAATCCGACAATAATTATGGATGAAATTTTCTACATTGTGACAGTCTGGATATTGATGAAATAGAATCTATTTTATCATCTCCCTCAATTTAGTCCACTAAGAAAACTAAATGTAATCGTGTCCATAGAAGCTACAACTTATAATAATGATTTACTTATATAAGAAGTTGACTTTGGATTTATATACATGTAATAGTAAAAGAAGATATTCAGCTTCTGATCTATAGTATATATGAAGAAAAAATATATACAAAATTATTTTTAATACAGATGACTTTTAAAAAATGTTTATATACTATCAAGTGTTGCTTGAGTAAACCGCTTCTAGTATCTCTTTTGCAATTAAATATTCTTAATAAATATGAAATAAAGAAAAAAAGGTCTCACACAAACGCTCCCAGAAAAAAAATAAATAAATAAAAGGGAAAATTTCTGAAGACATTTGAACAAATGACTCTGATAGCAAAACATAAAAGGGACATCAAAAGAAAAGAAAATTATGGATCAATCTTGTTCATGAACCTAGATGAAAAATTTTAAAGAAAATATTACGAATCAAATACAACAAATCTAAACACCAATCAAATAGAAGATACTCTAGGAGTTGAATTCTTTTTCCCTAATATTCAAGATAATCTGTTACTACATAATAAGAAATGAAAAAAAAGATCATTTTTAAACCACACTAGAAAGCATTTCATAAAACAAAATACCAAGTTGTAATAACATAATATTAAAAAGTAGAATAGAAAAAAAACTTTTATTTAGCATAGAATATTACCAAAAAGCCTAAATCAGATATCCTACCCATAATGAGTTCTTCACATATTTCTACCTAAAATCAGAAAAAGATAAGGAAGACCACTATAACCACTTCCATCAGGCAATGTATTGGTGACAATAAAAAATACGGTAAGAAAATTATAAGAAATAGTATTCATAGACAAGAAATAAATGAATTACCAGTCACTGATAACACGATCGTGAATGGAAAAAATCTGAAATTATGTAGAAAAAACAGTTAACAATCAATAAGTAAATCTAAAAGATTACAGATATCATATCAATATGAATACATCTACTTAATTTCTATATATTGACAATAAAAAATTGGAAAATGAAATAAAATATGCTTTACAGGAACTTTAAAAAAAAAAATCAAATTCCTAAGAACACATACAACAACGGATGTGCAAAGCTTTAATAATGAAAAGCACAAAATATCGCTTAGGAAAATGAAAATGTTCTAAACAAATATCAATACAGGATTTATTTGTGTGTTTGTAAATTCATAACCGAATTCCAAATTTTGTATGAAAAGAAAGACAACACTGGAAACTTGCACTGCCAGATATCAATGCATGTTATAAAATTCTAGCAATTAAGGTAATATAATTTTGTCTGAAAATAGACTGATCAACCAAAGGAATAGCATTTGGTGTCCAGGCAGATATCCATTATGTGTATGTTACCTGACTTGTGATAAATGTGACACAAACTCTGAAAATGAAAAAGGATGTTTTTTATGAAAAATGACCCTGGATAATGGAATGTCCAGAAGAAAAATCTTAGCAGTAGTACTAACAGAATCACTTTTAGATATTCTATAGATCTAAGTATGAAAGGCAAATCAATAAAAATCCTAGAAGAAAACATAGGAGATTATTTTTTTATCCTTAGCTAGACAAATATTTCTTAAAGACATAGAGGTGGAGAATGATAAATGTGGTTATACTAAAATTAAGAAAATGTGTTTATCAAAAAACATTATTAGGAGAATGAAAAGACCAAACTCAGAGTGGCTGAATAAATTTTCAATATGTACATCCAACAAAAATCCGTATCTAGAATACAAAAAGCAAAAGAGACAATAGGAAAAAACAGTCACCTTACAAAGTTTACTCAATTATCCAATAAACATGAAATAGTACTCAATATAATCACTCATCAGGAAAATGCAAGTTATAATCAAGATGTAATGCTATTATACACTGTGAGAATGACTAAAATTAAAAAAAAATCAAATGTTGTCTAGAATGTGGAGCAAAGAAATTCTTAGGCACCATTTTGGTGAAAATTTTTATGACTAGTTCAAAAATATTAGTTGCTAGCCTCTATTGGGCATCTATTGAGCTTATACACACATATATTATGTAACCAGAACTTGCATTCCTTGTTATAATACCGGAGGTTTTTCTTTTTCTTATGGATGTTTGCCATGATATACGAACAAAAAAATATGAATAGCAATTTTCCTTGTAGGAAGCACAAACAGGAAACAATTAAAATGTTTATATATTAGAATGGTTAAATACATGTAGTATATTCATATGATAACCTTAATATGACAATGAGAATGAACAAACTATATAAACATGTAATAACATGGATGAAACCCAACATATACTATGAGAAAATTGGGAACTAGATGCCGAGAATGGCCAGCAATCCCTGTACCCGCGGATGAAAGATGACTCCAGACTTTGCTGTGAAAGAGAGGAGAAGGCAAGGGGGTCAACGCTCAGAGACGAAGACCCTTTGCTCTTCTTTGTTCCTGCTTTTATTGGTCCTTCGGGGCAATCACAAATCCTTATCCCTGTTTCTCAAGCCCATGATGTGTGACAAGGGGTCTTACTGGAACTGGACGGATCTGTTTACCGCAAGACACAATATGCTGATTTGGGCGTGTTCTATAACATACCCTAAGGGACACTGCCTACGTCTCTTAGATCGCAGGGCAGCTGTTCGGGTTAGGAAAGCTTCCCGAAGGCAACTCCCCAAGGCATTCCAATGCCAGAGTGGTCACGTAGGAGGCCTACGCCCTTCTCTGAAAACTTCCCTGCCCTCAGCGGCCTCTCTGTTACATTTTAGCGAACCAGGTATTATGGCTGATTTCATGCTCTACATTAACCCCAGCAACTAGATACATTAAGTAAAAACAATACGCTTTTTTTTTTTTTAATGTAAAGTTCGAAAGACAAGTAAAATGAAATTGTGTGTTAAGTCAGTGTAGTGACTACCCTTTTGGAGTACGGGGTGCCTAGAAGGGGTACTGAGAGTACTTCTGGAATGGTGCTGTAGTTCTTGATTTGGCGCTGGTTATGTGGGCACGTGCAATTAATTTGTGCTCTTGTGATTTATGCATTTCTTTATAAAGTGTCTCTGAGCAAGCTCGTAATTATAATATGGAATATATATAGATTGGGAAAGAAAAAATTTAATAAGTTAATGTACACTCATTAAGTTGAGAAAAGTGATAAAAATGGGTCTAACCAGAAATGAATTTATCTTGCTTTGCAAGTGTTTGATGGTAGAATTGAACATCCTTCTAGCAAGAACTACAAAACTGTTCTCATGTTAGAGTTTGTGTGTAAAATGTGTATTTTCTTTATATTATTATTTTAATGATAGTAAGATTTTTCTAGAGACCACTAGTGATTCTTCAGAAATGATACTTAAACAGAGGCATGGCAACAGATGAATCTGGATAAGAAATTATTTTGTACTTATTTTATTTATCACTTGAACCAGTGTGGAGTGCAAAATGTCTCAAACTCAATCCTAAACTAGACAACCATTTTGCCTCTGAAGCACTTACTGTAGATGTGCTCTTAGTGTGATATTACATTGAGCTAATATCTCAAATCTAGGAAAGCTGACATGAGAGCCATCAGGAACATTTAATTTTTTTTTTAGATTATGTGTTTATTAGCTAATTATCATATTAAGAAATGTAGATGTGTTTGTTAATAAACACTGTTCATAAAGGACACGATGAGAAATTATTTCAAAGCAATATGAAAATTATTTTAGATAGTTAAATTAAAAGTTAATGTTATAGGTTATCTATTATTTAATATACATTTTTAATTATTATTCAATATATAGATAATCTTTATAAAGCTAATGTTAATTCCTATTTTTATTCTTTACCAGTTAATGCATTTATTATGCTGAAGCTATTGAATTTTATGCTATTATTAGTTTTTCTTTTTTTTTTATTGTGGTAAAGTAACATAGCATACTTTACCATTTTAAGAAGTGAAAACAGGGACTCAGATATTTGTATGTGTTCAGCAGCATTATTCAAAACAGCCAAAAGGTGGAAGCAATGTAAGTGTCCAATGATGATTGAATGAACCATAACAAAAAAATGTAGAATATGTATACAATGGAATATTCCATTTTAAAAAGGAAGGACATTTGGACACTTTCTACAACATGAATCAATCTGGAAGACATTATGTTACTTTCTGAGACACCGAAAGCAAACAACTTCATAAAAGAACAATTATTGTATGATTCCATTTATATGAGGTTCCTACAGCAGTCAAATTCAAAGAGACAGAAATTAGAATGGTGGGTGCCATTAACACCCACCCAATAATTAAAAAAATTATTTTTAACTATTTTTAAAAATCTTCTAACTAACTTAAAATAGTAAAAATGGTAAATTTTATAATATGTATGTTTTACCACAATAAAAAAGAAAAAAATTAACATAATTATTTTTAAGTGTTCAGTTATGGGGCATTAAGTACATTTACTTTGTTTCGTGACTATCACCACCACTAATCTGCAAGACGTTTTCATTTTCCCAAAATAAACTCTGTAACTATTAAAAAATAACTTCCCATTCCCCCACTACTCCAGTCCCTGGCAATCACCTATAAGATATTATTGATACTTATTTTATTCTATTATCTATATCTATATCTATATCTATTTATCATATTGTATAATCTATGGTCCATCTTTCTATCATGTACTTATCTATCTACCCAACACCTATTTATCTCTGCTCAATAACATAAAACATTATTACACTGTGAATATTTAAATATTCTTTCGTTTTCATTCCTTACTTTCTTACTGCCTCTTTTCCATCTAAATAATTTTCCTTTGGTCACAAGAAAACCCTTTAGTATACTCTTTAGTGCTGACCTGTTGGTACCTAATTCTGTCCGTTTCGACTTTTGTGATTCTTTTTACTGGCATACCATTATTTCACCTTCATTCTTACAATATATTTTGTTGCCTATTAAATTTTGGGTAGGTTGTTGTTTAACTTTAGTACTTTGAAGATAAAATGAAATTGCATTGGCTTCCATTATTTGTGTTAAAAAGTTAGCCATTAGAAGTGCCTGGATGGCTCCATCAGTTAAGCGTCTGCCTTTGGCTCAGGTCACGATCCCAGGGTCCTGGGATCAAGCCCTGCTTTGAGCCCTGCATGGGGAATCCCTGCTCAGTGGGGAGTCTGCTTCTCCCTCAACCTCTGCCCCTTCCCCCTACCCCCACCCTTACTCATGTTCTCTTTCTCTCTCTGTCTCAAATAAATAAATAAAATCTTTAAAAAAAAAGTTAGCCATTAGTTTAGTTAAGACTCCTCAAAGGTTGATCTATTTCTGTCTTTTGCTTTTACTTATTTTACTATGATATGCCTAGATGAGAATTTTATTTTTTAAATTTTTCATTCTGTGTTTTATTTGTTCATATTCTTAATTTCTGCATGATGTGTTCTATTTCTTTTCAGAAATTTAAGCCACTATTTTTTCAAATGTTTGTTCCTCCCCATTCTCTTAACCCTATCATTCTGGAACTCCAATTGCACATGTTAGATCTTCTCCTTTCTCTTCAATATTTCCATCTTTATAGCTTTCATGTTTTAATACATGTAGTTTCTCTGGGTTATTTTCCTGTTCATGAATTCATTTTTCAGCTATGTCTAAACTGTTAAACCATATGTTGAGTTATTAATTGTAATCAATTATTGTATTTTTCATTTTTACATTTGTTTTATAATCGACATAAATATTTTATAGAGTCCTCTGCTAATTAACACGTATTTAATATTCTTAAACATAGTAAATATATCTGTGATAAAATATGTTTGTTAATATCAGTATATAAAGGTCTTATTGGTCTATTGTCTTTTTTATTGTTGGTTATTTTTACATATCTCATATCCTAATATACGTATTTTTTTCATACTTAAATATTTTCTATTGTTTGTAGAACTATCTGGAGTCTATGGATGATGCTATCTTCCTTTGTCAAGTTTGGGAAATGTAAAGTCTGGAATCATGTTAATCCTTTCTGTGGTACTAAGTTGATTCAAAGCTATAAATGTAGTCTCCTTTCATTTAACCGTTACTCCTAGAGTACAACTTTTCAAGGTTCCAATCCAAAATCTAAGTCATTTGCCAGCTCATGTCCTCAAACTCTCGTGGTTCCTAGATTCCAATGTCCTACCCATTTTCAGCCTCTTGGCACTTCATCCAGAAAGAGCAAATGCTCCCTGAGAAAAACAGTCTCAAAACTGGATTTCATCACTGGTTGTCATCCCTGGATTCTGCCTTCTCTTGAACCTTGATCAGTGATTATTTAATAGGCAGTAAAATAATATCTATATGGTTATCTAATGTCTTCAGTGTGTTGCATGTATGTGTGTATGTGCCTGCACTGTGACAAACACACAGCATCATGTGACATTTTATAACACTTCCATCAAAATAACATGGTAGATAAACAAAGATCATCTTAAAGAGAAATCTAACAAATATGCCAATATATAATGTCCATGGAAAGCGATCCCATGAAAATAATGAAAAAAAGTATTTCCCTAAAGTAAAACTCAAACTAGGATCTAGGTAAAATATCATTGTGACATGAGTTATAACAATTTTGACCAATAAACCAAGTATGCTTTAAAAGAGGGAAATTTATTTGTTCATGTGTGTCAGATCTCTAGCTTAAATAACAGAAACTATGCAATGTCATCCTTTATAAATTTAGAAGTAGAGAAAGTTGAATAAAGGGTTCTAGTTACTTTAAATTGACTAATGTATAAATAAGTTTTTAAAGTATTAATTCTGGACTCTTTCATTCACATAATTTTGCTAATCACCTTCATGGTGAAAATTCAAACAGCAGTGTCCATATTTAGCTCTTGGTTTGAATTACATTTTTAAGCAATGTCCTTAGCATGGTCAACCAGACCCTACATGCATGCACACACACACACTCAAATACACTTGCCCACATAACTTTACGTTAATCTTAATTGACTTCATGAATTAGAGCAAGAGCTCATGAAACTGAAATTGTGTTAAATCCAAACACTAATAACTTTTATTCCATATAAATTTAAAATTACTTAGTGGCATCATTATTGGTAAGAGAATGCAAATAAAACATGCCTACTTAGAAAAATCAGTTGCAAATGTATACATATTTCTGTGTACATGTATATATAGGCATATACACACACACTAATATGTATGCAAATATATACATAGACAAATATGTATATATTTGCAAGTTTGTACCACACATTAAATAGTATGAGTGTGAAAACTTGTTTAACATTCTAAATTTTGACTGATTTTGTGCTTTTGAGATTTTGCTAAAGGAATATAAACAAAAAAACCCCAGAATGATCAATAAATTGAGATATAGCTAATGAAAAAGTCAATATTGAAAGTATTGCCAGACTATTTTACAGACTATATGTTGCATTAAAATTCACACTATGTTTTTTGCTTAAAAAACTAAACATGGATATTCTGCCATGGAAATCAATACAATTCTTACACATACATGTTTTCAGGATTTTCCTTTCTTACATAAAGCAATTACTTTAAAATTTGTAGTTAAAATATGACTGAAGCAGATACAAATAATTATCCTAAAGTCATTTTTGCTGCCATTTAATCCTTAGGATTGAATAATGGATGAAAGTATGCTTACTGAAGAAGCACTAAGTATGTACTTTGTACAGGCATTTAAATCACTCTGACTTCTCATTCATCAACATTTCTAAGCAAGATGATTTATGCAGAATGTTCTGAATTACAATAATGCAGACCTAAGAAATTGAGGTAATAGTATGTCCTCTAATTATAACACCACTTCAACTATACAAGGCAATTTCTTCCTCCTTTGTTGGGAATGGGTTTACACAATTAAGAAATCATCTTGATAATATAACACCTGGATTAAATGATGTCACAAAATGATGGTGCTAGGAATAAGGCTCTCCAGGAATTAATTTTAGCCTAAAGAGTTATATAGAGAATGATAATACATGGATTGAATTTTTGTCATATTTAATTTAGAAAACAGTATATTAGAAAAATAATATACCATATTTTAAAATCTGTGCCAAAATCTTTAAACACATACAAATAAATTAAAATGTGTAGTGACATCAGAGGAAAATTCTTACATTTCACATAATTATTATTGTTTAACCCTTAATAATTTTTTTATTTGCCTATCTAACCCATAATCATGTTGGTCCCTGAAAACCAACAATAACTTATGTTACGGAATTTAATAATATAATAAGTACCTATTCCTTCATGTAGATTTTAGAACAGAAAGTCTTGGTTTCAAGTACTTTCTTATAAACTGTGTGGTATTCAATTTAAGGGCGGTAATTTCATTTCTCTGAGCTTCATGTTCTTCAACTTAAAAATGGGAATAATAAATTCTAAATAACATGGTTTCTAAGTGAATTTGTTGAGAAATAGCTTGATGGTTGGCAGAGAAACAGCATTCAAAAATGATTTATTACCATTATTAAGGATGATTAGTAGAAATGCACTCAAACTTAGATTATTCTGAAGTAATACTTTTCAAATAAAATTGTATATTCTTCTAATGATTTGACTGGATTTTCAGAGTGTATATTCAAATACTTATACTATATTACTATACTCTGAGTAATCTTTTATCATTCATTTTCTTTTAAAAAATGATTTAGTATTGTGTTAGCTACTAAACTTTAGTAATTTCAAGCAGAGCCACATGACATAATTTATTTCTTCTTTTGTAAATAAATTATTTTATATTTTTATGGAAATAATAGTGTTAAAATGTGTTAATATGTCATCTTTAAGAAATATTCAGAAAAATAAGACAACTGATCTATAATCCAAAACACTATTGGCATCCTGTTTTGTGTATTTGTGTGTGTGTCTTTTCCTTTCTTCACACATATTCACTTACAGATATTTATTTATGCAGACACTAGAAATGGATTTTGTGAAATATTTGAAATAAAGATTGGAGATGGATAGAATTCATCAAAGCCAGATAGAAAAATGTAATGACAAAAAGTCTGGGACATTGGGTATTTTTGTGGTATCAGACATAAAGCAAGCAATAACGGAGACCTACGAAGAATAATTATTTTTATTTGGTCATGTCAGTTTGTGCATGAAACAAAAAAATGGAGAATTAAGGAGGCCAGTAATATAAAAATGCTTGTGTCTCTGAAATGACAAAGGTGGTGTATAATCAAATGCATACTGTGAGAAAAGAAGAAAGGAGTTGCTGAACCAAAACAAAACAGATCAAAACAAAATAATTTCAAATGCTGAATTCTATATGACTTGGAAAATATTTTCAAAAATATTACTAAATCAGAGAAATATAGTTTTTTAACATATGGCAATAATTAGATCTAATTACAAAATGAGGTTATATTATTAGACCTTTCCTTTTATTATCTATCTCAAAGATAAATACAATATGTATTTATAACACTTAGTTTTTAAAAGTCCAGATTACTTTTTTTATATTCTGTCTTCTTTTGTTTTTTTAGATTTTCTTTCTTTTTTTTTTTTTTTAGATTTTATTTATTTGGAGAGAGAGAGAGAGCACAAGCACAAGCAAGGGAAGTGGCAGGCTGAGGGAGAAGCAGGCTCATCACTGAACGAGGGGCCTGATATGGGACTTGATCCCAGGACCCTGGGATCATGACCTGAGCCAAAGGCAGACACTTAACTGACTGAGACACGCAGGCGTCCCTATTTTCTGTCTTCTAAATGATAGTTTTAACAGAGGTAATGATATCTGAGCAAGTTCATGCAAATCATAGGTAGACATAAGTCAATATTATGTTTTTCTTTGTATTTGTACTAAAAAAACAAATTGTCCTTATCTTTATAGTCTACCTTTTGATATGTGAACCAATACAAATTTTTTCAGAAAGGATTTTTGTGCATATATAGCATTCTCAGTTTACAGAGGGCCCCTCTTACAGCATGAATATTATTTTGAAGAGTTATTTCAGAAATATGACAAGAAATTCAAGGTAAAACAATGTCAACTACAAGAAATAACATGCTCAATGTCTCCTCCATGCTTAGCCTAACTGCCCCACCATTCCTGCATCCATGAGTAATGCACCTTAGCCAGAATCTGAGGGCTTCTCCCTGAGTGGAGATTGAAGGGGACAAGAATATCTTATGATTTTACTGTACCATTCATTTGGTTACTGATTTGTTAGTATGATATTTTCCATGCAGATTTAACCTTACCTCGACTGGCATGTTTTTATTTATTTAAGAAAATCACCGCCATCTTGGTAATAACTAATACAAAGAGAGTCTAGTAAACGAATCCCCTGAATACTCACCAAAAAGTCAAAACAAACAACCACAACAACAATAATAGTGAACCATATTTAGAAATATAAATCAAGTGCAACTTAAATGCTCCATATTTTAAGAGTTACCTGGACTCAAAGAAATATAGAAGGGATACAAGAGGGGACTGGGGAGAGGCATGCTTCCCCAGGCCAGGGAAATAATCTAGATCCATATCCATAACTGTCAACATGTCACTTGATATAGGACATTTGAAAATCATGTAATCTCTTTGACTCTTGTCAAAGAGTCAAATGCTCCATATTTTAAGAGTTACCTGGACTCAAAGAAATATAGAAGGGATACAAGAGGGGACTGGGGAGAGGCATGCTTCCCCAGGCCAGGGAAATAATCTAGATCCATATCCATAACTGTCAACATGTCACTTGCTATAGGACATTTGAAAATCATGTAATCTCTTTGACTCTTGTTTCTGTCCTGTAATTAAAGTAATAATGAAAACAAAAGAATGTTCCAGGGAAGGATTCAATAAAGTAATCTAAATAAACCATTTGCACATTATAAAAATGAGAAATTTTATAAGGTTTCTTTGTATTGTGTTATATGATGTTTAGTCTGATCATGGTGTATAATAGTCCATTATTTATTGTTTATTTATTCACCCACTTGCTCATCTCCTCCATTTGGATATAAACTTCATGAGACATATACCAATATTGTTCACTATTTTATTTCTAGCATCTGGGAACAAGTCTCACATCAATGAAGTTCAGAGACTGACAGAAGGATAGGAACATGGCTATTAGATTAAAACAGCAAAATGAGGGGAACTGGATGACAGTTGTAGAACTGGAAATGAAAACGAGTAGAAAGACATTATTAATGTTTTGAGGTAAGACGATTGAATCAAAAGAAAATGTGGTCACTGATTTGATATTAATGTTAAAGTAGAAGAATGAGAACAAAAATAAATGGCTTCAGTGATGTGAAAAATATTTGAAACAGACATAAAAAGGAAAGATTGAAGGGAAGCACGTTGGAATGATATGAAATAGAGTGTTAGTTTTACAATAACTTAGGACATAGTTAAAGGAAAAGTTACCAAAGAAGTTATTTAAAAAATGAGCTCTTGTCAAGACTAAGAACTGAGAGGAGAAAAATCTGGGTGCCAAAAAAAAAAAAAAAAAAGAAAAAAAAAGAAAGAAAGAAAGAAAGGTAGGTATGGCTGTAAAGATAAGCAAAGAGATGACCATTTATAACCGTGTAGGGTAGTTTAAGCATTTTAGAATATCTTATAAGAGCAAAAAGGAGTCCCTGTAGTATTTTAAGAAAGAAGTTGGAAGACATTTTTTTTTTGTTTTTTGTTTTTTTTTTAAAGAAGCTGGAAGACATATATTATGTTTTTTGAGAATTACTCTCAGTACAATGATAAGTGAGAAAAGATATGGGTAGACTGGTAGGAGAATATTTCTTTGGCAAAGGCAAAGAAAGATGAGCTCTTGATATGGTGTTAGTAGTTAGCAAGGAAAAAAAGTGAATAATTCAAGAGAAATTTAGAAAGAAGTCTAAATGTGAATTGTATATAAAGTTTATAGAAAAGGAAGTCATATAGAAAGAATCCTTAGATTTCAAGTCTAAGCAAAAACATTGTGTAGTATGACATTGATTTCCACTGCAAATATTATAAGAAGAATGGTAGCAGGGACACTCTTTGGGGCACATTTGGTTAAGGTGTTTATACCATTCAATTGGAGAATTTAGTATGCAGTAATTACATAGATTTGAAATTCAAAAGTGTGGTCTGGTTGGGAATAAGCATGTATTAAGATTTCAGTATTAGATGGTAACTGAAGAAATGAAAAGGTGGAAGAATTTGTATAAAATTTTACTTTTATACTTAGGTGGTTAGACAACCTAACAATTTCATATTTTAATTTTTAAAGGTAACTTAAGATATTGACAAATTCAGAATACAGTAATTCCCCCTATCTTCAGTAGATACATTCCAAGACCACCAGTGGATGCCTGAAACCATAGATAGGAGTAAACCCTACATATCCTATTTTTTTCCCCGTACACAAATAGCAATGATAAAGTTTAATTTATAGATCAGGCACAGTAAGAGATTAACAACCATAACTAATAATAAAACAGAGTAATTATAACATTGTACTGTAATAAAAGTTATGTGAATGTGGTCTCTCTCTCTTTACCAAAATATCTTATTGTAATGCACCTGCCCTTCTTTTTGTGATGATGTGAGATGATTAACTGCTGATTGATGAGATGAAGTGAGGAGAATGAGATAGCGCCTTAGGCTACTACCTACCTTCTGACATATTGTCGGAAGGAGGATCATCTGCTTCTGGAGAGCAGTTGACTACAAGTTAACTGAAACCACGGAAAGAGCATCGTGGATAAGGGGAAACTACTGTATTTAACACCTTCATTAACAAAATGAAAAGTGATATATGAAGTTTCATTTCTGACTCTGCTTTTCTTGAGAGTATCATATTGCGAAAGATATAAAGTTAGATTTTTAACAATATTTACTTTTTGGAAAGCATTTAAAGATGTTACATAAGAGCAAATAATACTTTTAAGATATATGTCCCATATTAAAAAGTGGATCCATTATGCATAATTGGAGACTTTGTAGAGCAATGACTTTGCACATTACTAATGCTAAGATTGCAACAACTTTTGAATACGAAGATAAATAACCGCAACTGTGAGGACATTAATATGCATCAAACATTCCAACAATACATCTCACTGAAACATGATTAATCTTACACATGCTGATGATGCTTAAAGCAAAAGCATTATTGAAATTAATCTTTTTCTGTGGGAGAATTCAATGAATAGTGTGTTTATAAGTTCAATTTCTGGATAACATACTAAAGCTTTAACATTTGTAATTTCACATATTTTGCTCCGTTAGACATTTTTTATACTAAAGATTATTCCATTTTTATAAAATTTTACAGAATAAAAATTCACTTAAAATGGAGGAGAATACACTGCTTGAGAAATGAGATATTACCTTACATTAAATGACAACAGTTTAATATTTTTCGTTCTTGGTGGAGAAGTTGTGGTAGTGGGGAAGCTACATTCTGGACATGAAGAAAAAAACCCTGCAGTACCAAAATTTCTTCCCTCACAATAAACCAAGTGATGAGAAATGTTTTCTGTACAACTGCTTGTTTTTTAAAATAGTTTATAATGTTGTGAAATTATTCTCTGTGCATAATAAAAAAACTCATTAAAGATAATGAAAACTGCAACTAAAAGTCCTTTTCTCATAAGGCACCAGTTTCCCAGAGGATAAACTACGAAAAATTTATTTTACATTATATACCAGTATATATGCATTCATTCCTTTGTTTTTTGAAAATCATGTTTATAAATATATATTACTTTGATATATGGATTACAGAATTAACAATATACTTTGGATGTCTTTATGCATCACTACGTATAAATTTCTATTTCTGTTGTTCTAATAACCAATACTTTAACAAATAACAGAAGGTTAATTTGATAGCAATAATAGTATGGCAAGAGCTGACTTTAAATAAAATTGGAGAGTTATACAATACCCAGATTAACAAGATTTTTAATGATTGATAAGTCATTTTCATTGAACATACACAACTTGAGATACACAATTTTGGAACTCAAGAACACTGGAGTAAAGAATCAAATTAGATGAATTATAATGGGGTACTTTGGAAGTACTATATTTTCTAGAATATAGGAATAATTTGACAGTAACAGAAAAATGAAGTAGAGACGGCATAGGGGTTGTGGGGCATTGAAATTACTTTCAAACAATGATATTCAGGGAAAGCTTTGTTTAGAATACCAGATTTGTATAAAAGTAGAAGGAGGAAGAAGCTAAACAAGTGTAAAACTGGTAAAATAGCAGAATAAGCAGAGTGTTCGGCAAATGCAAAGACCATAAAATGTACTGTGCTTCATGTGTTTGCAGAAAAGAGAGGCAGCCAGGGTGCCTGGACTGAGGAGAGCAAGGGAAAAGCAACAAGAAATAAAGGCTAGAACTATGGTGACAAATTATATATAGCCTTGTAGACCATAGTAAAGATTTGGTAAGAGGTGATATTTAGTACTTTCCAATGTAAATGATATTATTAATGGGGAAAATACAAAAGCTTAAGAACCAAAACCTCTATTTTACAAAACTAACACTCCACAGCTTTAAACTTGGATCTGCAACACACTTACATTCCCTTTTTTTTAATAATTTTTATTATGTTATGTTAGTCACCATACAGTATATCATTAGTTTTTGATGTAGTGTTCCATGATTCATTATCTGCATATAACACCCAGTGCACCATGCAATACGTGCCCTGCTTAATACCCATCACCGGCCTATCCCAATCCCCCACCCCCCTCCCCTCTGAAGCCCTCAGTTTGTTTCCCAGAGTCCACAGTCTCTCATGGTTCATTCCCCCTTCTGTTTACCCCCCCTTCATTCTTCCCTTCCTTCTCTTACCGATCTTCCTATTTCTTATGTTCCATAAATGAGTGAAACCATATAATAATTGTCTTTCTCTGCTTGACTTATTTCACTTAGCATAATCTCCTCCAGTCCCGTCCATGTTGCTGCAAATGTTGTGTAACGTTCTTTCTGATGGCTGAGTAATATTCCACTGTATGTATGGACCACATCTTCTTAATCCAGTCATCTGTTGAAGGGCATCTCCTCTCCTTCTACAATTTAGCATTAATAATATCACTTACATTGGAAAGTACTGAAATACAATTTTTTTACTTAAAGGGAAAATACCAACGTGCTGCAGAAATAAAAGAAAAAGAAATAGAAGGATTGAAGGAAACATTAAAAGCATTATAGGTAAAGTGACTTAGTATTGCTTAAAAAATAATTGGGCACATTAGCATTATATTAGTAAAATGTCCACTAAACATGTAAGTTAGCAAAACAAAGCTGACAAAAATTCATATATCATGTAACTTTGTAATTTTTTCCTGAAAGCCTTGAATTTCAAATTAGTAGGATTTTTCCTCATCTTTTATTTTAAAAAGAAATATTAAAATAGCTTCATTATTTCTTACTGCAATATAATTAAATGTTATTTTTAACACTTTATTAATGAACAAACCAAGTCAAACCTATATATTATAACTGATTACCTGTGGCCCTTAAAAGTGAAAATAAAATAGCATTGAGCTAGTTAAAAAAAAAAAAAAAGAGGTGATATTTAGAGTGTTTTGCAAGTAAGAGTAAATAACTGGATAGCACACACAGACAGCTTAGAACAAAGTACATTGGGGAAAATGATGTGCTGCTGATAAAATTTATACAAAAATGCAAATGGACAAGAACAACAAAACATTCTGAAAAGTTGAAAATTGAAAGGCTTACCCTAGTGGATAGCAAAGCATACTTAAAGTACAGTAATTCAGCAGGATGGCATTGGCACAGGTTATAGAAATACATAATGCAACGGGATGGGGGAAAGAAAGGAAAAACAGACCACTGCGTTTAAGATCATTTGACATAAGATGAGGACACTATAGCCGTGTAGTAGGGAAAGGCTACTTTTTTTTTTAATAGACTATTTTTTTAGAAGTTTTGGGTTTACAGAAAAATTGAGTAGCTCATACAGGATCATTTCTCATTCCTATCAGCAACAAATTAGAGTTGCTGTTGCTCCATGTCCTTGGCAGAATTTGGTATGGTCAGTGTTTGAGATTTTAGCTATTTTAATATGTGTGTAGTAGTATCTTATTATTTTAATTTTCATTTCCCTGATAACTAATGATGTAGAGTATCTTTTCATATGCTTATTTGTCATCTTAATATCTTTCTTTGGCAAGACGTCTGTTGAAATACTTTGCTTATTTTAAAATGGGGTTGCTTGTTTTCATATTATTGAGTTTTAATAGTTCTTTACATATTTAACAGTCTTTTGTCAGGTATCTTTTGAAGATATCTTTTGAAAATATTTTATCCAAGTCTGTGGCTTATTTTTTTTATTCTTTTCACAGTATCTTTCTCAAAGCAGAAGTTTTTAGTTTTAATTAAGTCCAAATTAACAATTTTTATTTCCTGTATCCTGCTTTTGTTTTGTACCTATGAAGTCATCATTGAATCCAAGGACATCTAGATTTTCTTCTATGTTGTCTTAGGAGTTTTATAGTTTTCTATTTTATATTTAGGTCTATAATCCACTTTGAGTTTTTTGTGAAGAGTATAAAGTTTGCGTCCAGATTCATTTTTTCTTGCATGTGGATGTCTAGTTTTTTCAGCACCATTTGTTGAAAAGATCATCCTTTCTTAATTGTATTACATTTGCTGCTTTATCAAAGATCTGTGTTGGGGTTAATGTAGAGGATGAAATCAGCCATAATACCTGGCTTGCTAAAATGTAACATGGAGGCCACTGGGAGTAGGGAAGTTTTTGGAGAAGGGAGTAGGCCTTTGGAATGCCAAGACTTGCGGGACCACTCTGCAGTTGGAATGCTGGGGGGGGGGGGGGGGGGGCGGTTGCCTTCCTGAAGCTTTCTTAGCCCAAACAGCCTCCCTGTGATCTAAGAGATGTACACGCTGCCTCCTAGGCTATGTTCAGCAGAACTCCTAGAACACGCAGATTAGCATATTGTATCTTTCCCGTGAACAGATCCTCCTAGTTTCAGTAAGACCCCCTGTCACAAATCACGTGCTTGAGAAACAGTGATAAAGATTTATGATATCCTGAAGGACCAATGAAAGTGGAAGCAAAGAAGAGCAAAGGGTCTTCATCTCTGAACGTTGACCCCCTTGCCTTCTCCTCTCTTTCACAGCAAAGTTTGGAGTCATCTTTCATCCGTAGGTACAGGGATTGCTGACCATCTGTTGACTGTATTTGTGTAGGTCTATCCTGGGGTCTCAATTCTGTTTCATTAATCTGTTGGTATATATTTTCACCAATACCACAGAATCTTGATTTCTGTAGTTTTATATAAGTCTTAAAGTCAGGCAATGTTAAGTCCTCCAATTTGTTCTATTCCTTCAATATCGTGTTGGCTATTCTGGGTTTTCATTAAGTTGGGAAGAACTTACATTGTGATAATATTGAGTCTTTATCCATGTAGATGGAGTATCTCTCAAAACTAATTAGAATTTTTTTAAGTTTCATTATGAGAGTTTTATATTTTTCCTTATATAGATCTTATGCATATTTTATTACATTTATGTCTAAAAATTTCTTATTTGAGATGCCTATATAGATGGTATTATGTGTTTAATTTCCAATTCTAATTGTTCATCGCTGGAATATAAAAAAGCCATTGACTCTTGTATATTAACATTTTATCATAACTTTGCTATAATTGCAGTTTTAAAAAGCAGGTTTTATCATGTATTTTATACCATGTATTTTAAGACCAACAGTTCAGGAAATGACTGCCATTCAGAAGATAATTTGTAACTCACAGTTCCCAAGAATAAGAGGCATGTGACACCATACGAGGCCACATGAAGAAAAACCATGTTCTGTCAAGAAGCAGAAAGAGTGAGTGAAAAGCATTGGCAGAACGGTTTACTGTGGTTTCCATGAAAAAGACAAGAGAAAGCAGGTGGGAAGGTTTAGGATTGACTAATTTGAATTCCAATGGGCCCTAGGGTGTAGTGGCGGCTTCTTAAAGTTGTCCTGGTAAGTGAAACTAGGATGATTAGGGTAGATAGGAATATTGCCTCTGGTAGTGTAAAAACCACATAGAAGCAATTGGAAGTGTGACTTCTGGTTTGGTTATTTTGCACATGAAAGGTACTCTCCCTTTTCTCTGTCCAAGAATTGACTAGCCCAGAAGACAGCATCTCCCCAGTCAGCAAGGCCCTGAAACATAAAGAATACAATTAAAAATAAATAAATAAATAAATAAATAAATAAATAAAGTGTAGTTAATACAACTGCATATTAACTCCAGAAAGTTTTTTGTTGATTCTTTGCAATTTTCTACGTAGATGATCATGGAATTTGTAAAATAAATAAATACATACATAAGACATTTTTATTTTTCCTTCTAAACTTGCATATTTTTCTTGTCTTCTTGTACTAGGAAGAACTTGTAGTATGATTTTGAATAAGACTGATGAGAAGGGAACATCGCTTTATTCCTGATCTTAGTAGGAAAGCATTTAGTTTCTTACCATTAAGTATGATGTTAGCTCTTGGTTTTGTAGGTGTTCTTTATAAAGTTGAGGATATTCCCCTTTATTCCTAGTTAGCATAGTCTTTTTAACAAATGGTCCTGTATTAATTGGATATCCATAATCAAAATAATTTAGATCGAGAAATTACAATAAACACAGGTGTCAATTCCAGATAGATTATCGATCAAAACAATAGCATTTCCAGAAATAAGAATATTTTCATGACCTTGATGCAGTAACATTTTCTTAAACAGAACATCACTGTAAAAGTGGAGATTGATGATTTGAATTATATTAAGTTTAGCAACTTTGCATATCAAAATAAATCATTAAGAGAGAGGAAATACAAGTTATGCTCTGAGATATAGAGTTTCAACATATTCCCTTGGCAATAGACTCAGATGTAATATATAAGTGATACAAGTACATAACAAAAACCAGACATTCCCTCAACTCTTAGATAGGTAAAAGCCTTGAAATTATACTTCGTAAGAGAAGGCACACAAATAGCCAGAAGCCTATAAAAGAATGCTATCAAAATCATTGGTTATCGAGGAAATGCAAACTAAAATACACACATTGAAATACTAACGTTATGACAGAAGCCTAAATAAGTAAACAATAACACAAAAAACAGTGTGGTAATATTAGATGTTGGAAAGATGTTGCAGCAAGGAGAATTTTCATATCCTGTTATTCTGAGTATAATTAGAGCCCATGACTCAAAATTCTGCTCCGAAGTATATCCCTTACAGAGCTGCTGACGTTTGAGCACCAAAACATCAATCAGGAGAGTCCGTATTGTACTAGATATATATATCACCTAGTACATATTGCTTAGATATAATATTCAAAACCAGGAAAGGTTAGAAAACTCTGTGCCGTCCCAGATTTGCTCTTTCCTAACTAGCCATGAGATTCAAGAACTTGGCCAAAGGAGTAAATAGGAGAGCAACATGATCTTAATACTACAAATTCTCCATCTCACTAGACAGGCTGAATACCCAAACTAGGAGGAGCAGTGTAGTTAATGTCCTATGGGGGAAAAACTGAGATTTAAAAAAAAAAAAAAAAAAAGGAGAAAGTATGGTCTACAAATACAACTTCCTTTCCCTTCCTTCTTCGCAATAGACTCTTCTACCTTGCAATGATTCCGCATACCCTGCCTGAAGAAGGTACATATTTGCAAGTATGTGCTATGCTTTGCAATGCTTTGCCTGGATCAGTAATACACCACCTACCCCCCTTGCTCTTTTGTTATTCCCCTTCTCTTTTTGCACACTAATTACAAAGTTCCAATGAGGCACTGGCATATAATATATATTTCATGTTTTGTTTTAGAATAAGGAGTCAGAAAATAAAGTATTAATATCAATTACTCAAATCTAAAAATAACATTTTTAACTTTAAGTACAAACTTTTTAAAACACACAAAGACTAGAGGGATAATAAACTGATATAAATTGGAGAGGAGCAATAAATTAAGAGATGGAGATAAAATAATTTCCCTGATGTATGACCAATTATTAACTTAGTTTAATAATATAATTAATTATTAATAACATAATTTAAAAATGTAACTAATACTGTTATTTTTATTTAAATTCAACACAAAAGCAAGTAAAGTCCCATTCAAGAATAAAAATTTAGGTCAATTTTTCTTTCTAGTGAAGTTAACATCTCCTAGAATATCTCTATGAAGTTGTAAAAGAAACAAAGAAACATAATGAAAAACGTGAAATTTTAGGTTCATCATAAAATGAAAGATGAGATAACTCATTTTTCCTAAATTTATCCTATACCTTATTCATTTCTAAAATAGAGTCAAAATAGTTGTTATAGAAGTGATAAAAATGTAAATAATTGCAATGCAGATTAATTTTCCATAATCTATAAATTAGGTCAAAGTTTTCTATTTTTCCATAATTTTACTTTATGTAACCAATCACACTGCATTTTTCTAGTCTCTGTGTATAACATTTGCACATCAACTACCTGTAAGAATTTTGATCAATTTTGTCTCCACTCTGAGGAGTAATAATCCAGTGCTCCACCAAAATGCCTTCAACGCTTTTTGTCATTCTCTTTTGAATGGTCAGAGCTTACTAACATTTCCTTCATTCAAACCTGCAGACACCATTCTGATTTTATGCCAATTTGTGGGTTGTGTTCATGTGACTCTTATGTTATTATTTCATTCACTTATGTTAGCAGATGTTCATTTATATAATTAAATTTTTGTTCAGTTTGAGAAAAAGGTGTGAACTGTCAGAAAGAACTGAATATTGTATCCAAAACTAATCCAGATCACTCATTAGAGGCAAAGTTTCTCTAATTATAAATGCACTTTCTGTTTCTGCCAGTTGAGATAGGGATATTAATGTGCTTGAGAAGATAAACGCCAGGGTTTCTGAGAAAAAGAAAATGAGTGTCAGAATACTTTGTCAACTCAAATGATCACACACATAAACGAAGCACTACTGCTTCTATGAAATATTTTTGAAATTCATATAAAATAAAGCAGTACAGTTACCAATGTACATCAGATAAAATGTGCTTCAATATGTAGCTTAACTCCGTAAACTCCAGGTTTTTACTTCATGTAACTCTTACCAGATTAGCTGCATTAATGCTGGAAATGTTCTATTTAAAATAAACAAAAATCTTGTAATATACATGTAATATACATTTCTGACAACAATATTTAATGTTTTCTTGCTTTATTTAAAATAAACAAAAATCTTGTAATATACATGTAACAAACATGTAATATACATTTCTGACAACAATATCTAATGTTTTCTTGCTTTATCAAGTCCAGTGATAATAAATTCCTGGCATTTGTCAAACTAGACTTTCCAGATTCCTGTATAGTATGACAATCTGTCCTTTTAAGCACAAGTGGGGTGAAACAATTAAGTTCCCGTTTATTTCTTACAGTAGGTACATTTTTTTTCCTGAAAAATGACAAATTATAGTTCACTATGCCCTCCTTCTAACTGTTCAGTGCTCGAAATTCAAACTTGGTCTGACCTTTGGGAGTCAGTGTGGGAATAGGCCTTCAAAATTTTCTTCAAGTTGAATTAAACGAAGAGTCTTAGAGCTGGCAGGTTATTGAAACATGTTCAAAATTTAAAGATATATTTCATGATCTCTGTTCTTCCCAGTATATCAGAGGTAACAGTAGAGAAAAAAAAAAAAGTTATTTTTTACTGAAGAAAAAAATGCACTAAATAAGGTCAGCGTTTTTGTTAAAGGATAGATGTGTATTCATTCTTGGACAAATATCTATAGGGTAATGATACAAGCAGATCCATAAAACTAAAAATCAAATATGAGACAAATGGTCATTATAACTTTACGGGCTCCAATGTTCTTACCTTTAATATAAGTAATTATAGTAGATAATTTATTTTCCTCTACCTCTATGATTATTATTCCTATAATTTATTCAAAAGGTGTAAAACACTGGTGAACAGTTGCCTTAAAAAAAAAAGTGCATGTTTTTGTTTTTTTAATTCAGAGATATTTTCCTGTCACAAATTTTCCATGATGAAATTATTAGTAAGTAGACTCTTGGAATGTCTTATTTTTTTGTTTCTGTACTTCTTATCAAATTTGAGTTCCTGAAATGACTAAAAAGAGATTATCAAATAGGGAGAGAGAGAGAGACAAAGCAGAAGAACTATATTCATAGATGAAGGGGATGAAAATCAGTAACCAAGAAAAGAAACAGGACCGAAAGTGTCATTGGATATTTCTCTTTCCGATTGTAGGCTAGAAAACAATAAACTGTAGTTTCAATATTCTGAGTGGAACTATTTTGAAAGTAAAAGTATGCTCTCTCAGCTAAATTATGTTAAACCTTATAATGGTTTCCCTGACTCTAATTCCTCTAATTGTAAAACCACTTTAATTCAGTCTTGCTTCAAAGTAATTTTTCCAAAAATGAAAGTGTGATTATGTCATTCTTAACTTAAAACCATTCAATACCTTTCCATTTCTTTTAGTATAAAAAATATCAATGACTCACTATGTCATTAGTGGCATAACTCCTGCTTAGTTCTCTTTTTGAATCTTGTACAAGCTTGTGTTAAACTTACTTTAGTTAATTGTCAGAGCCTTTCCTTTGGTCTTATCTTTTTCTAACTTATTAGAACTTAAAACTCAACAATAAGAAAACATAGGACACAACTAAAATATGGGCCAAAGGCATTAACAGACCCCTTACCAAAGAAGATATACAGATGGCAGATAATCATATGAAGAATGTTCCACATCATATGTCATCACGGAAATGCAAATTAAAACAATGAGAAATTATTATACACCTATCACAATGGCCAAAATCCAGAACACTGACACCATCAAATGCTGGCAAGGATGTGGATCAAAAAGAACTCCCACACATAACCGATGGGAATGCAAAATGGCAGGACTATTTTGGAAGACAGTTTGGTGGTTTCTCACAAAACTAAACATACTCTTACCATAGAATCCAGCAATTGTGCTCCTTGGTTTTTACCCAAGTGAGTTGAATAGTTATGTATACACAAAAACCTGCACACGGATATTTATAGCAGCTTTATTCATAACTGCCAAAACTTTGAAGCAACCAAGGTGTTCTTAAGTTGATAAATAAACTGTGGTACCTTAAGCCAATCTGAAAAGGCTACCTATTGTGTGATTCCAACTATAAGACATTCTGGATAAGAAAAAGACTATGGAGTCATTGAAAAGATCAGAGATGTCAAGGGTTTAGGGGAGAGGAACGGATGAATAGACAAAGCACAGAGAATTTTTAGGGTAGTGATGCTTTTCTACCTGATACTGAAATGGTAGACACACGTCATTATACAATTGTCCAAACTCGGAATGTACGTGAAGAAGGGGCCACAATGTAAATTATGAACTCTGGGTGATAATAACTTATCAATATAGGTTCATCAGTTATAATAAATATAACACTTTGGTGGGAGATATGGATTAAGGGCTAGCTATGCATGTGTGAGGGCAGGGGGTATTTGGAAAATCTCTATACCTGACTCCAAAATTTGCTGTGAACATAAAGCTGCTCTAAAAAACAACGTCCAATTTATGTCTGACTTTTTGCATATAATGATATGTATATATCATCATATATTTTGCACATATGCATATATATATGACTTTGCATATAATGATATATGTGTCATTGTATATATTATTTTATAATAGATGATAGATAGATAGATGATAGATAGATAGATAGATGATAGATAGATAGATAGATAGATAGATAGATAGATAGATACACCACCATAGCCCATCAGAAAGGCCAAAATTTTTAAAAAGACAAATGTATATACACAAAACAAAGATTCTGGTATTGCTACCAGAATTCTCATATGTCAATGAAGAGAGTAAATTGGTAAAACCATTTTGAGAGAATGTTTGGCATGATCTACTAAAGCTGAACATATGCAAACCCTATGAAGCAGAATTTCCATTCCTAGTTATAGAGCCCATGGAACAGGTACACGGATTCTGTAATGACAGGCACATGAGTGTTCATGGCAGCACGATAGGATGACAAATATGGGTACATAAATTGCAGTATAATCACTTGCTGGCATAGCATAAAGGAGTGAAAATGAATGATCCCCAACTACATGCAACAATACGTGATATCTCAAACATAAAGGCGAGTTAAAGCAGCCAGATAAAAAAGACTGTACATTGTATAAGTTTATTTATGTAAAGTACAAAACCGTCAAATATATTCTGTAAGAAACTGAAATACTGGTTCTCCAGGAGAAAGTGGTGGTTGTTACTTGAAGCCTAAGAGAAGGCTACTTGCACACTGACAATACTCTTTCTGAATCTGGTTCCTGCTTTCATAGCTGTTGTTCAGTTTGTGAAAATTCATTGAGCTATATACTCAGGTTCAGTTTTCTATAAAACTTTGAAAAGTCTTCTTGGAGAGCTAAATATTAGTATCACTAATATGATACTTTAATATATGTAGCATATACAAAACAGCATATACATAGATTTTTAATATATGCATAGCATATATATTTAAATGTCTGTAAGGATATATCCAAATACTGTGGTTGACCCTGGGATATAGTATAATGATGTATTTCAATTTTATAAGGAGAAGTTTCAATTTTTTACTTTAAAATTTTTTTGATAAAATGTGAATTTTATTGTAATATAAAATAATTTTAAAAATTTAATAGATTGCATTTCAATTTAATACAATATGTATTTGTATTGGAACATACTCAAACATTTCCCCATATTAGTCATTCTGGTCTGTTCCTTTGACTGCTTCTTCTTTCTGTTCTCTTTTCATTTCTCTACCCCTCCTTTTTATCCTTTCTTCCCTATTTATAACTTTTTATTTATTTTCTTTTTTAGGTATTGATATAAATATCCATCTCTAAATATGTATTTTCGTAATAAATTATTTCATGAGAATAAAATGCTAGGAGTACTATCTTAAGAGTACCAAGTTAACATTTATTTATTTATTTATTTGTTTGTTTATTTATTTAAGATTTTATTTATTTATTTATTTATTTATTTATTTATTTATTTGAGAGAGAGAGAGAGTGCATGCGAGCGGGCAGGAGGAGGAGCAGAGGGACAGGGAGAAGCAGATGCCCCACCCAGCAGCAAGTCAGATGTGGGGCTCTATCCCAGGACCTGAGCAGCTCAAGGCAGACACTTAACCTACTGAGTCACCCAGGCACAGCAACAAGGTAATATTTCTGCACATCTATGGATATCTTGATATACTATGGTTTTTAATTTCCTTTAAGCATTGTGTATTACATACCAATTTTTAACAAAAAATTTCATACTCCTTTGAAGTTTTAGGTTTTTCCTACCACATAGGAAATTAATAACCAAATAATGATCTTTACAATTTGAGCTAATTGGTCTTCAAATTATTATTATTATCATCACTATTATTACCATATCCTCTCCTCTTACCCATCTGTAGAACATTATACTCCTGGCTCCAGTCATATCTTTGTTGACCAAGTTTTGGAATACGCCATTCATTTTCAAATTTCCCATGTTGCTCAAAATATTCCCTTTCTGGAATGATTTACCTCAGTTGGGTAGAACGCTCCCATCCTCAACACCTAGCTTGAATTTTTACCTACTGTGTGAAACATTCCCATTTCTCGCCAGCCAGAATAATTATCACCATCTTCCATGCTTCTATAATGTTTATATTGTTGTTCTTACTTGCCCTTCCATTCTCTGGAAACTTATTTATCCTAAAAGCTAAGTTAAAAAAACAATAAAACTCTGTGAAATATTTATTGAACAACTTCACTGTGTTACATCATTCTTAGTAATTATTAATGATCCCAAATCAGAGAGTTTGTCCGTACTATCTTTGGTGTCCTCATTCAAGCACAGTGCCCAGTTCATCTGAAGTTCTCAGTAAATATAAATTGTCATAGAAAGGTTAAGTGACAAATCTCATGCATTAGAAAAAGTGAATTTTTTAGGCTTTAAATCTCTTTATTATGATTACAATAATACAACTATGCTTTACAATGTACATATACATGTAGAATATATATGTATATTTATGCTTGCTGTATCTTTAATTTCAAATAGTTTGGAAATACGTTAAGGAAGCCACATGCTTATGTCATTATTTCAAATATACATTAAACTCAGAAACATAAACAACATAGTGCCTGTTTTATATCTTGTAATTTATTTAACTGTTTTTCTCATACTTTCTAGTAATGAGAAGAGAGTTATCCTTGCTTGGATTTTTTTTTTTTAATGCTGCTCTTTTTGTGGATTAAATACTCAGATTGACTTATTTTATACCCAACACATAGTTTATTTATTTATTTATATTTATTTAAATCCAATTAACCAACATATACTATGTCATTAGTTTTTGACGTAGTGTTCAATGATTCATTTGTTGCATAATGCACCCAGTGCTCATTGCAACACGTGCCCTCCTTAATGCCCATCAATACAAAGCTTCTAAGTATGTATTATTTTATTAGGATTATACTTCATCAATAGATTATACCCGAGATGTTTATTTTTCCCCATTAAGTTTTAATAAGAGCAAAACTCCTCTATTGACACATAATATTAATAAATTATTAAATCTATTTATTTAATAAATTACTGAGCCTATAATTTATAAAGTAACTTTTAATATATAAACAGTTAAGTTCCTGGCATCCTTTCTGAATATATTCCTATACAGACATAACTCATTTTGTTGCTTGTTGCTTTGTTGTGCATTGCAGATATTGTGTTTTTCTATTTTTTTATAAATTGAAAGTTTGTGACAACCCTGCATTGAGCAACTATCAGCACCATTTTGTGTCTCTGTGTCACATTTTGGTAATTTATATTTCACACTTTTTCATTATTACCATATTTTTTATGGAGATCTGTAGTCAGTGATTACAACTTGCTGAAAACTCGGATGGTTAGCATTTTTTAGCAATAAAATATAATTAAGGTGGGTACATTTCTTACACATAATGACATAATGTTATTCCACACTTAGTGGACTATTGTATAATATAAACATAACTTTTGTATACGCTAGGAAACCAAAAAATTCATTTGACTCACTTTTTTTTGTGATATTCACTTTACTATAGTGGTCTGGAACTAAACCTGCAATATTTCCAAGGTATGGCTCTACTCATATACAGATTAATTGATTTTTAATTTAAATAAAGACTAACTCCCTTGGTAAGTGAGGATATAGCTATTGAAAGGCCAAAGCTAGTAAAAACAATAACAATAGTCATAATAACACTACCCATACTGAACAATCAATTAATCATGCAATTGGCAAGTTCCATCACCAGAAGGAATTCTAGGAGTTTCCTTTCCATATTAGCTAAGAAGAAAATTCAAGAAGAATAAGAGTCGAAGAAAATATATTTATCTATTCTTATTTCTTTAAAAAATATTTTCGTTAATTTTTCAATATTGTTAAAATCTTCCAAAATTTAGAAAAAGAAATAAAATGAAAATATATTTATGTTTGTACTTGGCTGACATTAATTTAAGTAAAGAGTTGAAAGTGTTTGGCACAGGATGTCACACGTAAGTTAGACAAGAGAACACCCAGATAACAAACACATTAAATAATAACAAACATTACTTTTTGAAATGAATATTTTGGACTATCATTTAAAAATTTGAGTATTTAAATTTAATTAAACATAAACACGTTGCCTAGGCAAATAATCAAGAATAGAGTACCTCTATGCTTTCCAGTCCCAGAGGACTAAGTGCCTCATCAATGTATAAAATGTGTAAGATTTCAAATTTCCAATTAATCCCATTTAATTCTTGGCTTTGTAATAACTGCACTTTCTGTGTATTAATTTAGGATAGAACATCAGTTTATACTTGATACTTGAGTCCAAAATACGTAGAGCGGACTAACAGCCTGGTAAACAAGGCGGAATTCCTTCTACTCTGGCAAATCTGGTTTTCCTCTGAACTCCTTTGACTGGAGAGGTCCACACACATGATGGAGGATAATCTTCTGTGTTTAAAATCAACAATTTATCAATGTTAGTCACATCTACAAAATACTTCCACAACAACATTTAGACGAGTGTTTGAGCAAAGAACTGGACACGAAAGCCTAGGCAAGTTGACACATAACTCAAGTTACACAGGGCAAGTAGGAACACCCTGTGGATGAATTGCATGACATTCACTGCAGAATATTCTGTAAACTTCAGGCCTTGAGGTTTATCTGGAGATTATATAAATCACCAGAATAGCAAAGAAAATAGCCCTGAAAACTTCACAACTTTACAGTTTCCTCATGGAATTTGCTACTCCTGTTTTCCAAATGAATTGAAAATAATTTCCTGGCTCTTCTCTATTTGAGAATCGTTAAAAGTCAATATGCACAATAATGAAGTGGTCAAGGTCTATAACCAATGAGGTGGTTTTCATGCTTACATTACTCTTACACATCATTCTTTCATCTCCAAGGAAACGCATATGTGTATGTATGATAGTTACTTCTATAGAGATGCCTGTTTAAATAGACTTAAGGTTAATAGATTAATCTGTTTTTCCTTGGAATGCTATGTTTTGCCAGATCACTTTATTGAATTTCATTTTAATTCTCAGAGTATTCTTTGCTAATATTGCCATATGATAATGAACTCTAGAATTGAGAAGCAAAGAATAAATCACAAAAAACAGATATTTCAATTACTTAGGTAAATTTGCTTGGTCCAGAAATGGAAACAAGTAACATTTCCCCAGACAAGAGAAAAAGAAAACTAGTTTCACTGTGGGTTGAAAATTTTAATCATACATAGTAGTAGTAATAATAGTCTCATCTTAATGTGGTTCTCATAATCCAACTTTGTATAGGGCCACATCTAGTTCTAATTTTTTTCTTCTGTGGATATTAATCTCTAAATGTCTAGGTTTATGGCATTTGCATCTGGATTCTGGTGAACTTGTTAGTTTCAGTTTATTGATTTTTATGTGGGGAACTGTGGTGAGCACAACCTCGGTCTCCCCCCTCGCTGTTCTTTTGAGTATAACAATGCTATATAAAAGTGCATTTTCTTTACTCTTTGTCCAGTATTTATGTGTTTTATGTAGGGAAAGCTTTATAAGACACTGAGCCCACCTTCATGCATGAATCTCTTTTAGACCCAGGGCTGATGAATCCAAACCTAAATTTCATGAGTTATTTAACCACTGCATATAAAATATTTTTCCTTCCAATCACACTTTAGATCTTCTGAACCTCTTATTTTATTTCAATACTAACTTCCTTTGCAAACATATTTCCTCTTTCTGAATGTCTTCTAAGCTTGCCATACTTAGCAAATAAAAATCCAGGACTCTAGGCCACTTTGAATTTGTAATAAACAGCAGATACATTTTTAGTGTAAGTATGTCCCAAATATTGTATATGACATTTATACTAAAAAAATCTAAATGTTGTTTACCAGAAATTCAAATTTTACTAAATGTCTTATCTTAGCTTTCAAATCTAGACCCTCTGCTGGTCTGTCATATATTTCCTGCTCCACAATAAAGTGTCACATGGCTTGAGAGCATGAGATGATGGGGTATCATGTAAAGTATTGCATTGTGTTACAGTTGCTGTTTCCAGTTGTGTATTTCACTTTGAGTGTGACTGCTTTTATCTGGAGGAACAAAAAATATATTTTAAAATGTTAGGGAAGGGGCACCTGGGTGGTTCAGTCAGTTAAGTGTCTGCTTTTGGCTCAGGTCATGATCTCAGGGTCCTGGGATCAAGCCCTGCATCTGGCTCCCTTCTCAGTGGGGAGCCTGCTTCTCCTTCTCCCTCTGCCCCTCAACTACTTGTGCTTTCTGTCAAATGAACAAATAAAATCTTTTAAAAAAATAAAGTGTTATTTAAAAATAAAATAAAATGAAATGTTAGGGAAAATGTGGTATGGACAAATTCCTTGTTATATTAACATCATTCCTTATTTACCAATTGCATATAAGTTATTTTATAGTAGAGAAATCCATTAAGGTGCTGATTTTTGAGCTAATTTTCCCAAAAAGCCTATGCAGTTAAGAACTAGTTTTTATTATTATTTTAAGGAGAAAATCTAGGGGAAATAAACAAAGTTTTGTAACATGTCCATGGGAATACAACTAGTAAACTTGGAGCCAGGATTCCAATCTAGACCATTGGCGGGCATAATCCACACTGTTATCTATGAAGACATGTTTGTATTTTTGAATGGTTGTTTTTCTATTGAAGTTTTAAGTATTGATATTGGTGTTTCAAAATTCCATGATTCATAGGCCTGGAAACATAAAACAATCCCTTCTTTATGTTCTCCTGCTATTACAGAACATAAAATTTAACATGTTGATTCCATCTTTGTTTCTAAAGTATCCTTTTTTGAACTACAGTATTTTAATTTCAAAATGTTAAAATTGATTTGTAATTTAATAATAGTTATATGACATTCAGATCTCATTTATCAAATTTGATGCCTTCAGATCTACGGAGATAAACCCTTGACAGGCATGCGTAAATTTTATAAACTTTTTTCTCTGCCTCAAGCCAATTTGGCCATTGCTGGAAACATTATTCAAGTAGAGCAATCATATTCTCTTTCTCTGAAATTCAGAATTTTGATCAACGCTTTTCACTCACTTTTTGATATGACTAGCATTATATTACATACATTTAGGAAAAGTGGAGCAATCATATCCTATCATATGAATAAAAAAAGCAGAAAAACCAATTTGCAATATTTAAGAAAAATGAAGCATATTTTCACAGAGAGGAGAGGACAACAGGCAATGCATCTGTATTTTCTCATTTATTGATAAGTTTTCTAGTTCCTGGTTCCATCCAAGACTTAGCTAATTTTTCGCTCTTGGTTTATAAGACCACTATACACCATTAGGAATGGCTTATTTTTTTTTTAAAGAAGGGATACATAAAAATAATTTAAATAATGTTTTCTTTCAAATGTGCATGCTATTTCATTACTTAAAGAAATTTTAAATGATAAATTAAATATAATATTATAGTACCTATGTTGGTAAACAAAGATAAATTACATTATGTGAATTCAAGTAGTCCTTTGTTGCATTGAATTAAAACAAAATAGCAAAACCTTATCCTACATTCCCAGATATTTTTCTTGAAATCTTACAGAAATTCCTCATAATAGTTGGTAATAAAAACTGACTCTCCCTCTGGAAAAGGAACTTTCTAACTACATATTTTTATACACGAAGAGCTTTAGAGCCCAAGACCAAACATTTTAAACAGGCCAAAAATAGTGACATATCTTGAGAGAAATCCAGCACTGCTAGTTTTTGGCAGTGGGAAAAATATTTTCTATTAGAATTTGTTTTGTTGTCTCAAAAAATGTCATGATTGTTCTTGATAATTTACATTAAAAATGAAATCCTTAAATATTCTTTGAAGTTTTATTTTATCATATCAAAAAGTATACAATGTTATGCTTTACAGCACACCATTGATTATAGTTATTTTAATGCAAATGATATATGATACAGTAAAATCAAGGTTTGAATGTAATTTTCTTTGATATCAAGTTCAAATCTGCTGATTTCTCTTACTATAAGATGAAAGACAGATACATGGAAAGAAGTAAGAATACATGATTTATTCCAGTTCAAAAAACAGAAGGCAAACTCTACAAAGCTGACGAGGACATTTTCAACAGCAGCAGACAGTAGGTGTCTGTCAGAAGCAACATTTGAGCAGCCCGACACCTGCTTCAACACATCACTTTCAAAGTAAAAAGAATCAGTGAATCCAACCAAATGGGTATCTTCCTTCTTTGTTTTAAACTGTCTTCCTGTTGGCAGTGTGATTCACCTCAAGCAGCTCTATAAGCAAATAAGAGCTTTAAGTAGTTCAGAACCACTTGTGTGAGGATACATCAAACTCCTATTCTTGCTGTTAAATAATAAAACTATTATGGTAATCCTCAAAGGCTACTACTTGTATTTTTGCTCTACAGGAAGATTTTCTGTTGCATACAAGTGGAAGTATTCTGTCTTCCTGTAAAATTTGGAAAAATATCCAATCTTGTGGTTAAATGTGCATAATTTTCTCTCTTAAACTGTGTTTCCTTTTAATGAGTAATCTTTAACTGTACCTAGTGATGAAGATCTAAATTAAATATCAACACTTCAATGGTTGGTCATGGTATTCATAAGAAAATCTCTTTTATGCAAATAATATATAAACAAATTTGAATTATAAGTTTACTGTTAATTTTATAACTAAAAATAATGTAACTGCTACAGTGTTGTCAAGAAGTAAAGCAAGGATATTTTTAAAAATAATTTTAAAACCTCAAACCCTGGGAGATAATTTTGAGTGAAGTAATCTGCAAACTACAGTGGAGCCTTTCTAAGCTGTTTCATATGGTCTATGCTATTGAAATGCTTTGTAGGTATCAATACATTGCCCAATTGTGTGCTTTTGGTATCCTTATTACTAGCTCTTAATTTTGCATATCATCATCAAATAGGAAGTGCATTTTAGTTGTATTGAGTCAAGATTTATTTTAATGTATGTCATTAAATTATTCATTGATAGATACTCATTTACCAACATTTTGTGCCAGGCACTCTTCCAAACCTTAGGGATATAGCATTGAACAAAAGAAACAACTATCACCTCCTTATGGAGCTTATAGATAATACAAAGATAAAAGAAAAAAGTAAAATATAAATGTTAGTGATAAGTGTTCTATAAAAACAGATATGGAAAGTTTGATACATTTCAAAAGAAATATTGGGTGTGGGAATTATTTAGTATTAAATATGAAGGATAGAAAAGTTTCTACTGAAAAAAATGTAAATTTTGAATAAAAAACTAGATGGAGATGAGGAAGCAAAGTTTTAGATAATGTATTCTAGGGGCAAAAGCCCTAGAGAAATAGACTGTCTGGTATGTCTAAGGAACCAGCAATAAGACCAAGATAACACAAGAAGAGTGGTGGTTGTTGTCAAGCAACAAGGAATGAGATCAAATAGGAAAGAAGATGGTGGGAAAGGATGGGTAAGATGGCACTGGAACTTATACGGAATTTGACTTTTCTCTAAGGGAAATGTGTAGCTTTGCTGGCTTTAGTACAAAAGAGTGCTATACGCTCTGACAGGATCACTCAAGTTGTGTTGAGGCTAGAATGAAGATAGGTCATGCTGACCAGCGAGGAGGCCATTACCAAAGCAGGTGAGAGATGATGGTGACTTCGAATAGATCTGTGCCGTGCCAACAATGGTGGCCAATTATAAATATATTTTGAAGCTAAAGCCCGCCAAATTTGCTGACAAATTGAATTATAAATGTGTAAGAAAGAAAAAGTAAAAAATACTCCAAGGTTTTGGACTGAACTATTGTTACATATTAATTTCTAATAATAATAATAGCTAAAACTGTGAAAGTAAGATACATCACATGAATGGGGGAGGTGGATGAAAGGACTTTAGTTTTGAATAAGTTTAGTTTCAGATGCTTATTTGACATACAAATAATGATCTGAGTTAGGTGGGACACCTTTTAAGTCTGAGATAATCAGACTCACATTTTATTTAACCACATTAACTGCACTGCTTTGTTAAGAATAGACAAAGTGGAAGGGAGCAGTCCAGGCTAATGAAATTGGAAATAAGAAAATCCTTGTTAGCAACATAAATATCATACACAACGAACACATCATCCATGTTCCAAATGAAGCACAAGGGGGGAAAATATATTGGTTACTGTTAGGATCTGTAACAATAACCAATAAAAAAATTAGTTTTGAGCTGAAGACTTTTTGAGTTGAGAACTTTTTCTGAAGTCATTTCTTCAAGAAACAAGTAGAAACTCAAAAACACCAAGCCCAGCTGTTACTTATATTATTCATAATCCTGTTTAGCACTCCTAACAATGTTTCACCAGCACACAGAAGATAATTTTGAAGTTTGCTGGGAATTGTGCTAGAAGGTATAAAGCTTCCAGGTTATTGGGTTTGCCTAAGGAGGAATGCTTTAGCCATTTCAATTCTCTAGTGAGTTTTTTAAGAGGACTGCCTGAAAATAAATATCAGATTGTACTAGTGGAAATGCTTCAAACAGTTCTGCTCCTGGAACTTAGAATAGAACTGCTCTTGACTGTTGATTATCCCAGATAAAATCACATTTTATAGTTTTGTTCACCCAAGGACAACAACAAACAATACACCATGTCTGAGAATTTCTTAAGTCATCTGTAATCTTTTATACAACTGGCACACTCGGGTGAGTGACTTATGTTGGCCTGGTAATAAATTGGGTAAAGTCAACCAAGACTGGTATATAAACAGATTTGCTATTGCCTACTTGAAAACAACTGATCTCAAAGTACACCCCGTAAAGCCAAGAATACAGACCTGAAAGGCAGTTTATATATTTAGTATGCTTAGAAATCATCCTGGCTCGATTTGTCTCCTAGGCTCCTTAATTATCACTGATTTAGTCTCACACTGTGTAAGCAAACTTAGGTGTCAGGCAACTAAAAGGCTATCCACTGGCATGTGCAAGAATTTATGCTCTTTTCTCATGATGCTTACTAGAAGTCTGACAAAGAATTTACACTGTAAAAAGAATCAACGTAATGTACTTCAAGTAAATAAAGTTTATTAATTTGTTATCAGTGCTCTTGTGGCAAATATGAAAGAACTAAGGGGCCTGCATGTGGAGAGGATCGTGTTACTGACATGATACTAACAATGGCTTCACTGAGCTATTGGTCAAGATCCATTTTCCGCACTTCTGGGCATGCAAGATTTTACAACTCATCTTGCTCTCATTTTGTAGCTATTCCTCAGCAGTGTGAGTTGGTATTGTTTCCACTCCTTTGCCTCCACTCTGAAGGGTCAGAATCTCCTTAAATGGATCACTACCTGACATGGGAATTCTAGGAGAAAAAAGGTCAAAACTTAAAGCTTTAGGGGTGCCTGGGTGGCACAGCAGTTAAGCGTCTGCCTTCGGCTCAGGGCGTGATCCCATCGTTATGGGATCGAGCCCCACATCAGGCTCCTCCGCTATGAGCCTGCTTCTTCCTCTCCCACTCCCCCTGCTTGTGTTCCTTCTCTCGCTGGCTGTCTCTATCTCTGTCGAATAAATAAATAAAATCTTTAAAAAAAAAAAAAAACTTAAAGCTTTACACATCTCCCTATCCTTGCCCATTATCCCATAATCCACAAAGTCTGAGCCTTAACACAAAAAAGCAAATTTAATTATTAAATATTGTTCTCAAATTAATAATGTATATATCACTACACAACTTCTATGTATTCAATCATTCCCAACTCCTCACTCTTTTTCACTGGACAGGGCTAGAGAAGGAAGGGCACATGGGAACTAGAGGTATTCAAGAGCACCCAATCAGATGCGACAGGGAGGCTAGTATGATTAGTTGGGCAAATACTTTTCATTAAATTAAATTAAATTAAATTAAATTAAATTAAATTGTAACTTACATTATATTCTGTAAAAAATATATGACTTACATGAACTGATTTCCTAATTTATCAATGTGTTATATAAACATATTCAATAACAATAATTTTAGATATTCATGAGAATTTTTAAAAAATTTATTAAGCTTTTTATTTTAATTCCAGTATAGTGAACATACAGTGGTGTTATATTAGTTTCAGGTGTACAAGATAGTGATTCAACAATTCTATACGTTACTCAGTGCATATCTGGATAAATGCACTCTTTAATCCCCATCACCTATTTCACCCATCTGCCCACCCATCTACCCTCTCGTAACCATCAGTTTGTTCTCTATAGTTAAGAGTCTGTTTCTTGATTTGTCTCTTTTTTCCTCTATTCGTTTGTTTTGTTTCTTAAATTCCACATGAGTGAAATCATATGGTGTTTGTCTTTCTCTGACTGAGTTATGTCACTTAGCGTAATACTCTCTAGCTCCATTCATATTGTTGCAAATATACATGAAAATTTTAATACTTGACATATTTCTACTACACAGGACATGCATGGTATGTCAGTCTGAGTTTCATTAGAAAAACTAACCACTACGTGTATTCGGAGAATAAAGGGGATAAATGTAAGAAGAAATGCTTACACATATGTGGGTGGAGCTTAGGGGACAAAGATCTGAAACACCAGAGCTGAAGCATATGAGAAACTGGCATCGTGCAAGTTCTGAGGAGCATAGCATGTCTACAGCTATGAAGCAGGAGCAAGTTGAGAGGTCTGTGAAACTACGGGTGTACTCTTAAAATATCAAAACACAAAAGAGAACTGCTAATCTGACACCTCTAGTTATCGTGATAGAGAATCAGGAAGTCATGGAGAAGTCTGCAGGGCCATCTTGTCTGACCACAACAACCTCCAAAAATAGCAGTTTCCCTGTCCCTTTCCCATCCACCTTCCAAATATCTTGTGAGCTCCTCCTACCGGCAAATTCTAGCCCAAAACATAGAGATTAAAAAGATTCTCAGAAATCTATGCCAGAGCTTTTCTCTACATTGGATGAAAGTAAGCAGAGACAATACGGAGCTAGCCATGTAACACAGGGCAGTACAACCCTTCATATACTCAAGAGATATAAATATTTCCTTATAGATATTTTACAAGATGAATATACATAAATATATATTATATATGTTATATGTAATTATATATTATATAGATATTTGACTTCTTAGTATAAACAATAACAATGACATACCTCCACCTAACATGATATAACTCTCATACCACCAAAGTCCATGCTTACTGCTCTCACAAAGTCAGACACAATCTTATATGCCACTTTATATTTTTTGATATTTATTCCTATTATAGCTCTTTCACAATCTCAGTGAACTATTCTGTTTATTAAATATGTAATTAAATAGTGAAATATTTGGTCACTCATTATATGAACACTGGTGAAATATAAGAAAATAAAAGAATATGAAAGAAAAATGATTGGTAATATATTTTCTATTTAACACAACACACACACACAGGCAGACACACACATGTATGCTCATAAAGAGAAGGGCATATTTGTGTAGCAATTTTCTAGTGGGTAATTTGGAGTAAAATGAGACACACCTATATCTACCACTTGGTTTTCTGACCCACATATTTGACTGTGGGAGAAACAGTGCCATCTATTTGTGCTGGTTCAGATACACTACCGCTTAGGACTAAAACGAAGCCTTCAAAATGTTATCCCACTGTCCTTTCAGAACATCTGCTCTATTCAGCTTCAGTGACCAACGAAGTCTATAGCCCAGATACTATTGCCTTGAATCATAACGAGTTACTTTCAGGAATATGCTCCATTTTAGAAGCAGCGATGTATGGAACACCGAGACAGCAAATAGCATTCTATAAATACATAGATTAAGGTTACAGCAGAAACACCATGGGTATGGGAGAAAAAAATCAAAGTATTTTTTTAAGATTTTATTTATTTTAGAGAGAGAGTGAAAGAGAGAGAGAGAGAGTGCGTCGAGGGGTAGAGGGAGAGAATCTCAAGCAGACTGCAAGCTGAGTGCCCAGACTGATATGGGACTTGATCCCATGACCCTTGAGATCATGACCTGAGCTGAAACCATGAGCTAGTTGCTTAGCCGACTGAGCCACCCAGGCACCCCAAAATCAAAGTATTTTAATATGTGACTTCTGGAATGGTGGAGTAAGAATAACAGCAGGATCTTTTCTCAGCAACCCAAAATAGCTTAATAATATAAAAGTATAATCATTGAAAGTCTCTGGAAATTGTCTGGAGGGCATATACTAAATAGAGAAATGTTCATTATGGAAATCTACTAAATCTTGATGAGAATAATACAAGTTCGTTGCGTTTGAGGTATAGTCTGCCGTCTTACCTCACGGCCCTCCTCCGTCATTTCCACGTTATAGAAACTCTACCCTGGGCATATATAACCATTAATACAAGGCTCTCTTGTCCTCCAAGTTCCCTGTCTGGGTCTACAGTTTCACCCCAAAGGTTCAGGCTATTGCTTCTTGCCCTCCATGAGGCTGTATTCCCAGCAGGCATGGCTGAAAAGAGCAGGTCTCCTTTCCCCAGCCAAGCCCATACTTATAGGACAGAGCCCCACTCCAGTCACAGCACACAGAGAATACTGGGATTCCATACCTCTTTTCCTCAGCTTGCTTCCTCATTAGACAGAGGTTTAAAGGCCAAGTTTTCCTATTCCCTAACCCCCAGTGTCCATGCAAAGAGCAAGTGTGTCATTCCAGAAAAAAAGCAGGTTCTTGGTCTTATACCTGGTCTAGTGGTGTAGTGATTCTGCATGATGGAATGGCAGTCTGTAAGGATGAGGAGTTCCAGAGCTTTGCTTGAGAAGATTGATTTTATTTGTATCAAAGAATGGAGAATGCCATGCTTAAGGATGTTGTCAAAAACTATGAGGGCCTTGATGGAGAGCAATTCAGAGGATCTGTTTGCTTGGCTACTTTGCTTGTGCCATGGAGCTAACAGAAATTTGATAGAAAGAACTTTAGAACAATGTACAAAAAGAGCCTTCCTTTCTGGAATCATAGTCAACCCTAGGTCTCAAAGCTGTGCATATATCTTAGGCTGTACCCATTCAGGAGCAATCAAAGCAACCAAACTTGAGAGCATTCCCCAGGACACATGCAAATCCGTCAACATGGGGCTGACCAACTGGCCAACAGGGCTGAAACAGACTGATCTAACATTGAACAATAATCTATTTTGATCAGAGAGTCACTCCTAAAAATCCAGGTTTAAAAATAAAATTATAATTCCCCTTGGATGTCTGAAAGATTCTGTGCATACTCAAGTATGTACCCTCTAAGGAGTGAACAGAGAGGAAACTTCCAAGTTACAAACCCATGGCTGAACTTAAGGGAGAAAGAAAACTCACAATCACCCTGATAGTGATAGCATCCTCCAACCAACCTGCACATCCAAGGATAAAGAATAAAATCAAATTAGTTAAAGAGGCTTAAGCACAATATTTGACTGATTAGTTGCTTACACCAAGCCAGGGCAAACTCTAAATAGACAGGCAAAAAGATAAAACAGGAGAAAAAATCTGAGCAGAGACATATAAGACTACACATTGCAAAGGAAATAGCCTTTGCAGAATCAGTTCCGGCAAGTTACTCTATAAGCAAATTATCTAAAATGTTTAAAGGTTTAACATGCCATGTTCATGACTCAGAAGAACTAATATATTTTTTAAAACTGTATTATTCCTTAAATTGATCTACAAATTCAATCCTTATATCAAAATCCATGCTTTTTCCTTTCTTCAGAAATTTACAACTTGATTCTAAAATACTTCCAGAAGAGCAAGACACCCAGAAGAGCGAAAACAATCTTGAAATGAAACTTTTTAATTTCATAATTTATTACAAGCTACAATAATCCAGATTTTGTGATACTAGTTTAAGAATAGACATTATAAATTGATGGACTAGAAATTACAAATAAACACATGTATCTATGCTCAATTGATTCTTGACAAACATGGCAAGACCCTTAAATAGGGAAAAGAAGTCTTTTTAATAAATGGTGCTAACATAACTGGTTAACCACATGCAAAAAAAATTGAAGTTGGATTTGTACTTCATAGCATATACAAAAATTGAATCAAAATGTATAAGACCTAAATATAAGAACTAAAAATATGAATCTCTTAAACTGGGACAAACAAAGATGACTTGAGATTTGGCACTGGTTTCTTATACATGACACATATAGCACAGCAAACAAAGAAAAAATCTGATTCTGGTTTTATCAAGTTTTTAAAATGCTTTTAAATGGCAAGAAAGTAAAAAGACAAACCACAGAATGGGATGAAATATTTTCATATTACATATCTAATAAAGAAATTGGATCCAGAATATAGAGAGAAATTTTGACCTGATTTTAAAAATAGTTAAATATTGGGATAGACATATTTCCAAAAAGGATCGGCAAATGCCAGTAAGCACATGAAACGATGCTCACAATCAGTTACTAGGGAAAGGCAAATCAAAACAACAACGAGATTACATTTCGTATCTTCTGGAAGTCTATAATAAAAAATATGGACAATAACAATTGTTGATGAGAATGTGAAAAAATTATAACCACCGAACATTGCTGGTGGGAATGTAAAATGCTCTAAAATTGCAATCATGGTTGCACAACCATGTGGATATACTAAAAACATTGAATTGTTCATGTACGCTTTACAACGTGTGTTGTGTGGTATGTTTATTACATGTCAAAATTCATGTTAAATATTAGTTATGAAAAAGAATTCAAAAAGGTAAGTATCTTCTGATAAAAGTAAAGATGTCATGATGGAATGGTTCAACTTAATCAACTTGCTTTCATGTGACTTGTTTCCCCTGCGGAATGGTGCCATATCAGGGACTCACTGAGAGTTTTACTGTTAGCTATGACCAGCTTAGGCTTGTTGAATGGAAATTATTGTTGAACTCATACATAATTTCCTCCTTGTTGTCATTAGGATACTGTAAATAGTCCATTAACAAAGAAAAGAGTAGCTGGGGAGAAAGATTACTGACACTCACAGAATAGGTTATCTTGATCATCTCATATTGGAGAGACTCCTTTGTCTATAATTTATTTTGGTGTGCATTTTGGGGGGAAGCAAACAACTTCAATTTGCCAAATGGTGGTGAACATAGTTCTTCCCCAGACCTCTTTGTCATCAAATTTCCAAGTCCTTGACTATTTGTCAAACTATTAACCACATTTCACGAGTCAATATAGATTTACACTTCTCATTTCTCCCTTTAGATAAGTTAGCAATCAGGCATGTAGTTTATTTTTTTTTAAGATTTTATTTATTTATTTGTCAGAGTGAGAGGGAGCATAAGCAGGGGGAGCGGCAGGCAGAGGGAGAAGCTGACACCACACTGAGCAGGGAGCCCGATATGGGACTTAATCTCAGGACCCTGGAATCATGACCTGAGCCGAAGACTGATGCTTAACGGATTGAGCCACCCAGGCGACCCGCAGGCATGCAGTTTAAAGTTTATCCTATTTGGAGGATTTTCTTGCAGTCACTCACTTTCACGTGGTACCAGCATGCTTATGAGCTCTATCTGTAAATTAGATCTGATTTCATTTTCTTCCTTAATCAAGCAATCACAGGGATGTTCCATGAGCATCTGAGACATGAGACACTTCCTTATGCCATTTAGTTATGCCTCTAGTATCTGCTCTCTTCTATAACCTCCTATTCACCATTTTATTTACTTTTTTAAAAGATTTTATTTATTTATTCGACAGAGATAGTGACAGCCAGCAAGAGAGGGAACACAAGCAGAGGGAGTGGGAGAGGAAGAAGCAGCCTCATAGCTGAGGAGCCTGATGCGGGGCTCGATCCCATAACGCCGGAATCACACCCTGAGCCGAAGGCAGACGCTTAACCGCTGTGCCACCCAGGCGCCCCCCTATTCACCATTTTAACTTGACAATGGAGTGCTGCTAAAGCACTTAGATTTACGGCTTGATGGCTCAGACATTCAGAGGCCAAGATGGACAGCTAGGTCCTGGTATTCTGGCAGTCCATGCTAAGCTCAGTCTCTACCAGGCACAATATTAAGGCAAAGTTATTTTTCAAAGAAAATTACAAATTTCTGCATCAGATGCCTTATATTTGCTCCAGAATCCTCAGGGTGTGCACAGTAATCGGCCCGTAGCTCCTCCTTGTCAGAGGCGTCTCACCCGCTATCTGCTGTAGCCCGTGCCCCGGTGTCACAACACTTTGCCAGACAGTCGGAAGCCCTTGCAAAGCTTTCTC